>NC_134408.1:91134793-91445627 GCF_038048845.1 Mixophyes fleayi | reverse complement strand
TACTGTGTCTGTGTGTTATGGAATCTAGACTGTAAGTTCCAGTGGGGCAAGGGACTGATGTGAATGGCAAAATATTCTCTGTATAGTGCTGCAGAATTGTTTGTGCTATATAAATAAATGGTGATGATTATGATGAGGCATCCTAATTAAAAGCCTTAGAATCGCCATGACCGATCCTCCCCCGCTCTGCTCACCTGAGGGAGCATTTCAGCACCTACAGTGTTTGGCAAAGGTTTCACCTAAACATGAGCACCAAGACCCTTATAAGTTGAGTGTGTGGCGGGCATCCCAGGGGAGGAAGCCCCACCGAAGTACTATTATTTGGGGGTAGAATTTAAACAAAGTAATTTTTTTTTAAACTCTTTATTAAAACAGGAAAAATACAGTCAACATATTGAACATAAAAGTATTAATATACGAGGTGTCTCCTCTGTGTTTTATACATTTATATCGGTGGGGTAAGGGGTCGAGAGGGGGGGTGGGAAGAGGGAGAAGGGATGGGAGGTAGAAAGGCACAGATACAATTTACAATATTGCTAACAGAAAAAAACAAAACAAGAACATGGAACACTGCTAGGAAAAACTAAACCATGCGTTTAAATTAGCGAGAAAAAAACGAAATAAATAACAGACATACATTACTCACCAGCAACACGCCGCATCCAACCTGGGGGATCCGGAGGCGGCCTAAGAGCTATATTCCACCTGCGGGAGGGGGAGCCATACTGGACAGACCGCAGCGGCCTTCTAGTGAGTACTACGGGGCCCACACCTTATCAAAGTTATATGATTTATCGTGAAGGTAGCACGTTATACTCTCCATGCTTGCGACATGTCCTATGTAAGACCGTAATTCCTGCATGGAGGGAGCATTGGGGTCTTTCCAATGTTTTGCTATTAGGGATTTAGTAGCTGCCAAGATATGGGAGACTAGCTTGTTATAAGGCGCGCTCTCATCAGGTATAGGGCAAGAGAGAAGGAATGACCAGGGGTCCTTATTTATCTCTTGTTCTGACACAGAATTTATAAGTGTAAGAACCATATTCCAGAAGGGAACTATGTGAGGGCAGGTCCACCATATATGTAACATCGTACCTCTCTGGCCACATTCCCGCCAGTAGCTCGGAGTGGTCGTAGGAAACATTCGAGAGAGCTTATCAGGAGTATAGTACCACCTATAGTACACTTTGTAGGCTGTTTCCTTAATTAATGTAGAGATCGAGCTCTTGGCAATCTAAACAAAGTAATTTTAAAAGAGGAAAACCTTCTTTAATTTGCTAATTCAAATTATTAGGGCACCTAGGACTGCTGCTATAAATGCTTTGCAAATGGCTGCAGCCATAGTGTAGGATCTTCTGAGTGTTATTTCAGCTTCTATCTGGGGAGTCCTGTAGAGCAGAACTGTCATCTGAGGCATAATCTTTTGTTCTTTCTCCATTATGTCATTAAATATTGGGAGAGAAGAGAAAGTCTTCATAAATAAAAATAGACTGTCCAAAACTGATTGTTTTCGGATGTGTCTCCATTATTCTTTTGACAGCCATAATAAGTCATTTTCTTATGAAATTATGAAACTGAATTATGTTCCTAAACTTTTTTTTTCTTCTGAGTCGTATGACTCAGTCTCACTCTTTGAATAAAACAGGACTTGACCTCTTCCAAGGTTTGCACCATCATGATTTTAAACCCTGAGAAAAACGCATCTGCCTGTGGAATCTGAGGATACATCAGGGACTGATGAACACATAAATCACACGTGTCTGATTCAAGGTCATCTGTGATGGGTTGTTGTTTGCATTTTGCTCATAGACTATGTCTGGATTTCCTTTTTGGCTGGGCATCTGTAATCATAAAAAGTAAAAGATAAATATAAGATATTTGAAAAATGTAATATCCTTATGAGATCCAAGGATACCCTACATCATTTCAGAATTAATATCCTCATAATATTATTTTAAATGGTATACATTAATACAGACATTAATATGATTTGCCTCAATAGCTAGTGTCCCTGGAACAGAGCATTCAGTAAGCATCTATGGTGCATGGGAATTGGGGCTTTTTGCATTTTCACTCAACCCCTTTATTCATTGGTTGCTGGTTTATGAAACTACCCTCTAATGTAAATTTGATATGTAATTTCTGTATCTATTTTACTCCCTGTTTATGGCATATGTTTATTTTACTTTGTGTATTTGTCCTTCAGTATTTATAAGCTTTAGTTTAGTTAATTTGTCTTAAACTGTTTACCTGGTTGTGTGCTTTAAAAGGAACGTTTGCTTGTCAGAAAATTCCTCTGTTGCTTTGAAAATATGTAATTCTTCGGTTTAATATCTATTTATGTAGAGTGGCTGTGGAGATAGACACATGGATTAATTACAAACTGCTCTTGTTCTGTAGTTGTGGACACCTGTACCACTCTCTCTGTCTGATGGGGAAGGACTGCAAGGTGGAAGTAGGTGGGCAAAGTAACTGGATTTGTTACCGCTGTAATTCAAGCAGTAAAGGGCGGACTGGCCGTCAGACAGTGGCTGATGCGAAGAGAGGAAGGACGGCATCTTTGGTACAGGTAAGTGATCTTACTTCTTACACAGCATTGTATGTGATAAAGTGCTGGCATATTGTACATGAGATATACAGTTACAAGGTCAAGTTGGAACAATTTCTGAGTCAGTTTTCTAACAGTATTACAGTACCTGGGAACTTGTCAATGCCAGTTTTAATGTTATTGGCAAAAAGGGAAGAAGGGTTGGAGGATAGGGTGGCGTAGGAAGATGTGATGGGTGGAGGCAGGGTGATTGAGGGGGCCTCTCGGATAGGTCTGCTCCAAGCAGATTTCAGGTAGAATGAGTTCCTAGTGAGCTCTACATAATGAAGGCGACCCAGAAAACAGAGGGTGTTTACCTGTATCCATATTGCCCATATTTTGAAAGAGGAGGTTGATGAGTTCCTCAGTATGCTGATCATTATTTTAATCTCATATGTATTCCAAATCGTTTTTCTAAAAGCAGAATGTGACGGAGGGTTCTGTTCCTTCTAGGAAGCAACGGTGATACATGCCTAATACATTTATTTGGATGTTGAGGAAGATTAGACATAGGGAGGAGCAGAAAGGCATGTTTTGAGTTGAGCAGGATATCCACTGTTGTTATATTGGCGATTACAAACTTGCCCTGTAGCTGTGGACATTTGTACCACAGTTTTGAATATCTGACCAAAACTTTTGTATAACAGGACATGACCACTATATGTGAGTAAAGGTACCTGGTTGCTGGCGGCTCACTAGCATAGCAGGAAGATGGTCAGAAAGATTTTGTTTAATATAAAATGGACAAGATGCCAGAGATAAAGGAGCTTATATGATTTTTTTTTAAATGTTCTTTACTGGAGAGTTTTGTTGTTCCGGACCACATATCTGACCACTCTTCAGGGTCTAGCATCTCACTTCCTCCCACTTAGACTTGTGTAAAATATTACCTGCATTAGAAAGGACCATTGAGCTGTAGAATGATGAGGTCAGCTTCTTAAACAATGCTACTCAAGTACAGTTAGAGGCCTAGATACCACGCAGTCAGTAGTAGAAAATAAAAGTGCCTAATTGCAGGTACTGATGAAAGTTCATTGTTGGGAGGTTGAGACACCTACAAAAGTGGAAGCTGCTCAAATCAATTTATAGGCCATAACAGGTGCTGAAAGGGTGGGGTTATCCTGCAAGGAACATACACACAACATTTTTTCCCCCAGCACACTGCTATAGCCAGCAACAGATCTGCCATTTCTACTGTAGATAAAAATGCAAAAGTCTTTGTTGCACACATTTGCAAATGTATGTTTAAGCCATCCTGCCACGCCAAGGCGCTTTTGCATATAGGATGGTCCTACTCTAAACAATGAGAGTCCCTATATTTGGGCCATACATATGTGTTTTTAAATTGAGAGCTAACTTACCAAAGAGGTACCCCAGAAGCCTCCAAATAGCAATCCAATGTCAGCACTCCCCCTCAGCTACTGACACCAACATGCCTCTCAGACAAATACAAAAGTGGAAGCTGCTCAAATCAATTTATAGGCCATAACAGGTGCTGAAAGGGTGGGGTTATCCTGCAAGGAACATACACACAACATTTTTTCCCCCAGCACACTGCTATAGCCAGCAACAGATCTGCCATTTCTACTGTAGATAAAAATGCAAAAGTCTTTGTTGCACACATTTGCAAATGTATGTTTAAGCCATCCTGCCACGCCAAGGCGCTTTTGCATATAGGATGGTCCTACTCTAAACAATGAGAGTCCCTATATTTGGGCCATACATATGTGTTTTTAAATTGAGAGCTAACTTACCAAAGAGGTACCCCAGAAGCCTCCAAATAGCAATCCAATGTCAGCACTCCCCCTCAGCTACTGACACCAACATGCCTCTCAGACAAATACAAAAGTGGAAGCTGCTCAAATCAATTTATAGGCCATAACAGGTGCTGAAAGGGTGGGGTTATCCTGCAAGGAACATACACACAACATTTTTTCCCCCAGCACACTGCTATAGCCAGCAACAGATCTGCCATTTCTACTGTAGATAAAAATGCAAAAGTCTTTGTTGCACACATTTGCAAATGTATGTTTAAGCCATCCTGCCACGCCAAGGCGCTTTTGCATATAGGATGGTCCTACTCTAAACAATGAGAGTCCCTATATTTGGGCCATACATATGTGTTTTTAAATTGAGAGCTAACTTACCAAAGAGGTACCCCAGAAGCCTCCAAATAGCAATCCAATGTCAGCACTCCCCCTCAGCTACTGACACCAACATGCCTCTCAGACAAATACAAAAGTGGAAGCTGCTCAAATCAATTTATAGGCCATAACAGGTGCTGAAAGGGTGGGGTTATCCTGCAAGGAACATACACACAACATTTTTTCCCCCAGCACACTGCTATAGCCAGCAACAGATCTGCCATTTCTACTGTAGATAAAAATGCAAAAGTCTTTGTTGCACACATTTGCAAATGTATGTTTAAGCCATCCTGCCACGCCAAGGCGCTTTTGCATATAGGATGGTCCTACTCTAAACAATGAGAGTCCCTATATTTGGGCCATACATATGTGTTTTTAAATTGAGAGCTAACTTACCAAAGAGGTACCCCAGAAGCCTCCAAATAGCAATCCAATGTCAGCACTCCCCCTCAGCTACTGACACCAACATGCCTCTCAGACAAATACAAAAGTGGAAGCTGCTCAAATCAATTTATAGGCCATAACAGGTGCTGAAAGGGTGGGGTTATCCTGCAAGGAACATACACACAACATTTTTTCCCCCAGCACACTGCTATAGCCAGCAACAGATCTGCCATTTCTACTGTAGATAAAAATGCAAAAGTCTTTGTTGCACACATTTGCAAATGTATGTTTAAGCCATCCTGCCACGCCAAGGCGCTTTTGCATATAGGATGGTCCTACTCTAAACAATGAGAGTCCCTATATTTGGGCCATACATATGTGTTTTTAAATTGAGAGCTAACTTACCAAAGAGGTACCCCAGAAGCCTCCAAATAGCAATCCAATGTCAGCACTCCCCCTCAGCTACTGACACCAACATGCCTCTCAGACAAATACAAAAGTGGAAGCTGCTCAAATCAATTTATAGGCCATAACAGGTGCTGAAAGGGTGGGGTTATCCTGCAAGGAACATACACACAACATTTTTTCCCCCAGCACACTGCTATAGCCAGCAACAGATCTGCCATTTCTACTGTAGATAAAAATGCAAAAGTCTTTGTTGCACACATTTGCAAATGTATGTTTAAGCCATCCTGCCACGCCAAGGCGCTTTTGCATATAGGATGGTCCTACTCTAAACAATGAGAGTCCCTATATTTGGGCCATACATATGTGTTTTTAAATTGAGAGCTAACTTACCAAAGAGGTACCCCAGAAGCCTCCAAATAGCAATCCAATGTCAGCACTCCCCCTCAGCTACTGACACCAACATGCCTCTCAGACAAATACAAAAGTGGAAGCTGCTCAAATCAATTTATAGGCCATAACAGGTGCTGAAAGGGTGGGGTTATCCTGCAAGGAACATACACACAACATTTTTTCCCCCAGCACACTGCTATAGCCAGCAACAGATCTGCCATTTCTACTGTAGATAAAAATGCAAAAGTCTTTGTTGCACACATTTGCAAATGTATGTTTAAGCCATCCTGCCACGCCAAGGCGCTTTTGCATATAGGATGGTCCTACTCTAAACAATGAGACACCTGCTAATCTGCAAAGGTTGAAAATGTCCTTGTCTTACCCTGGGTGCACAAAATTTCTCCTGATGCCATATTGTTAATGATTTTACCAACGACTGAAAGTCCCGATCAGCTTGCAGATTCATGTGTACACACTAGTGATGTTTCACACGATTTTCTGTCAGATTTGTGCTCTTCATCTGTCATAACCATCAGCTGAAAAGATTGTGACTCTGCACACTCCATAGGGATCTGCCTACACTGCTGGTCGTAAGTGCATACATACTGCAGAATTGGAACAATATTGTTTCATCGTTGAACAAGATTTTTAGTCTGGTTTTTAAAAATCGAATCAAACGATACGATGTGCTTTGGAACGACAATCGTTCATCGTTGGAGCGTACACACTAATGTAATATTGGGCTGAATGGTCGTATATTGTGTGTTTGACCTAATCATCGGGTGAAAAACCTGTAATGTTTACCTGACCTTAGTTAGACCATTCAAAAATCTGATGTGGCTTTAAGCCAAAAAGAGTATACAGTTGTAGTAAGGCTCAGATACAGGTATGCCAAGAAATGAGGTTATCTGTGTAAAATTCACTCAGGTTAACTGCAGGCATGAGAACATCCTTTGTTGTGTTGAAAGAGTAATCCATAAGCCTTGTTTAAACTGACAGTCTTGTCCCAAAACACTATATGCTGTAGAAAAGGCAATGACAGAACTTAAAGGACGTGTCTGCTACAAAGTATATTCCCAGTCACCAGCCCCCCTCTTCCAGCGTCGACAATAATGGGAGGTGCAAACAACGACCATGTTGCTTTCTAAGTGCCACAACTCCATTCAGTGCATTTACTTTTCTAATTTGTCACATATTTAACAGGGAGAGAGGATTGAGTACAGCGCTGGTTAGGGTGAGTGCTCCCAAACTTGTATTGTCCCTGGCGTAAGACTCCACAGTTTTGCTAGTCAGAGGGAGCGGGGCTGGTGATAGAAAATGTAATATTTGTGTGGACATATTCTGTAATTGAAAGTCAAGACAACATAATAATTTGGTGTTTTACTTTATAACAACACTTTCTATTGAAGGTTACAACGTTTTATAATACTCAAGGTCGAAAAACAACTTAGAAATAATAAAAATAGAATACAGAAAACACTGTAATAATGGAATATCTGGACTTTCAGTTTTTTGTGACACTGTTGAGAAGAGTAGTTTTTAAGGTGTGTTTGAATACTATAAGAAGTCTCATCCTAGTCAATCATCAATGGTCACAGCAGCAGTAGACGAGTGGGAGGCATTGACTTGTGCTTTCGTATGATTGAGTTATTGAGGGCAGGGCTACATGCGACAGAGGCAGTATCCTGTTGTGAGAAGGAGAATCTCGGTAAGCAAAAAGTCATTGACTGAGTGTTAGATAGTGGAAAGAACATGGTCCTCAGTAGCATAGAGTAGCAATAGTTCTATCATACAAATAGAATAGTGATGTGAAGCCCCTGATGCAGAAAGATTGCAGTGTCATACACACAGTGTCGGACTGGGGCATGAAGGGCCCACCGGAGGACTGCAACACTAGGGGCCCACCAGAGGGGGTGTGGCCAGTCATCATAGAGACGAGACCAGACACTAGAGGGGGAGTGGTCAATCCACAAAGGATAGCTAGCACCATAGTGTAGTATATAAAGAATGCAGTGTGTATATAAAGAGTACACAGTCTTGACCTTCCTCTTAGATTGGGCAGAACAGACACCAAAAATCAGGATTGTCCCACTAGACTCAGAACATTTGACAGACTGACCTACCTGTTCTTGTCACTTTCACCACCTGTGGCTGCTGGTTTCTTTAGTTGTGGCTTGTCTGGATCCTGGAATGTTGTAGGCCCTATTTGGAAAAATAATGAGTACATTTAAAAAAATTCCAATCAGCTTTGGCGTTAAATCAATAGGACCCATAATTTAATACTTAGGCCTTACTCCAGCCACAACTTTAAAGTTATAGTATTCCCATTTTATAAGTAAACCTATTTATCTTCCTCCAGACAGCCCCAGCAATAAATTAATAGGATTTACGTATAATAAATATACCTATTTCCCGCAACTGTCACTGCCATTAAATAATTCATATTCACATTTAATAAATAGACCTCATGCCTCTCAAACTCAGCCCCACATGCAATTAATAGCCCCCAAATCACCCCTCCTAAATTAATAGTCCCCACTATAAAATTAAATTGCCCCACCATCACCCCACAAACAAAATAGCACCCATTAGTTAGCCACGACCTACCACACACACATTACATTGCCACAAGCCCGTTGTGCCATCACATACAGATTACTGTGCCCCTTCATCACCATGCTGTTCCTCCTTATGATCACACTGCGCCCTCCATGCTGCTTTAGCCCCCCTTCACACTCTGCCATGCTGCTTTGGATCCCCTTCACACTCTGCCATGCTGCTTTGGCCCCTTCTCACTCTCTGTCATGCTGCCTTTGGCCCCCCTTCACTCTGTGCCAAGCTGTCTGTGCTCCCCCTTCACTATCTGCCATGCTATCTGTGCTCCACCTTCACTCTCTGCCATGCTGTCTTTACTCCCCCTTGCTTCCGTTCCTTTACTTACCTTTCTATCGGCTTCTTTCTTCTCTTCTGTCTTCTTGCCGACTCCTCTCTGCACCGCTCCTCACTGAACGTTGGGCTTGATGACGTCACACCCGACATTCAGTGCGAACGGAACAGAGAAAATGGGTGCCGGCGCCGCGTTCATGTGAGTATTTTTTTTTCAATTTTTTTTTAAGTTAACCACCAACGAAGAGGGGAGCGATCAGGGTTGGGCCCTACCGGGGGATATCCTGGCCCCCTGGCGGCCCAGTCCGACCCTGTATACACAACACTTTATGAAATTATGTTCATACATTCAACTTGTTTTCTTTAATTGCAGAATTTGGCAACCATAAGAAAGATGGGTAGATGATTGGTAGTTTAGTTTTAGATAAGGTATACTTTGTAAATAGGGCATAGTAAAAGATCAAGATAAAAGAAGATTTAAAAACAAAAATGGATAGTTAATAGGCCCAGTGAATCAGCTAGTTTACTGCTGATTCACTGGCTTTTAGTGATAACGGATCAATGGGTGTCTTGATCTAAATCAAGTTAAGATAAAGTCCTAAAAAGCTCTATTTGATTTTAATGAAGCCCTCAGTCAGAGAAATTAGTCTGCAAGCTTTACATAATTTCCACTGAGAACTCATCTTTAGTAGGAAATTAATGTTTATTAGATGCCTGATTGTATGTTCTAGCATCATCCAGAGCAACAGATGGTCAACTACTATGGCACATATGGCAGTTGGTGGCACTTGGGGCACATTTGTCTAACAATAACAATACTAAATTACAAGTGCAACAATGAAAAGATGAGTGCAATGCTATTAGACAAATGTCAGATATTTCAAAGCATCTGTGATCTTGGCTGCATATTACAGAATCCACAATACAATGCATATTTGTAGTTGTTAATCCAGCCAACATATATACAACCTTTTTATCTTGTTACCTAAATTTATTGTTGACTTTAGCTTAATGCAGATTCTGATCATTGACCATCTCTGCTTCAGACTCATCTGCTATGTAAATCATAAAATAAAATTTTTGTTTACAACAATGCTATAGTATTTTGTTCACTTGTACATTTTTATAAGTGCACATAAACGTTTCTTTTGTGAAGATCATGCCCATAATTCCTTTTTTCTGTGTTTAATCATACTACATCATATAAAATCCAATATTTGTTTTTCTATTATAAAATAGGAATCAACCCCATAAAAATCAATTAAATAGAAGAATTTTTTGGGGGAAATCAAGCACATGTTTACACCTAACCTTCACCCTCATATCATTTGTCACACTTAATAAATGGTTGGTCTCTGTTTTACCTTGGCTATCCAGCTTTTTGTTAGAACTTATATAGAAAATGAATTCATTTATTACTATTAGCGAATAGTGCTCGGTTGAAAGGAAGGGGGAATCTGTTGGGCCCTCCTGGTCTAAGTGGAGAATATTTACAACATATTCTACGATCTCCAAATTTAAGTCTTTGGCCCAGCAGCTTGGAAGGAGTCAACCACCTATCCACATATTGCGCTGATTGTATACTTGACCAACTAATAACCTTTTCTCACAAAAATCCTGGGTCGGACACATGTTATAACCTTTCACACTGCACTTTGGTCCCGGGTATATCCCGGGCCGCCGCCTCTCACACTGGACCCATGTATGCCCTGCGTTATCAAGTTAAATCATTAAATTGGACAGCAGAGGCTCGTATAGATGACGTAGCAGAGGCAAGCTGCTTTTAACAGAACACTGGTAGAATAACCCTGGAACACCACAGCGTATCTGGCTCCAACACAGGAATAACCAGGGACGTGGAGAGTTGACCCGTTCACACCGACACACTACCTGTGTGAAAGGGGTATAAGTGTATCCAGCTGTCAGCAAATCCTGTTGTTTATTTAGCTACTGAAATTTTACCCAACATGTGTGTTTCTACATTATGTACAGACAACTTTTATGGTGCCCTACAGAAATAAAAGTGACTAACTCTGATATGTGCTGTCGCTACAAAGAGCATGTACTCCTAAACAATTATCTGAGTTGTGTCTCTAAATAGTAGGCCCTCCTTGGTAAATCACCTTTTACATGAAACTGATGAATATCTTTAGTAAGCAGTTCAGGAACTGAAATTGTGACATAGATACTAGGAATAATATACATCCACCCCTACCATTGTATTGTCTGCAGCTGTTCTCCATCAACAGAATAATATACTGGTAAACAGAGCCATGTCTGGTAGATGAGGTCTTAGGCTGGGTACATTCTACAGTGTTTTCAGACAATTATCGGGCGAATCGCCATAAAAACGAGTGTTGTTGCATTGTACACTGTACTGATGAACAATTATCGTTCCAAAGCACATTGTATCAGTTCATTTTATTTTTAAACTGGACTAAAATTCTCATTCAACGATAGAGCAATGTCATTCCAATTCTGCAGTGTGTATGCACTCATGATCGGGATCTTCATAGAATTTAGAGAGTCATGATCTTTTCAGCCGATGGTTATGACAAATGAAGAGCACAGATCTGAAGGTAAAACATGTATTGTGTGTACACATGAATCGGGATGCTGATTGTGACATTTGTTTTTGTCAGGCGTTTGTAAAATCATTGTAGATAGCACATCGGAAAAAATTTTCTGTAGTGTGTGCAAAGCCTTACTGTTAGCAAGCATCCACAACAATAGTAAGTAAAGCAGTAACGCAATAGTATATAGTAAGCGCAATAACATGTAATTGTAACTAGGGATGAGCGCGCTCGGATTTCTGAAATCCGAGCCCACCCGAACGTTGCGGATCCGAGTCGGATCCGAGACAGATCCGGGTATTGGCGCCAAATTCAAAAGTGAAACTGAGGCTCTGACTCATAATCCCGTTGTCGGATCTCGCGATACTCGGATCCTATAAATTCCCCGCTAGTCGCCGCCATCTTCACTCGGGCATTGATCAGGGTAGAGGGAGGGTGTGTTAGGTGGTCCTCTGTGCTGTTTAGTTCTGTGCTGTTTAGTTCTGTGCTGTTTAGTGCTGTGCTGTGCTGTGCTGTGCTGTGCTGTGCTGTGCTGTGCTGTGCTGTGCTGTGCTGTGCTGTGCTGTGCTGTGCTGTGTTCTGCAGTATCAGTCCAGTGGTGCTGTGTGCTGTGCTCTGTCCTTCTGAGGTCAGTGGTGCTGCTGGGTCCTGTGCTGTGTCCTGTTCAGTCCAGTGGTGCTGTGTCCTGTGCTCTGTGCTTCTAAGGGCATAGTTATTTCCCCAATATTCCCCTGTGTTTAAAAAAATAAAAAAAAGTTTTTTTTATAAAATACCAAAAACTACTTTAATATTTTTTAATTACCACAAAATTTTCACAACCAATCCTGCAGTATAAGCCCATTGGTACTGCAATATTACCAATTTCACACATTCAGCAGTAAAAGTCCAGTGGTACTGCAATATTACAAAGTTTACACATTCTGCAGTATCAGTCCAGTGGTGCTGTGTCCTGTGCTCTGTCCTGCTGAGTTCCGTAGTGCTGCTGGGTCCTGTGCCGTGTCCTGTTCAGTCCAGTGGTGCTGTGTCCTGTGCTCTGTGCTTCTAAGGGCATAGTTATTTCCCCATTATTCCCAAGTTTGTAAAAAATAAAAAAAAAGTAAAAAAAAAAAAAAAATTAAAAAAAAAAAAAAATATATAATAATTATAACCAAATTTGCAAAACCAATCCAGCATTATAAGTCCATTGGTACTGCAATATTACCAAGTTCACACATTCAGCAGTAAAAGTCCAGTGGTACTGCAATATTACAAAGTTTACACATTCTGCAGTATCAGTCCAGTGGTGCTGTGTCCTGTGCTCTGTCCTGCTGAGTTCCGTAGTGCTGCTGGGTCCTGTGCCGTGTCCTGTTCAGTCCAGTGGTGCTGTGTCCTGTGCTCTGTGCTTCTAAGGGCATAGTTATTTCCCCATTATTCCCAAGTTTGTAAAAAATAAAAAAAAAGTAAAAAAAAATAAAAAATTAAAAAAAAATAAAAAAATATAATAATTATAACCAAATTTGCAAAACCAATCCAGCATTATAAGTCCATTGGTACTGCAATATTACCAAGTTCACACATTCAGCAGTAAAAGTCCAGTGGTACTGCAATATTACAAAGTTTACACATTCTGCAGTATCAGTCCAGTGGTGCTGTGTCCTGTGCTCTGTCCTGCTGAGTTCCGTAGTGCTGCTGGGTCCTGTGCCGTGTCCTGTTCAGTCCAGTGGTGCTGTGTCCTGTGCTCTGTGCTTCTAAGGGCATAGTTATTTCCCCATTATTCCCAAGTTTGTAAAAAATAAAAAAAAAGTAAAAAAAAATAAAAAATTAAAAAAAAAATAAAAAATATAATAATTATAACCAAATTTGCAAAACCAATCCAGCATTATAAGTCCATTGGTACTGCAATATTACCAAGTTCACACATTCTGCAGTATCTTGTGCTACATATAATGGAGAGCAAAAATTTGGAGGATAAAGTAGGGAAAGATCAAGACCCACTTCCTCCTAATGCTGAAGCTGCTGCCACTAGTCATGACATAGACGATGAAATGCCATCAACGTCGTCTGGCAAGCCCGATGCCCAATCTCCTAGTACAGGGCATGTAAAATCCAAAAAGCCCAAGTTCTCAAAAAACAGCAAAAAAAGAAAATTAAAATCATCTGAGGAGAAACGTAAAGTTGGCAATATGCCAATTACGACAAGTAGTGGCAAGGAACGGCTTAGGCCCTGTCCCGTGTTCATGACTAGTGGTCCAACCTCACCCAAGGATCAAAGCCCTCCTCCCACCCCCTACAAAAAATTTAAGAGAGTTATGCTGTCAGCAACAACAACAAAACAGCAAAGAACTCTGCCTTCTAAACAGATGACATCACAAATCCCCAAGGCGAGTCCAAGGGTGTTGTTGGTTGTGAACCCTGACCTTCCCATCACTGTACGGGAAGAGGTGACTCCATCCAGCATTTGCAACACGCCCTCTGCATATGCTGGAAGGATCACCCACAGTCCAGTTACAGATTTGGCTAATGAAGGTGTGAATGTTGTGCACTGGGAGGAGGATATTGATGTAGCTGGCGCTGAGGAGGATGTTGATGATTATGATGCAGACAGATACCAAATTGCATTTCTCAATTTCTATTTATATTCTAGATTATATAACGGCTGAAAAGTTTTCTGTTTTACTCCTAGTGGAGAGGGGATCTGATGCAGACAGATACCAAACTGCCTTTGTCCATTTCTTTGTATATTTGAATTGCTAGTTCTACAGTCTATGCAGGCTGCTTTATTTATATTCAACTACAAGTGTAGGGCGGGGGGGGGGGGGGGTCATAGATAGCCACCAAAGTAACGTGGTCCATTTAATTTCACTTTCTAGCTCCACAGTCTGTGCAGCCTGCTTTTTTTTATCTTCAAAGTATTTATATTTACAAGCCTTGCAATCTAAATTAACTAGAGGTAGTGACGTGGTAGAACTCCAAAAGGCAGTTTGGAAGCCCCTGTACAAACTGGCTCTATTTTTTAACTGAGTTGTCCCCCCTCCAGTGTGTACTCGGAAAGAGTTTTTAGTGCAGCGGGGAACCTGGTCAGTGAGCGGCGAAGGAGGTTGCTTCCTCACAACGTTGAAAAAATGATGTTTATAAAAATGAATAATCAATTCCTCAATGAAGTACAGCACTGCCCTCCAGATACTACAGAGGGACCTGTGGTTGTGGAGTCCAGCGGGGACGAATTGATAATGTGTGATGAGGAGGAAGTAGACACTGTAGGGGGAGAGGAATCAGAGGTTGAGGATGAGGACGACATCTTGCCTCAGTAGAGCCTGTTTAGTCTGTACAGGGAGAGATGAATAGCTTTTTTGGTGTGGGGGCCCAAACAAACCAATCATTTCAGCCACAGTTGTTTGGTAGGCCCTGTCGCTGAAATGATTGGTTTGTTAAAGTGTGCATGTCCTATTTCAACAGCAGACCTCTCAACTGCAGCTCATCCCTCCTCTGCGGGGATAATGTCTCCTGTGCTCTGACACGTCACTCTGTGTACTCTCAGCCTCAGGATCTGACACTACAGCTACCATGCCTCTTGTAGCAGCCCTCACTCCAGGGCCTCTTCCATGTGCAGTGTCCCCCTCTCTCTTGGGTTCACTATAGTGGCATGGAGTTCTCCCCCTCATCCAGGGCACACATTCCTTGCCCTGGCTCAGTCACCACGCTCAGACTTCCAGGCAATGCTGGGGGAGCCTGGGAGCTTCCACCCCAGGTCCCCAGCTACAACTCTCCTCTCCTGTGTCTTCTCTCTCTTTCTGACACTTGAAAGATCGTGCCTTTAAATGAAAAAGTCAGTCTTGATTGCACGACTATGTGCAAGTGCAACAGGGACATTTTTTTGGGTTTACAAAGTCAAACAATAACACTACGACCCTGTCTGTCTGGGGTCTGTCAATGACGAATTGTCTGGAGCATGTTTTGAGGAGGTATTGTGGCCCCGGTATCAAATTGGGTACCGGGGCCACCCCACTATGCAGTCCAGATACTTGTTTGGTGGAATTCTGACACGTGGAGGGTGTATTTATTTTATTGTGGCCCCGGTACCAAATTGTGTACCGGGGCCACCACACTACGCAGTCAAGATAGATAGATGCGTATCATAGATAAAGTACATTCAGTGGTGTGGGGCAAATTGAAAAATATTCAAAATGCACTGACATTATCAAAAACAAGAGGTTGTCACACGCTAAAACTCCAACATGTATATGATGGAGAGGATGGAGGAGCAGCCGTATGTGTAGTGTAATGCAGACCTGTTGAAGGTTTTTTATATATTTTATTGTGGTGCCCAGTGCCCACTCCTCTACGCAGTCCAGGTACATTTATTGGTGCGAATCAAACAAGTTGATGGTTTTCTTATTATATATATTGTGGTGACCCACTCCTCTACGCAGTCCAGGTACATTTATTGGTGCGATTCATAAAAGTTCAGGGTTTTTAATATATTGTGGTGACCCACTCCTCTACGCAGTCCAGGTACATTTATTGGTGCGATTCATAAAAGTTCAGGGTTTTTAATATATTGTGGTGACCCACTCCTCTACGCAGTCCAGGTACATTTATTGGTGCGAATCAAACAAGTTGATGGTTTTCTTATTATATATATTGTGGTGACCCACTCCTCTACGCAGTCCAGGTACATTTATTGGTGCGATTCATAAAAGTTCAGGGTTTTTAATATATTGTGGTGACCCACTCCTCTACGCAGTCCAGGTACATTTATTGGTGCGATTCATAAAAGTTCAGGGTTTTTAATATATTGTGGTGACCCACTCCTCTACGCAGTCCAGGTACAATTATTGGTGCGAATCATAAAAGTTCAGGGTTTTTAATATATATTGTGGTGACCCACTCCTCTACGCAGTCCAGAAAGATACCTTGTTGCAACGTTTTGGACTAATAACTATATTGTGAGGTGTTCAGATTCAGAATACACTGTAAATTAGTGGAAATGCTTGTTATTGAATGTTATTGAGGTTAATAATAGCCTAGGAGTGAAAATAAGCCCAAAAACTTGATTTTTAAACTTTTTATGTTTTTTTCAAAAAAAATCCGAATCCAATACCTTAAATCCGAACCGAGACCTTTCGTCAAGTGTTTTGCGAGACAAATCCGAACCTCAAAAATAACGAAAATCCGGATCCAAAACACAAAACACGAGACCTCAAAAGTCGCCGGTGCACATCCTTAATTGTAACTTGAAACTAGGGCTTTGTTTATTGGCAAAGCAAAGAAGGAACACAGAGTTTTGGGGGTGCCTCCCACACCCTTTCTGAAGCATTGGGGATCATTAACTTACCCTTTTTTATGCAGCCTTTGAACCATTTTTTCATTGAGACAAATATGTGTTATGGTATCAAATGACACATATTTGCTATTCTAATAGAATTATTTAGGCCATGCATCAAATAAGCATCTATGCACAAATGCACTATTTGTCTCTTTGACAACATTGCACCTATTTTTGCCTTGTTGCCAATTTAGGTGGTGGCTGTGCAGGTTTTAACTCTTTTTGTGCTCTCTTTCCAATCTTATCTTTCACTAGCAAAGATAACCATTTTGTGCACTCTAAGCTCAAATGAGAAAGGCCGTCTTCACTTTTTTGCAATTTAGTATGTATGTCTGTATGTATGTATGCCTCTTATAAATTGTATAAGGCCAGATAAATTGTTGGAGTTTTTTTAATAGTGGATAAAATTCTAGTTTATGCACACTGAAATATGCTGCAAGATTAGTGTGTTGGAGGTGACTATTAGACACAAAGCTTATGTGTCTGTTCCACATTTAAGTTAGCTAACAGTCGGTTGATTAGCCAAACCTGTAGGCATTTTTATTGTGCGGATACTCATACATTTTGCAAACAAGGTCATGGTTTTTATCTAGTCTGGCGGTGTCATTTGTCAACCTTTTTGTTTTCTGATGTGAAACATGGGAAAAGCTAGTGAAAAATATGGAAAACTAATCCAAAGTGAATGAAGAGACTGAAAAATCCAGGAACGTGTAACCCAGTGAATGTAAAATGGGCGTTTGACAGCATTTCCATCATATTTTCTCATAGTTAAGATATTAAAGAAAGCTCATCAGGATTAGTCATAACACACAGAAGCTTGTGTTCTACCCTACTGTATAATTTTAATGTAGATGCTCGAGAGGCTTTATTTCACAAGAGATTTTCTCTTAAGGTACAATTTTTACATCAAACCCACAAGCTTTGCCTGGAGGTTGAGCAGTGAAAGTTTAGTCATTTGCCTCAACCAGTAATCAGCAGTAATGCCAATCAAACATATGTCATATTTCATTAATAGGGTTGGAAAAACTCTTTGTGAACAGTGATCTATTTTTAACAACAAATTAACAAAACCATTTGTGAATATAACTTCTGAGTTGAGCTTAACGTTAAATATCACAGATCACTTTGAAATGAGAAACAGAAAAGAAAATATAATGATCATTTTTGCAAATAGTCAAGAACATTATGAGAGGGCACATTGTCATATACCAGCAACTAGAGTTGTTGGCTAAAAATGACACTCTGCCTGATTTTCTACCATTGGTCTCTTATTTACCAGGATTGGCTGCCAGAATTTACTTAAGGTAGAGCACCCACAGCATGATTTCTATCTAGCAGGATTTCAGATTTCTTGTACCTAATACAGATTCTTCTCTGTCTTTGTTGTAATGAACGCATGTGGCATTGCTGAGTAGGTTCCTAAGGAGTGTGAGGTGTACAAAAACCAGTCCAACTGTACACTCATATGGTGACTGAACAAGACCATAGCAGTTTGGAGAAATGTTTTCTGTGATTGTTCAAGCGGGAGAGAGATAATGGCATTAGTGTTTAGAGAGAGGGCAGAGGTATAGTAAAGGAATCCATGGCTCCACCCAACCAACCTCTCCCTGTACGAAATCCTCCTCCCCCTCCGCCACACTCTCTCTCTCACACACACACACACACACACACACACACACACTCACACACACTTAGTCGCCTGCATCAACCAGTTGGCAAATACAGCGGCTATTATTTTTTTTCTCTATTTTTTTTTTTTTTGCATTATTGAATGTCTGTTCTATTATAAACATTATTGCTGTTGAGTGTATCTCACCGTTTGTCTTAAACTGCACCAGCAAAGCTATTGTTTGTATTAGTACTGTTGGCCAGTACTGTGCAACAAAAAGTGACGATGTAAACAAAATACAATCACCACTTTACTCATGCTGCCTACTTTGGACACACAACAGGCACTTATTACTACCTAAGCAAATCCTGCATCTCCATTCCCTTTAGTACCTCGGAGTTTACTCTATCTTGTCCATATCCTCTAGAGGAACAAGGGTCTCCTGTCCCCAACTACAATTGTCAGCTTTGCCCCAAACACCATCCAAAGCGAGCACAGGTAAATAGACCTAATTCTCTTTCGATGCCTGCCTTTGCCAGTTTTTTTTTTTGCATTGCATGGTCTTTTGTACCTCCCATTACCCACACCACTATTTTCAAACATCTTTCCCCTTGCCTCCTCTCTGTCTCACTTGTCCACTTTCCATGTTGCCTCCCTGTTCAGTGTTTACCCCAAATTATCCCCATGTCTCATCAGCCTCCATTTTCTCTCCTATGTCCCATCTTCCTCATAGACTCTCCTTTTCTCACTCTTGTCTCTTACTTCATGAGTGCTACCGTTTTTCTTCTATGTCTTGTCTGGATTGCTGTCATTATTTCTCCTATGCCTCATCTGACTGGTGTCGCCTTTCCTGCAGGTATCATTGGAGCTGTACAAAAAAATTCCTCCTAGGTACTGTCACCTCTGCCTATCCGTTGACAATACCACCCTCTCCCTTGTCCCTCAAGTCCGCTGCCGCCTTGTCATCTTTCACTCATACCTCTCTTTCTTCCCCTACATTCAGTTCCTCTCCCAATCCTGCTGCTTCTATCTTCGTAATATCTCCAGGATAAGGATCTATCACACCCTGGATGCAACTAAAACTCTCATTCACTCACTTGTTATCTCTTACATTAATTACTGCAACTTCCCACTCTCACCTTCAGGGTTTCTCCCGTGATTCTCTCAATCTCTGGAATGCGCTCGCATGCCCAATAAGAGTATCCACCAGTCATCAAGCCTTCAAATGTGCCCATAAAACTTATCTCTTCTTTTAAGACTACAAGCCCTTCTAACTCTCCTGCCTCTGCATCCCCCACCTTTGTTCACTCCCCCAACTCAGTTTCACCTTCTGTGCATCCGTCCATCCCCTCTCTCCTATTGTTTTCTTTATGTAATGATGTAATTTTGCGGATTGTAATTATGTAAATTTGTTGTTTATATTTATTGATTTTTGTCACTTTTGTACTTGTTGTTTTGCAATTTTGTTATATGATGTAACCCCTTATGTACGGCACTGCAGAACCCTTGTGACGGGTTATCAATAAAAGATAATAACTAATGTTTTCATTTGGGAGCACAGTGCTTTTGTCACATGATCACTCAGTGCTCTTGAGATGTACTTCAGGAAGCCTATAGTTTGAAACATTGATCACAGTGTTACTTTTGGGTTAAAGGTTCCCTTTAAAATATGTGAACAATCTACCTCTTCCATTAATGAACTCTGTCTTCCCCATTGACTCACATTCTAGGCCGATTAAAACTAGAGATGGGCGGGCTCGGTTCCCCGAGAGCCGAGCCCACCCGAACTTTGGGTATCCGAGTACAGAGCCGAGTAGGCTCAACTTGGCTCGGTACTCTCCCGCCCGTTTGGAATCCAAATCGAGGCCGAACATCATCGTGACATCGTCGGATCTCGGGGCTCGGTTCTCGCGATACTTGAAGATTATAAATACACGCCTCCACAACAATCCATCGCCATTTGACAGAGGGAGAGAGCAGGGTGTAGTCACAGGCTGATTAGAGCAGGGACAGAGAATACAATATTCTGAATCCAATTGTGCTAACAAAAATCTCTATAGAAGAGCGGAGGATAGAGGAGTTGTTTTTTTTCAATATTTGGCACTCCCCAGTGCTTTTGGGGTGTCCCCCATAATTGTGCATAAACATTTCTGGCTGTCAAAATTAATATCTGTCAGCAGTATCTTACCAAATAATTTTTAGCACTACAAGTGCTTTGGGCTCAGAATGGATTCAAAGCAGTCCACATATGATCAGAATGAGCAACCAGGTTCTGTCACCAGTCCTGATGTTAGTGTTCCCAGTACGTCATCTGGGCAAGGCGATGTCAAACTACACAGTGTTTCGAAATCAGTCCAAAAAACCAAAACAAAATTTTTTTTTACTGTGTTAAAGCGAAAAAGAAAAATGAAAATTTTTTGCCAACATGCCATTCTACACACGCAGTGGCAAAGAGAGAATGAGGCCTTCACCTTTGGCTATTAGTGGCAGATCCCAAAAAGTTACCGAGCCTACAATTGGTGCACAACTACTGTTATGCATCAAAGCTGAGCTGCAAGATAACAGTAAGGCATTAGAGGATAATGTTTGCTCTGATTCACAAATGACACCAATCCCCGTGGAGAGTCCATCCAACAGTGGTATGTCTAATCGTGAGCATTCTGTTAGTGTACCCATAAAGAAGGGCCCTTTCAGCAGTTCTGCTTATGTGTACCTGAACAGCCCGAGTGTAGCCGGTGATACACAAATTGAGGATGCCACTTTGAAAATATAAGAGGATGAGCGGGAGATTTGTGGAGGTGACGAGGGCGCTAATGAGGATGTTGATGTTGATGATTATGATGCAGACAGATACCAAATTGCCTTTCTCAATTTCTATTTATATTCTAGATTATATAACGGCTGAATAGTTTTCTATTTTACTCCTAGTGGAGAGGGGATCTGATGCAGACAGATACCAAACTTCCTTTGTCCATTTCTTTGTATATTCGAATTTCTAGTTCCACAGTCTGTGCAGGCTGCTTTTTTTATATTCAACTACAAGTGGAGGGCAGGGGGGGGGGGCATAGATAGCCACCAAACCACCATGGTCCATTTAATTTTACTTTCTAGTTCCACAGTCTGTGCAGGCTGCTTTTTTTTATATTCAATTACAAGTGGAGGGCAGGGGGGCATAGATAGCCACCAAATTACCGTGGTCCATTTAATTTTACTTTCTAGTTCCACAGTCTGTGCAGGCTGCTTTTTTTATATTCAACTACAAGTGGAGGGTGTAATATACACCCAAAGACGATGGCTACATTGCCAATAATCAAAGATGGAGGAGGTAGACAACCAGGTTTGTCTGTATAATTTGCAGACAAGTGTTCGAATTAAGGACGGCCTACCAGGGATTAAACTTTTTTTTCATAATTTATTAGCTTTAGAATTACCTCACTTATCTAACAAACTGGTGGAGCACTAAATTAGGTTATTTTAGACCAAAAAAAATTGTATTTTTTTCAAAAATAGCAAAACAAAACCAAAACACGCAATGGTGGTTTTGCAAAACCAAAAACACGAAGGTAATCCAGATCCAAAACCAAAAACAAAACACGGGGGTCAGTGACCATCTCTAATTAAAACCAACATGCAGCCAAGGACTCCTTCTCTATCAGTGTGGCCCAGCATTGGAGGTGAGAATGTAGTAATTTTTCCCTGCAGTTTGATTATATTTTTAATTGAAGGCAGAAGTATGAGCTTCAATCTGCATACACATATGTAGAACATGCAAGTTTAGGAAGTGTGACAGTAAAGAAAACAGAGTTTATAAAATGTACTGTGACTTGCCAGGAGATAAAATATTGTCTCAGTGTAAGAGCAATAACATCTGAGGGAGAAGTGTTCAAGGGAAGATGAAGAAAGAAGCGACTCAGATAATTCCCAACATTGTCCCTATGCAAATCAGGACAGAATGTGCACGCGTCATTTTGGGCCATGCCATGTTTCGCAGGGGTGTGTCTAGCTACCCCCAAAACATTTCCATTATGCACCTATGGGACACACTTAACAGTCTGAACAGGGACCTGTGCCCTCAAATCTGAACTGTCCCATCTAAATCATGCCAAATGAGAGGTATTATCTTACCCCAAAAAAGACGGTTTACACCTCTACAACAAGACACTTTTTTTGATGGTTATGCGCTGCTTCTATTTTGCATTCCTTATTGCATTCAAGTTTATATTATTATCTTTTTCTGGACATCATGGGGATTGGAATTCCTTTGGTAACATATTGTAATAGTTTTTCATTTTACATCCATTAGCTAGGGAAGGCCTCACAACAATAACAAAAAAAATGTTTTTGATGATCTTTCCCATGGTTGCTCTAAATATGTAAATATTTAGAGCAAACTTAGTAAATTATCTTGAAGTGTATTATAATGTCTAGTTCTCCTGCGTACTGGGATACCAAATGACAATTGTAAAGCACTGGGGTTATATAAATAAATGTTAATAACTAAATTAACCATACTTGCTAACTCTCCCGGAATGCCTGGGAGACTCCCGAAATTCGGGTCGGTCTCACGAACTCCCGGGAAAGCAGGCAAGTCTCCCAACTGCCTTTCCAAAATGATGCGATTTGAGGCGAGAACTTGCGAAAAGTAGGCAAGTATGAAATATACACTTCAAAAATTAAGTATATAAAGCTGTTATCTTGTAAGTAGCTAATATTATGAATTGGGTAAAGTAGGACATTCCCTTAGTTGGGGGCCTCACATCGGATGCATTACTATTTGGAGGCTTGGGTGTATATTCACTAAACTGCGGATTTGAAGAAGTGGAGATGTTGCCTGTAGCAGCCAATCAGATTCTAGCTGTCATATTGTAGAATGTACTAAATGACAGGCAGAATTTGATTCCTATAAGCAACATCTCCACTTTTTCAAACCCGTAGTTTAGTAAATATACCCCTTGGTGTTATTAGTTGAGTTTTGCCTTCCTGCATGTATTCAACCCAATATTTACTCTGCCAAGTGTGTGGCGTGCAGAGGAAATGGTTGCGTCCTGGCTTGGATCGGTAATGTCTGCTCCCATTCTTCCGAGTGCAACTTGGAGTTTTGTATTGAAGTTAATACCAGATGAGTATGTAGTGATGTTTATGTTCAGAGTATAGTTCATTTGTGACTTCTAATACATACTTACCAACTTGCTGTCTTCCGGGAGCCTGCCGGGGGAGGTGGGCGTGAGGAGGATGGGGCGCCCCCTATGATGTAATGACGCAAACGCGTCATTTTACACCGGGGGGCGGGGCCAAATGCCGCGATTCATGGAGAATCGGGAGATTGCCATACTCTCCCGGGAGTCCGGGAGACTCTCCCAAGATGCGGGAGTCTCTCGGACATTCCGGGAGAGTTGGCAAGTATGTTCTAATATTCTTATAATTTACAATAAGGGTTACCTAATCCGTATAATGTTCACGCAAAGAACATTATCCCTGTATATTTAGCATGATATATTCAGAGCATTTTCCAATGTTTATGCGTAGTATAATTTTAATTGTAGTCTGCAGCAGTTCCAATGCTGTTTTCATCTTTAATTTTGTTCAGCACAGAGTGAATTTTATAGCCTCTTCAAGTAAATACTTCACAGTAAACACTGCACAATCTTGTCAGTCTCACACTTTAATTCATATGATTTGGGGAAGGAGTCTCCAGCATTGAGAGTGTTAATCAGTTCCATCAATATCAGCTGAGGACTGTGTGACTGATCTGTCTCACCTTCTCACAAGACTAGATTTTCATACATTTTCAATTAGACGGCATGGAAGAATTTCTTATTTATTTATTTTTTATCACATATTTGAGCCTTATGCCTTGTGTTTTTCACACTTTTTCTGCACACATATTGACAAAATGTTTAACATTAGCACCTACAGTATTAGCCACTCATGTCCAAGCATAGCTAGAGGAAAGGAGAATTGTATTTGTTACCTATATGGATTACATCTGCTTGCTAAAAACAGGTATTTGTACTTTGGTGGATTTGAACTGTAGAAATATTTTGACCCTGTTAGTGTTTTATTACTATATCAATCCATTCAGTGTTTACGGGTACGTCTTACATAATTATGCACTCTTATGTTAAAACAGGTGCGAGCTGCTTCGGCCCATCAATCCAAGGAGGAGTCTGTAAAAAAGGTGAGCTTGCTTATACGTTTTTTATCCAATCTCACTAAAGTGTCTACTGTATTGGTGAAACCTTGGTTTAATTCATAACAGAGTCATTATGCCATTTCACTATTAGAATTTGGGAAAAAGACCACAGAGTCTCAAACGTAGGCATGGTGGAGAGCAATATATATGATACATACAGGATTTCAATTTTAGTAAAATATAAGAATCAAGTAGAGTTCAGCATTTCCAGTGCCTAAAAAACAAATCATATTATTAGCACACTTTTCAATTCAAGCACAGTACATACCCGCCCACACACCCATCTACATTTACAGTATCAATGAAAAAGCAGCATAATTGTCTTGTAAATATCTTTATTATATTTTGGTAAATATTCATGCAGTGCTCCTATTTCAACTGTCGTTTTAATTGTCTCATCTATCCTTCAGCTTTTCAGTGTCAATTGGTCGCGCCGCTTTCTTTGTGTGCACTCATTTTTCAGCTGTTCAGTATTAATTTCCCACACCCAGTCTTTAGGCTGCAGGCTGAGAGACTTCAGAACTGCCTGACTCCTCTCGTGGAGAGAACACTACCTCTCCACCTGAGAATTCAGGTATGTTAACCAATGACATGATCATGTCACCCAGTGAAATTGTAAGGTATTCAACCAATGTAATCCTTCAGCACTTGGGGTGGCTAAAATAACCGTAGTGCGTATGTACTAGGCACTATGTTTGACATATTCAGATAAATTGTGAAAATTAATTTAAATGTATAGCTTGATGCATTCAGTCATATGAATGTTCCACCTGCATACACACCAATGGTATCGGTGTGAGAAATATGCTACATAACAGTGTTTTAGCCTCTGCACAGTGAATGACTTCGTCTCGGTGCACTGTTCTCTGCTCTAGGAAAGCATACAGGATCTCACCTGAGACAGGATAATTACAGAGTTGCTGAAATGGCCTTTCTTCACCCTTGTTTACTGCTTTGTCTCATCAGAAATTGCCCTCACTGCAGAAACCCTTGAAGGGAAAATAGAAAGGAAGCTGGCAGATGTTCTAGGCCCCCAGACTGATACATATCTCATTTTTTATTCATATCTCAATGCAAAATATGCAGTTCATAAATATTTTATTAAAAAGAAAATATTTAAAGGGTATATGTGATTGCAAAGTGTATCTGTGTATAAAAACAAATAACACACAGTCTTTCTATGTAGGGAGAATAGTTTAATATGTTCACAGTCTGCAGTTACACATATATCTATTCAAAATATGCAGTGTCATAGCACTCAACCATATAACACCTTTTGTATTTACATTTGTTTCAGTCCTTGGCAGAAGATTTAGTATGTTAAATATAGAACACATCAAATAATTCCACTGATGTCCTTAGGGACTTATTAAAAGATGTCATTTTGCAATTAAAAAAGTTTTAGACAGATCATTAATATAAAATGCTAAGTAGACTCTACTGATTTTTAATGTATCAACATGTGAAACATTCATGTGAGCCCCAAAAGTGCGCTTCCTATGAATGACTGCAGTTGGATCATTATCAGGCAAGTTGATAAATATGATCAGGTAGATGATCTCTATTGGCAGTTGTGTCGTGTCATCTTTCAACTGAACATCTTTATCATTTCCAATTTGTCTACCCATGTGTGTCAGATAGGTTATAAAAGGAAGAGAAAGCCTCCATGAAAGAGGCAGTTTTTATACGTGCTAAGAAAATAACATATAAGAAATAGAATAAAAGGATGCTCATAAAACTAGTCTAACATATGTCAAATACACAATAAAACTTTACTAAAGTACAAAAAGAAATGAGTGTATAGTCTATAAAAAAACCAAAAACAAAATAAGGGCGCCAGAATATTCTTTAGGTACATTTGTGACAAGTAAACGAAAACAAATAGAAGAATAATAAGACTGAAAACTCAAGAATGTGGCTATTTTAAAGGAGGAAAATAAATTGCTGACTGCCTAAATGTGCTCAATAGGTACTGTTAAAAATATAAAGAGCTCACTTACGGTAGCAGAGAAAGATGTACACCGTGTAGACTACAGAAGGGTTGTTGCTTGACCTCTCAAAATTAAACATAGGCAAGACAGTAGGTCCAGATTGCATATATCTATTAAGAACTAATAAGAGTAGTATCGAACTTTTTAACCAAACACTTCTGGCAGATATATTTCCAGGCAATTGAAGAATGACAAATTTGACTACACAAAAGGCAGCAGAAATTAATATCATGGCTTTATCTCATATCAGTAGTATAAAATGACTGGAATCGCTTTGGGAAACAATAATAGAATATAGAGAGGAATTCCATAAGTGGGGAGCAGCACAGGAGAAGTCTTGTAGGCGAGAGTGAGAGGTGGTTACCAGAGATGAGACAAGGTAAAAGTCTGAAGTAAATCTAATAGGGCGGGATAGAGAGTGTTTTGATTTGAGATGTATGAAGGGGTGGTATTGTTGAGGGCTTTGTAGATAAGGGTGAGTAATTTGAATTTGATTCTGGAGTACACAAGGAGCCAGTGTAGGTATTTGCAAAGTCGTGCAGCAGATGTGGAGCCATGAGAGAGGAAGATCAGCATTGCAGCAGCATTTAGGATGAATTGAAGTGTGGATATATGGGTGTCAGGAATGCCAGATATCAGGAGGTTGCAATAGTCAAGACGGGAGATGATGAGAGAATGGATAAGAGTTTTAGTAGCATGTTGAGTAAGAAAAGGGCATTTTCTGGCAATGTTTTTAAGTTGAAGTCGAAAGGACTGGGAGAAAGTCTAAATGTGAGGAATAAAGCAGAGGACAAAGTCAAGTGTAACAGCAAGGCAGCGGGTTTGGGAGACTGAGGAAATTGTGTTATCGACAGTGGGGGAGATTTAAGTATATGGATTTGAGGAATGGATAATGATTTGGTATAAGTAGGAAAGAGAATGTCGGAGTCAGTGGTGGCTGCTCAGGTAAAGGGCTGTTAACCATTGGAGTACTTTAAGGAAAAGTCCAGGATCTTGTTTTAATTGATGTACTTATTAGTGATATTATGTGTGGCCTACAGTACAAAGGAAGGTTTGTCTTTTTGCAGACAATTACAAAGATTTGTAACAGGGTCAATACCCAAAAAGGATAAAACAAATGAGTAGTAATTGAGAGAAAAAAGAGTAATGGATTTCGGAGTGAAATTTAAAATTTAATACACTACAATACAATACAAATATAAAATGCATCTGGGACTCAAAAATCCAAAAGCAGAATACATAATGCATGGGAATGTAATGTCAATAAAAACAGAGGAAAGGGACCTTTTGGAAATATAGTTTCAGATGATATTAAGGTAAGCAATCAGTGGGAAAAGCTAGTAGAATATTTGTTTTTATAGGAATAGGTATTATTAGCAGAAAAAGCGAGGTTGTATTTCCACTTTACAGGCGAATGGTACGACATTGCCTCACATACAGTGTAGAGCCCTATCTACAAAAAACATCAATGGAAAAATATCCAAGGCATGGGCTATATAACAAAACATTTTAGAATAGACTCCAAGGAACTGACTTAGAGGTGATCTGAAACATTCATATCTATCAAAATGAAAGGATTTCTAGAATAATGGGGCACACTTTAAAATTAAAGGGAAGAAAATCTAATATAAGGAGTTTTTTTTTGGGGGGGGGGATTTTAATAGTTGTGGAGGTGACACTTACAGTAAAATAATTCAAGTATGAAAAGAAACATATTGTTAAGACTTAGATGAAATTCAAAAAGGACAGACTAGATGGAACTGTTTTTTTACATTAAAAATTCTATGGTTCTATTTTTCTATCTACTATTCATCCACAGTGGCGCACGCAGGGGAGGTTTCTGCGTCACCAGAAACCCCCCTCCCCTCTGCTAAAAAGTGCCCTAGATATTGGCACTGTAGTATACAGCAGCCGCGGCGCTGTCTAAGAAGCGTCCGCGGCGGTGCTGTATTGTATACAGCACCGCCACGGATACTTCCTATACTACAGTGCAGCCAAAACGGAGCGGCAGGTCTCTAGGATTTTTATTTTTTTCGGGGGTCGAGGAAACCCCCCCCCTGAAAAATCCTCCGTGCGCCCCTGAACCAGTAAGAGGGGCTCCTCAATCGATGATTTTCCTCATGGGGAGAAAAATGCCTTGGTGCCGGTTGTACAAACACATAGCACCTAACATTTTAAATATTAAGACAAAATAAACTCCACCTCTTATCCAACCAAACCACGCCCTGAACCATCTGAGTATCTTCCTACCCCTCATTTTGATAGGGCATATTTCTATCTCAATGGGCAGCACATTTTCTGGGGTCTGTAAATAGGCACTGTCAACTTAATCAGGACTGAAGTTATGTAAATAATCTGGTACAGCATGCTGTTATTGGTTCTAGCTCTGTGCTTTTCTTATAGTGAACCCCTACAGTCAATCTTTGAAATTGGTAATGCAACCTCAGTACTGTAACCAGTGACTTTCAAGGTTGCACCCTCTATGGTAAGACCCAGTGCATGGTAATATCATTGAACAATATTGCAGCACCAGGTGTAGTGACCATATAATGGACACTTTGGGCCTGATTCAGCATGGAACACAAGCTTAAAAGTGTAACTTGTATTTGAAAAGTTGCAAGTTATGTGTATGTACGATGCATTCAGAGTTGAAGATGTGAATGAGTAGCACATGCCTCCGCTTGACCACAGACACATACCTTAGACACTTGCATCTAACTTGCGAACATGTACAAAACAACTTTTATTTTTTACGTTATGTTTGTAATTGCTGTGAAGCATAATTTAAACTTGAGTAACTTGACTAATACATCAGCAAAATCTTCCCGGCAGGTATACAAAATTTTTTTTTTTCTTATTTCCTACAACTCGCCCAGCAAATCCAAATCTATGGCTGAGCAACAACTAAATTCTCAATAAGTGCTTACGAATTATTAGCAAACCTCTAATTGCAGGCAGTTTGGGTGTTCGTCATCATTATGCACTACTTACACCTGCCCCTGATCACCAGCAAACAAAACCTCTCTTTCCTTTATATCTGCGCCTACGTCACAGTCAGAATCCATACTCAATTATTTGAACATACCCTTACTGTACATTGCCTATGTTAGAATACCCCTTCTTCTCTATCACGCCTCTTTAGGCGTCAGGAGACATAAGTGGCAAAAAAGTTGCAGGTCTGTATACCCCAGTTGCTTACCTTCACTTTCTGTGCATGCGCAGTGTGAAAACACGCAAAGATACACTAGACAAACAGGAGTGCCTCTTCCGCTGAGTAAGGGCCTTTGTGTCTCATTCTTGCCTCAGTAATGTCACTTACTCCTAGAGAAGTGATCGGCTGTATTCTAATGAATTTTGGTTCAGCTAACAAAATGGCTGCTTCCACTGTGCATATTTGATAGTTCCTGCCTATAGGTGTAAATACATTTCTTACAGATACTGCATGGGTCAGCCTAAACACATGTACCACACAGAACAACAGTGCTCTTTTGCAGAGCATTCAATTGATTGAATAAAAAACAAATCTAAATAAAACCAAAGGCATTTTAATATGTATAACAGTTTAAAGTGTACAAAAAAATGCTTAAAGTATACCTGTTGTCTACATACAGTGAAGACAGCTATTGTGTGGGTTGAACCAGTATTCAGCCTTTAAATAGTTCCTAGTGATAGGCTGCATTCAGCCCACACCACGGCTGTCCCACTATGTATAGCAGATAGCTGCATATTAACCATCTGTTAGATTGACCAATGGGGAATTTGAGACATGAATTATACATTGAAATAAATCTATCTCATAAGGATTACATTAACATATACAAAAAGCAAAATTACATCTATTCATTTAAAGAAACTCACCTACTGAATTTATATATGCATTTTGAGAGAATATTCTTTTTGCAATGTAAAATTCTGTAACGTGGGCGTCAAAATTACCGTACCTATGTGATAATAAAAGTAAAGTGTTTGAAAATGTCTAGACTGTCAAGTGAGAAAGATTTCCAAAATGCTTATTGCAGGGGTGTGTCATGCGTATCTCTCTAGACAATAGGGATAATCATGGGAGTTGTAGTTTGCAAGCTGCTGGATGCCTTGCTTTATAGGAACTGCATTCCATATCTGAGAATTTTGATGAGTGTTGTTGTCACTGTTGATCATTTCAGTGTTGATGAATTAAACTGCCCCTTGCAGCTCTGAATGTGTCTAGAGTAGTCCGTAGAGCGTAAAAGTGGACTTGGGAATAAGGAAAAGGGGGAGTTGATAAGTTACCATGACAACAGAGAAAATGATGTGTGTTATTGAGGAAGAGAAGGAGCTCAGGTTGATAGTGGGAAAATAGTTCAGAAGAAGTAATTACACGCTGCATTTTCACAGTGCTAGGAAGGGGGGCTTGGGGCTACTCATATTACTACTAGGCTATGGATGAAAGGAGAAGACTCAAGCCAGGAAGATTTAGTAATGTTGCAATAATATGAATGTATGTACACAGCACTTTATCTTGCTTTGACAGCATTTAACTTTAACTCAAATAAACTGATGTTCTTGACTGAAATGGCCTTCATTTCGCACAGTATTCTTAGACATTCAGTTGCATATCGAACTTGGCGTCCACCCTTCTTCCCATCTGAGCAGCTGCTTTGTGGTATAGTGGTGGGTGTGCGGCTCTCTCACCTTTTTAAGTGTTGCGGTCATAATTCGATCTAGGTGTACTTATTTATACAATAAAACAGGATATAGAATCTGCTAGGCGCTCCACTCAGATATGCAGCTGAATATACACATACACATAGTAAGATCTTTTGAAAATATAGAACAAGAAGGCTTTCTCTTTGACAAGGGGCCATTCATGGGAATACCTTTTGAGTTGGAAAAGAGAGCGCAAGTGTATGTAACATTTTGTTTTTATTTATACAATGCTTTTGGCTCTCTACAGTGTCAGATTATTAGGTCACATCCAGACCTCAGTCCATTTAACTATTGTCTAGTCTGCCGATTCAGGACCACACTACCCTGGGCTACCAGCTGGTCACCCCACAAGGAAGAAATGCAGACTGTGACCTTTCCTGCAGTGAAGCTCAAACTTCCTTATGGTGGTCCATGGTGAATACCAGGGGGACCCAGACTTTGCACCTCTCCACTGCCATTGCTATTCCTAGTTGAAAACAGGGAATGCACTATTACCAGATCCAAGTTCCCTTGTTTTGATTGCTTTGTTCCTTTAAGGGACAATATACATAGTCTGTTGATTTAATATACATCAACGTCTTGCTCTGGATAATCTTTTGCCAGAGTATTGCATCTGTGTTGCAGCTAAAACTAGAGGAGAAAGACTCAGGGTGGTTATTTCAATTCATATTAAAGCAAATGGGCAAAGGTGCCAGGAATACTTGGCTACCTAGGCAACATTTTGACAGTAGGAGAGTAGTCTTGATTCCCTTGTACAGGGCTTTCATTAAACCACTGGGGTAGTATATGATGATACCCAGAGGAAGAAAGGACTGTCATGGTATTGTAAATATCCACTCAGCTTTCACTGAGCGACCACCCAAAGAAGACAGACCCCTAATGAAGGACTAGGTCACATGGACCCTGGGTACCTTGATGTGGGTAGGAACACATGCTTTGACAGATAGCCAATCAAAATAAATGTATTAAAACTGCAAGCTCTCTGCCACCAAACTAGCAAAATATATACTTGAATCAGAGTACACATACTGGGGTAAAAACACAGAAGTGGCTTTACAGGTGACTTTGATCCATTAATTGTCTTTACCACTCACACAGGTCTAACAGGGACTTAACAGTGGTCAGGCCAAGATGTCTACCTACTTCTGACAGGCCCACACTGGTAAGCGAGACCCCAGATACTATGTGTGTCCCCACATAACTGTTGCTCAGAAAATCAGCAACTCCCTCCAATTGTCTTGGTCCAGTGTAAACCGTAGTAGAAAGCACTGGCTTCTTCTCGTACTCTCAGGCTAAAGGTTGTTATAGCACTTTGGATTTGCATACTGTAACTCTCTGGATCCTAGGCTCGGCTTTTCCAGGAAAATAATGCTATTTGTCAGCCTTATTTGGAGGAGACAGCTCTTGACATGCAGGAACACCTTGCTCTGTCCCTGTTTCCCCTGCTGACTTGGCTCCACTGACCCTGGCTGTTGGCCAGACCCCCAAAATAGCTAACAGAATAAGATCACATTTATTACTCGTTATTACTGAAAGGTTGAAAGGCGAATGCTTTTTTCTTGTCACGCACAAGTAATTATGCTTTTAACAGTCTGCATGTAATATTATCTGATTATAAACGTTTTTGTATGACATGAAAAGAGCGTTCCTCCCTTCACTTCAGCCATTCACCATGGAAGCTATTGAGTAAGGACTCATTGGGGTTTTCCAAGTGACAAAGCGCTGATGTTTAAAGTGCCCATGTGACATTACCTTTAGTTTATCATGCCCAGTTCTTACTATATTGATATGTTCGAAAATATTAAAGACTTAAGGCTTAAAGTGTTCTGTGCATGTGGTGCAGTTTGATCATAGCTAGACCTCACTAACTGCATAGAGCGTACACCAAGAATAGAGTAGTCAGTGAGCATGACGCCATGGTACCTTCTCTACTTACATACTACTGTGTCCTAATTTCCACCACACGGGAACGCTGAATACAGTAATTTTAATGCCTGCTCTATTCTTAGTATGTTGTGCACATGGTCAACGTGGTTTGACCACAGTAAATAGCAGAACAGGCACAGTGGAGAGCTGATGTCTGAGTAGTCCTCCAGTATCGTAGTTCATTATGTACAAGTGACATGAGGATAGAGAGAAGGGGTCATTGAATCATTTAAATCTCTTAAAGTAGTATGAGTAAAATGTTTAAGAGTAAGTTTTTAAGGGTATTCTGGTATGTGATGTTCAAAGGAAATGCTAAGCTGGAGTGCGAGACGTGTAAATGCAGGGTTTTAGCAGGAGATTCAAATTTTACCTACAATTTATAGTTTTACATATAAAAATACAGTATGTAAACCACATTGCCCTGCAAAATGGAGTGTGTGCAAGTTTTAATGCAGTGCTAAAAATGGTAATGCAACAGAATACCTCACATTTTATTCAGTAATTCTAGCCTCCAAGGGGAGTTCTGGGCACCTAGAATTATCCCCACATCTCATTTGCCTTCCTGTGTGAGAGGAGGGGAGGATACCTTCTACTGTTATGGTATTGTATAGAAATTAAGGTTGTATGTTGCCTTCCATGAACAACCACAATAACGTGGACCGAGTGCCATGAAAACTGTAGTTCACACACAGTTGAGTGCTGATCTTTCCGTATTTTGGGGCTAAACTTTAGCCTTTATTTTTACTATGCCTTGTTTTTGTAGCAGCTGCTTACGTCCTAATATTGTATCGTTTTGGTATTTCCCAGCCAAGCTCTGATTCCGTCCTCGATCCACAACAGCTACAGGCCTTTATGGAACTCTGCCGACATTACAAAGGAACCTCACGGGTACAGTAACAAGTCTCTTGTCTCTATTTTGTTCAAGAGCTTCTCTGGGTGTTCACAAGTGTCATGACTAGAACTGCAATAAAAAATTCCCTTAACTATTTTAACAGTCTGTGTAAAAATGCTTTTTATTCCTCTGTATTAAGACTTTGTGTGTGTGTTTTCTATTTGGAAAGTTTTCATTTTGTACAGTTCTTGTAAAGTACATATTTAAGATTCTTTTAAAAATAATTAATTTTCCCACTGTTTATTGCCAGTTGACCTTGCTAGTTTGACAGTATATAGGGGGTTGGTTCATACTGCAGGTACTATTAACATAACAATTTCAATAAAGTGAGGCAATGCCTAAGTGAGCTGAGGGTGAAACATACAGATATATTTATCAAACAGAGAAGATTTCCATTGCTGATAGTAGAGCATTTTTATGTATACATCAAAGGGTTTACCGTCATTGATAACACTACTATCACCGGAGGTTAACACTGACATCAGTAAGATTCACCGATTTTCAGTGTTTATACAAAGCAGCCTATTTTAAAGTGATTGCAGCAATACTCAGGATGGCTATAACAGAATGAAATGCTTTATCCAATGAATAATTTTAATGCTGTATTTTAAAAAAATATTTTATCTATTTTAACTTTTTTTTTTTTTTTTAATCCTTACCACTCCATTAGAAAAATATACTAGAAATATTATTGTAGTCATACATAGACAGGCAAACACTAACGTATATTTACATATTGGAAACAACTGATTAACAGATAGTGGGGCTCGATGACCTTCATAGTAATCAAGAGCAAACCACAGTAAAACTCTCTAATATATCTGTAATATTAAAGATGGCTATACATGTTTTAATATTTCAAAGGTAAGGCATTAACAGTAATATATATTAATATTAAAGTAATAAATACAATAAGTACCAATTTGAAAAACACCATATACATTCTACTAAATTATATAATTTATTTTCCGCATGTGAAATGCAGATAAAGTGCAGCATTATTCAAATCAAGACTAATTATATCTTCACCATCAATATCTGAGGACCATTACAGTTAATACTGTAAATATAATAGATGTATTTGTGGATTATAAATTATAATAAAGGTTGAGAGAGAGTTTTCTAATATGTATATTTTTATTATTATTTGCAGTGCTTTGAAAACGTATTCAGCCAACACATTTTTCACATTTTATTGCTGCATATGTACATATATATTAGTTCATCACTGTTTAGTTCAGAGGTTGGAAGCCTTCTTCTATCAGTGCGCTGGCTAAAATCTAGTCTAGGCCAGCTGTGCCAGTTGTGTGTGTGTGTGTTTATATATGTATGTGTGTGTATTAGAGATGTTCACTGATCACCGTGTTCTGGTTTTGGATCTGTATTTACTTCGTGTTTTGGTTTTGGCAAAACCGCCCTTGTGTGTTTTGGATCCTTATTTTGTTTTTCTAAAATCCCTATTTTTTTGTGCGAAACTCCCTCACCCCCTACATTATTATTAACCTCAATAACACTCATTTCAAGTACTTTGCAGTCAATTTTGACCACCTCACAGGTCATAATATTATTTTCACACACTTTCAAACAAGGACTGCAGCGACCTGGCTGGATGCTAAGCGACAGAGCAGTGACACAAACACACGGCAGTTCATAGCACATCTAGGAAACATTGACACACAGCAGTGGCAGAAAAGAAAAGTGGTCCAAGATGGACTTGTCCTTGGATCATGAAATCAGTTATGGTTCATTTGATCGCTCCACCCATTCCTTGGATAACTGTGGTAATTCTTGTAGTGCTTTGAAAACGTATTCAGCCAACACATTTTTCACATTTTGTTGCTGCATATGTACATATATATTAGTTCATCACTGTTTAGTTCAGAGGTTGGAAGCCTTCTTCTATCAGTGCGCTGGCTAAAATCTAGTCTAGGCCAGCTGTGCCAGTTGTGCGTGTGTGTGTGTTTATATATGTATGTGTGTGTATTAGAGAAGTTCACTGATCACTGTGTTCTGGTTTTGGATCATGGTGATGAGCGCTGACTACCCCCCCTCCCCAGGATGCGTGCTTTTATCAGACCCAGACCACTCCAGGGTGCCAGAGAATGTACTAAAAAAAACCATTGTAATTCACAGCAAAAAGCAAGTTCATCCTTGAGCTTCGAATCAGCCCCAATTTCCAAAAAATTATAATATAGTTGGGTACTTTTCATGTATAGTGCAGATTACAAACACTTTTTGCAATACTGATGAAACAGCAGCAAAGTAGAAGATAATACATATACATGTCTATTTAGACATCCATGCTTACATTACTTTGGCTCTATAAACGCTACAAATGGCTAGACAACTGTTATCAGGATTTGGGTAAAAATAATTCCACACATAAGAAGTGGATGTTTTGGTCTTATGCCCAGGCATGACAATGGCCGCCTTCTTATTACGTGCAAGAACTGCTTCCACTGGTGCAGGACTTACACAAACAACATCATCCTCCTCAACATCCTCATTAGCGCCCTCGTCAGCTATACAAATATCTCCCTCATCCTGTTGCAATTCCAAAGTGACATCCTCAATTTGTGTATCACCGGCTACACTTGGGCTGTTCCTGCACACATCTGCAGAAATACTGAAAGGGGCCTTCTTTAGTGATACACTACCAGAAAGGTCAGGATTACACATAGCACTCGTGGATAGACTCTCCTCAGGGATTTGTGTCATTGCTGAATCAGAACATACATTTTCCTCTAATGCTTTACTGTTTTCTTCCAGCTCGGCTTTTCCACGTAAAAGTATTCGGACACCACTTTTGGAGTCCGAATGACAAGGTCTTTGCTTGGTCACGACTGACCTTACAAGAAGATGCCTTAGTGACAGTTGCAGAACTAGCACTCATACAGAAATGCGATGGCCTCATTCTTTCCTTGCCACTGCATATGTAGAATGTATCACAAATTAGGGATGCGCCACGATATTATTGTATCATGAAAAACACATGAATGGTGGACTGCGTATTGTTCCAATTTATTTTATGTAAATGTTAAATATAATAATAATACATATGAAAAATAAATAATCTGTATAAATTCTATTCAAATGAGATATAAAATAAACATAAATCAAATAATTATATAGGTTTTTTGTGTGTGGCCAGTGCACTTAGAGATGAATGTTCCACTGTTATATCTCTATTTGTCTGTATATTAAGACGTCTGATATTGTGAGCTCAAAAATATAAAAACATAGGAAAAATTATATATAAAAAAGGAAACAGACACTATGTGTCTCTTACTGCAGTGATCACGTGTTGTTTGTTCTCCTATATTGAATCCGAAAGTCGCCGTCTCAGCTGTTAAAGAGTAATACAATCTTTCGCTGTTTGTGAATAATTACGGTAGTCCTTTGCAGCAGCTACATATTATAGGTATATATTGATATATAGGAAGTTGCAATCAGATGTCAGCCGAAACGCTTAAGGGTTGTTCCTCCCAATATGTTCTCAGTGTGTGTTTGGTTAAGATGTAATAGACAACACCGTATTGCGAGCAGATCTTCAGGTGACACTGTGGGGCATATTCAATTAGCTTTCCGGTTCGCGGTAACGCGCGTTACAGCGAATACTGCGCACTATTGCCGTTAATACGGTACCGCATTAACGCGGATTTTCGTACGCAACCCTATGGGCTGCGAACGAAAATCCACGTTATTGCGGTAACGTGGATTAAGTTTCGCGGCTGTTCCGGCGCGATCCCGCGGACCGGAAAGCTAATTGAATATGCCCCTAAGTGTCTAATATTCTTACATCCTTGTGATCTAGTTGAATGCTGGTATAGCTATATTTCTCTCTGATGTGTTGAGGTTCAGCAATAAAAGTGGGATAATAGAATCGTGATCCACTGAATGAGTACTCTATTAATATCATAAATCCAGAGTTAAAAACGGAAAAGTTAAATCACTATCTAACGTGTTTCATCGTATGTAGAATGGCATGTTGGCATTTTTTTTTTCTGCAGATAATTTTGCCTGGATTACAGGTCTTTTTTTTCTTTACCAAGGTAAAAGGTGTTTTTTTACATTTTTGTTTCCCTGACTTAAAAACACTATAGGTTTTAGCAGATGACGTAGAGGAATTACTATCATCATGACTGGTGCCAGCAGCTGCTTGGTGCTCCTGGTCTTTTGTGTACTGCGGTGAATACATTTTAATAACACTGTACAATGTGACTGCAGATTAAGAACAACACTGCCAGCCCTATTATTTCTCTGTCAGCAATGACAATTAGCAATGGCGCAATGGAGCTCTCCTCTTTGTATGTTACCTACATAACACAGTGCAATGTGACTGCAGATTTAGAAGACCAAGCCTGCCAGACCTATTATTTCTATTTCAGCAATGACAATTAGCAATGGGGCTATCCTCTTTGTATGTTGCCTACATAACACAGTACAATGTGACTGCAGATTTAGAAGACCAAGCCTGCCAGACTTATTATTTCTATTTCAGCAATGACAATTAGCAATGGGGCTATCCTCTTTGTATGTTACCTACATAAAACAGTACAATGTGACTGCAGATTTAGAAGACCAAGCCTGCCAGACTTATTATTTCTATTTCAGCAATGACAATTAGCAATGGGGCTATCCTCTTTGTATGTTACCTACATAACACAGTACAATGTGACTGCAGATTTAGAAGACCAAGCCTGCCAGACTTATTATTTCTATTTCAGCAATGACAATTAGCAATGGGGCTATCCTCTTTGTATGTTACCTACATAAAACAGTACAATGTGACTGCAGATTTAGAAGACCAAGCCTGCCAGACTTATTATTTCTATTTCAGCAATGACAATTAGCAATGGAGCTCTCCTGAATGTCACTGGAGACTTTGAAGAACACTGCTACCCCTCCTCTTTCTTTTCTACCTATGACGTTGCCCAACTGCACTAGAGACTGTCAAGAACTGTGCTACCCCTTCTGTTTCCCTCTATGAAATGGCGCTGGATCGCTATGGAGGGCGGGTACTTATAGAGTCCAAAGCTCGTGAGATCCAACGACGTAACAATTATGTTTTGCCTCGTTTTCATTTTCGAGGGCGTGCGAAAGTTGTACTCCGATCTGCTAAGTTCGGATGTGTTCGGTTCTCGGGGAACCGAGCCTGAGCATCTCTAGTGTGTATGTATGTATATGGGTGGGTGTATGAAAAAAATGTTTTATATATATATATATATTCATGTTTTCATATTATGAGTGTGATATAAATAAATAATTAAGTTATATATATATTTGCTTTTATGTGGTTTGCAACTTAACATGTTTCTTTATTCCTTTGTCTTGCAGCTGGCTCTGCTGACTGAGTTATGCCGTTCTCAGAGCCCAGAAAAATCATCCGTCTATCATACTTCTTATGGGGGCGTTACCTCAAGCAGTGTTTTCCAGAATGAGAACTTCCAATTGCATCTGGCGCCCCCTCCCATCGTTGATGACTAAAACACATCAACTCATCTACACAGCTCCAGCACAAGGGTTAAAGGCCGTCCATTTCAGAACATCTGGTCTTTGAATTGTTACTTGTCAAAGAAAGATGTTCAACATGCACTGGAAAATGAGCTGTAGTAAAGCTATGTATATTTATATTGCCAGAATGTACATGTATGTTTAAACACTAATACACTCTTACTTTTTCTCATATAATGTGTTCCCTTTATTTGAATATCTGCATTCGCAAAAAAAGAAACAAAAAAGCATTTTTGATTATCATTGTTATGTCTTTATGCATATACTGTGCTATAATATTAGCACAATATGCATCAAAACTCATCTTTGTGTTCAAGCAACAGTAAAAAAAATTAAAAATGCGGAAATGTCCAAATCCAAAACATCATATAAAATAACAGTGAAAAAAGATTCAAATTAATGGCATTATATTGTTAAATAGGTTGTTACAACTAAACTATCTACACATAAACTTAAACTTTGTGAAAAATCACATACACACAGTAAAATAAAGCTAGATTGGTAACCACTAAGTAGTTGTTATAATGATGACCAGCCTGGAGCTACAGTCGACCAGGATGACGACATTGTGTTGGATCCATCTCCAGATTGGTAAGAGCTGGGTCTATAAATGAAAATGAAAAAACATGACTTAGAAACTACAAACCTTACTATTTGTAATAAAGTACATATACTTGCTGGTAAACATGATTAAATGCAATTTTCCTTTATTTTTGTAGCTTTGTCTTTTATATAATCCAAATAAAATATGTTTATGCCTGTATACCACAAATGGAAAAACTACATTGATACTAACAAAACACGATCCTTTCTACTTGTCCACGAGTCTGCCATTCAAAGGGGATTTTCTACATTAGGGGTTTTAAGCTACCCATGGAAAATCAGTTTACCTACTTTTGTACATAGTCCAACAAGAATTGCACATTGGTGGAAGGAGTGAAAATCTCACTGTAAGTCCTACACGACTTCACCAGCCCTCTTCATTCATTTCAACTTTACTGGTTGTTTTAAATAACGCTCATTTATTTCTTAAATGAATCATGAATGTGAGGAGACCTCAAGACTATCCTTATTATATGTCACTATCGTGCATTTGAAAGTTTTCATTACATTAGTCCGGCGGTTCCCAAAGTGTGCGCCGCGACTCCCAGGGGTGCCGCGGCGCTGTCACTGGGGTGCCGCGGGCCAGCCCTAGAAAAAAAGCAAACAGAAACTTACCAATCCGCGCGGCGTTAGGACCCTGCAGCCTCCTCTCTCCCGCAGCTGTCACTGAATATCGACGTCAGTGACAGCTGCGCGAGAGAGGAGGCTGCAGGGTCCTAGCGCCGCGCGGATTGGTAAGTTTCTGTTTGCTTTCTTTTTTTCTATAGCCGGCGCTGGGCAGAGCGGGAGAGAGAGCAGAGGAGGAGCGCAGAGGAGAGGGACAGATGGCAGAGGAGAGGGACAGATGGCAGAGGAGAGGGACAGATGGCATTGGAGGAGGGCAGATGGCAGAGGAGGAGGGGAGGGCAGATGGCATAGGAGGGGGACAGAGGGCAGAGGAGGGGGACAGAGGGCAGAGGAGGGGGACAGAGGGCAGAGGAGGGGGGACAGATGGCAGAGGAGGAGGGACAGATGGCAGAGGAGAGGGACAGATGCAAGAGGAGAGGGACATATGGCATTGGAGGAGGGCAGATGGCAGAGGAGGAGGGCAGATGGCAGAGGAGGAGGGGAGGGCAGATGGCATAGGAGGGGGACAGATGGCATAGGAGGGGGACAGAGAGCAGCGGAGGAGGACAGATGGCAGAGGAGGGAGACAGAGAGCAGAGGAGGGGGGCAGAGAGCAGAGGAGGGGGGCAGAGAGCAGAGGAGGGGGGCAGAGAGCAGAGGAGGGGGACAGATGGCAGAGGAGGGGGACAGATGGCAGAGGAGGGGGACAGATGGCAGAGGAGGGGAGCAGAGGAGGGGGACAGAGAGCAGCGGAGGAGGACAGATGGCAGAGGAGGAGGAGGACAGAGAGCAGAGGAGGGGGACAGAGAGCAGAGGAGGGTGACAGCGTGAGAGAGGGCAGAGGAGGGTGACAGCGTGAGAGAGGGCAGAGGAGGGTGACAGCGTGAGAGAGGGCAGAGGAGGGGGACAGCGTGAGAGAGGGCAGAGGAGGGGGACAGAGGGCAGAGGAGAGGGCAGAGGGGGCAACGTGAGAGAGGGCAGTGTGCCTGGATGCAGAGGGGGCAGTGTGCCTGGGGGCAGAGGGGGCAGTGTGCCTGGGGGCAGAGGGGGCAGTGTGCCTGGATGCAGAGGGGGCAGTGTGCCTGGATGCAGAGGGGGCAGTGTGCCTGGATGCAGAGGGGACAGAGTGTCTGGATGCAGAGGGGCATTTTTGCATACAACTAAATAAGTATTTGTCGTGACCTAAATACTTATTAAAATTTTTTGACCCAACTACTTCTAAAACACGACTGCTCAGTAATTATTTTGGAGGGGTGCCTTGAAAAAATTTGGAGACTCTAAGGGTGCCGCGAACTGCAAAAGTTTGGGAACCACTGCATTAGTCTAAATATACCTAGAAAGATGTTTTCTCATAAAACGAAAATGTGCAAAAGGCATCCCGCAAAAAATTAGAAGTAGGCTTGTGGCATCACAAACAAATTTGCATTGCACTTTGCCCTTTATTGTTTTATTTTTAACTGGCTTGGGTTTAGCGAGTGGGGACTTCGGCAAAGGCTAATACAATGTATGTTGGAACCATCCATTTTTATTTTGTTTATATGTAAATGTAACTTAACACTAAAAGCCTACCACATGCTGGAAATGTAACGGACTTACCTTCTCCGCCGTCCTGGAAGCTGCACTTCCGCATCCAACACCACGTGACCGCACCCGGAGGCGGTCACATGACCGCAACCTAGAGGCGGGGATTTTGAATCCCTGTCAGGATAAAAACCTCACTCTGACACTCGCTGAGTGTCAGAGCAACACTTACCTGTTCCTGGCTCCTGTGCTTCGTTGATTACTGTGTCTTCCAGTCTCCTGTGTCTTCCTATGTGCTGATCTCTGCCTGTTTGACTACTCTGGCTCTCCTATCCCTGTGTACCGACCCGGCTTGCTGACCATTCCTCTGTTCTTGTGACCCGTGTACCGAACCTGGCTTGTTGACTCCGAGTTGCCTTCTGATTCTGCCTGACTCCATTCCTGTGTACCGAACCGGCTTGTCTGACTCCGCAACCTCCGCTCCACTCCGCTGTACTACATCTTGGGGCGAACCTGAGGACCGTGACCTGCGACTCCTGGCAGCGAAGCCCACTCCGCCTTGTGGCGGTTCTTGGTGAACCCCCACTACGCAGTGCAGATACTTGTTTGGTGAGACACCGCACCTCAGGTAAGCCAGCGCTAATCAAGATTAGTAGTTGAAGTATCCAGATTCTGTTACAGGAAAATAAGTTAACATTTGATGCAGCTATTATAATATATAGATACATATTTGTGAATGCCTTGCACAGTAGTTTAGTCATTACCTCTTGCCATGTGCTAAATATCTCTATATTGGAAGAATTTTTAACTTATGCAGCAGAAAATGTTTCTAAATAATTTTCATAACACTCTTGGGTATATTTACTAAACTGTGGGTTTGAAAAAGGGGAGATGTTGCCCATAGCAACCAAACAGATTCTAGCTGTCATTTTGTAGAATGTACTAAATAAATGAAAGCCAGACTCTGGTTGCTATAGGCAACACCTCCACTTTTTCAAATGCGCAGTTTAGTAAATATATCCCTCAGTGTCATTTACTGTCTGTTACTGTTGCCAAATAGTTTTTTTGGTCAAGTTTAAATTATTAATGTAAGGTCATTTGTACTCTATGCACAGTGATATCCATTGTGTATAGTCTGAACCAATAGTCTCGTGAATTTCGTCTCGCCTCACATAACCAATGCCTCTGCTGGGTGTAGGTGATGAGTACTCTTTAAAATTATTAAAAAAGAATAGGGCATGATTAGTGAAATTATTAAACATAGATTGTTTACTTGAAATTACCAGACAGAAATTTGAATGCAACAAATGTGAGACAGGGGAATACATTTTTGTTACTGCTATATCGCCATATAACAATATATACCAAACTGTTTAAATAACAAATCATTTTACAAGATAATGTGACTTTACCTGACTAATTTACTTGGAATCTTCCACATGAGAGAGAGATGATGTGTGTGCAGAAAAAGGACTCATATCTGCTTGTCGTTGGAACGACAGCACTTAAGTAGCTGTAAATAACATAATGATAATACCTCTGCAGTCGTTATAAAAAAAAAAATAAGTGATTAGTGGATTCTCGTTATCCTCCACTCTGTCTGAGTATAAAAACAATATGTTTGTTTGCTTTACAGACCTTTGACACTAAAACAACAGAAGCTTTTAATAATAGAAAAAAATAGATGTGTATATATATTACACAAATATATAATACTATTAATGCAAAACAATTTAATCAGTGAATAAAATCACAAAACAGAATACATATATATTAAAGTATTACTTATTAAATAAATTACAATAATCAGTAATATTTAAATGTAATGGGTCTATATTAATACATTTGACTGTATTAATATATAATGAATGTTTTTGTGTGATTTTAATGCAGTGTGTAGGATTCTAGCTAATAAAGGAAATGTCATCCCCAGAATACAATAACAAAAACTAGCACCAATGCAAAACACACATGTACAATGTAAGGTGTTTTACTGGTAAATCTATTTATAAAATAAGTGTCATGGGGAATGGTATAGAATATTCTTGGCTAAAACTAAAAATTCAAATCAAGTATGGATTAGTACCTGGTAGGTAATTGCAAATCAGTCTGTGAAAAGTAATGCATAGGATTGCAGAGGAGGTGCTGTAAATTAAAACAGCCAATCACATCCTAACCGGCACAGTTTAGAAAATGAAAGAAAACATCTGATTGGTTGCTCTGGGTTATAGCTCCTGTTCCCACTGCTAAGTCATTTTCATAAATACCTGCCTAAGGTATTGTTTACACATTTGTAGACAGCACTGAAACCTCACTGCAAATGCAGCGAATTTATATTGAGTTTAAATTCACATTCAGATGTGTGATTTAATCATATTTACATTTTTGCACGGTAACAGTTCTAATATTAAACACGGATGTATTTGTGTGTAAAATATATCTTGATAGCTTTCAAAAGTCAAACCTGTCTTCTGCATCAGAATTTGAGTTGGGGAACTGTGCTATAGACTACAATGTGTGTCATTTTTGCTTAGGTTTCTATCCAGTGACACAGTCAGTTGTCATAAGTTATAAACACAGGCTTATATCGGGCACAAGGAGCTTGAAGGCTGACCCTTAACCAGTTTTACATTTAAATTGTGATATATTTCTTTACACCAAACAGGCGCGGGCTGGCAAATTTCAGCCCAGGAGGCGCACAGGCGGCCGCATCGAGTGTCAACCAAAAAGCAGTTAGACTGAGCGGCCCAGCCCGCCCCTGACACCAAATCTATAGAAGTCTGAGCAGCACGACAATTATTAGCCCCTATTTATTAGAGATTTTCACTGACCCCCGTGTTCTGGTTTTGGATCTAGATTAACTTTGTGTTTTGGTTTTGGCAAAACCGCCCTTGCGTGTTTTGGTTTTAGTTTTGGATCCCGATTTTTTTTCCCTCTAAAATCCCGATTTTTTTCCCCTAAAATCACATATTTTTGTGTTTTTTTTCCCTCCCTACATTATTATTAACCTCAATAACACTAATTTCAAGTCATTTGCAGTCAATTTTGACCAACTCACAGGTCACAATATTATTTTTATACACTTTCAAACAAAGACTGCAGCAACCTGGCTGGATGCTAAGCAACAGAGCAGACTCAAACACATGGTAGCACACACTAGCTCCTCCTTCAGTTTCTCAAGCTCCTTTTCCAAAAGTCTATTTAAGGGAATCACTTGACTCAAGCTAGCAGTGTATGAACTAACTTCACAGGTGACTACTTGGAATGGTTTCAGCACCTTGCACAACATGGAAAGTATTCTCCACTGCGCTTGAGAAAAAAATACCCCCCCCCCCACCCCCCCTTTTCCAATGTCATGGCTTGTGGAGTAAGCGTGGATGGCTTTTCGCTGTTCCTCCATCCACAGAAGCATATACAGGGTGGAATTCCAACTTCTCACCACCTCTTGCTTCAGTTGGTGGTAGGGCCAATTAAATTGCTCTTGTAGCTGCTGCAATCACCGACATGCTGTTGCCGAATGCCAGAAATGTCCAGATATTTTTCGGGCCACAGACAGCATCTCCTGCACGTCCCTGTCATTTTTTAAAAAGCTCTACACCACCAAGTTTATTGTGTGAGCAAAACGGAATGTGATGGAATTTACCCAGCTGTAATGCTCTCACAATATTGGTGGCGTTATCAGAAATGACATATCCTGAGAAGAGTCCAAGCGGGATAAGCCATGTTGCAATGACATCCCTTAGTTTTTGTAATAGATTGCCAGTAGTATGCCTTTTAGTGAAGCCGGTGATACACAGAGTAGCCTGCCTCTGACAAATGTGATGTACTTGGGTACATGCTGCTTCTGTTCCTGCTGGTGAAGGCGAGTCACCAACCAAGTGGGCTGTCACAGTCATATAATCTTTAGTTTGCCCAGCTCTGCTTGTCCACATATCTGGGGTTAAGTGTACAGTGGGTAGAATGGCATTTTGTAGCCCAATAATTATATTTTTACAAACCTTCTGATGAGGAATAGCTCTTCTACTGAAATGGTGTCGTGATGGAATTTGGTAACAGGGACACAAGACCTCAAGTAACTGTCTAAAATCAGCTGCATTAATAGTGGATATTGGATGCAGATCTAATACTAGCTTAGTCGCCATGGCGTCTGTAAACCGCTTTGCGACGGGGTGACAGCTTTCATACTTGCTTCCTCTTGTAAAGGATTGTTTAACAGTCAATTGTTGTAAACTGCTAGTAGTCTTCTTGTTGGTCTGCTTCAGGGATGAAGATTCACCCCCAGCAGCAGCAGTGGGACTAGCGCTCAAGAATTCTTCTGAGGAATCCAGGATAGTGGTGGAGTCATCTAGCCGTAACAACTTGGATGCAGGACTAACTCCGATAGCTACTGAGGATATTGATGAGGAAGGTGTTGTGGGTGTAGATTGCAGGCGTCGGAATCTCGGTGAGGGAAGGGACCTAGCTGATGCTGGACTGCTTGTTTATTTAGCATAAGTTTCTGATTTTCCCAACAGCTTGCCATGCATTCTCTCTTCAAATGCTGTAACATGGAAGAGGTTCCTAGATGGTTAAGGTCCCTACCTCTACTGACTGTGCCTCTACAAGCGTTACAAATGGCTAGACCGGCGGTTCCCAAAGTGTGCGCCGCGGCTCCCAGGGGTGCCGCAGCGCTGTCACTGGGGTGCCGCGAGCCAGCCATAGGAAGAAACAAAGAGCACATAAACTTACCAATCCGCGCGGCGCCGGGACCCAGCAGACTCCTCTCTCCCGCAGCTGTCACTGACACTGACGTCGATATTCAGTGACAGCTGCGGGAGAGAGGAGTCTCCTGGGTCCCGGCGACGCGCGGATTGGTAATTTATGTGCTCTTTGTTTCTTCCTATGGCTGGCTCGCGGTAGAGGAGTGAGAGGGAGTGTGACAGCGGGGCAGAGGAGTGTGACAGCGGGGCAGAGGAGTGTGACAGCGCGGCAGAGGAGGGGGACATCGTGAGATGGGCAGTGGAGGGGGACACAGTGTGAGAGGGGCAGTGGAGGGGGACACAGCGTGAGAGGGGCAGTGGAGGGGGACACAGCATGAAAGAGGCAGTGGAGGGGGACACAGCGTGACATAGGGCAGAGGGAGGGACAGCGTGACAGAGAGCAGGGGAGGGGGGACAGCATGACAGAGAGCAGAGGAGGGGGGACAGCGTGAGAGAGGGCAGTGTATCTGGATGCAGAGGGAGCAGTGTGTCTGGATGCAGAGGGGGCAGTGTGTCTGGATGCAGAGGGGGCAGTGTGTCTGGATGCAGAGGGGGCAGAGTGTCTGGATGCAGAGGGGACATTTTTACATACAACTAAATAAGTATTTCTGTCCTGACCTAAATACTTAATACATTTTTTTGACCCAACTACTTCTAAAACAGGACTGCTCAATAATTATTTTGGAGGGGTGCCTTGAAAAAATTTGGAGACTCTAAGGGTGCCGCGAACTGCAAAAGTTTGGGAACCACTGGGCTAGACAACTGTTGTCAGGATTTATGTAAAAATAATTCCACGCATAAGTGGTGGATTTTTTGGTCTTATGTCCAGGCATGACAATGGCCTTCTTCTTATCACGTGCAAGAACTGCTTCTACCGGTGCAGGACTTACTCAAACAACATCATCCTCATTAGCGCCCTCATCGGCTACAGAAATATCCCCCTCATCCTCTTCCAATTCCAAAGGGACATCCTCAATTTGTGTATCACCGGCTACATTTGAGCTGTTCATGCACACATCTGCAGAAATGCTGAAAGGGGCCTTCTTTATGGGTACACTACCAGAATGGTCAGGATTACACATAGCACTCGTGGATAGACTCTCCTCAGGGATTTGTGTCATTTCTGAATCAGAACATACATTTTCCTCTAAGGCCTTACTGTTTTCTTCCAGCTTGGCTTTTACACGTAAAAGTATTCGTACACCACTTTTGCAGTCCGAATGACAAGCTCTTGCTTGGTCACGACTGACCTTACAAGAAGATGCCTCAGTGACAATTGCACAATTGGCACTCATAGAGAAAGGCGAAAGCCTCATTCTTTCCTTACCATTGGGTATGTAGAATGGCATTTTGGCAAAAAAAAATTCTGCAGATAACTTTGCCTGGATTACAGGTCTTTTTTGCTTGACCAAGTTGAAAGGTGTTATTTACATTTTTATTTCCCTGACTTGCAAACGCTATGCACTTTAACATAGGCTTTATATACCAGATGACGTAGAGGGATTACTATCATCAAGACTGGTGCCAGCAGCTGCTTGGTGCTCATGCTCTTATGTGTACTGCTGTGAATCCATTTTGATAACACAGTGCAATGTAACTGCAAATTTACACCAAGACTGCCAGCCCTAATATTTGTATTTCAGCAATGACAATTAGCATTGGAGCTCTGCACTTTGTGTGTTAGCTATGTAACACAGTACATTATGTGACTGCAGATTTAGAAGACCAAGCCTTCCAGACCTATTATTTCTATTTCAGCAATGACAATTAGCAATGGAGCAATGAAGCTCTCCTGAATGTCACTGGAGACTCTGAAGAACACTGCTACTCCTCCTCTTTCTTTTCTACCTATAATGCTGCCCAACTGCTCTAGAGACTGCCATGAACTGTGCTACCTCTTCTGTGTCCCTCTGTGAAATGGCGCTGATTCACCATGGAGACTGGTCCTTAAAGAATCCAAAACTCGCAAGATCCAACAATGTAACAATGACATTTTGCCTCGTTTTTAGTTCTGAAGGCGTGTGAAAGTACCGAACCGAGCTAAGTTCGGGTGTGTTTGGTTCTCTACTATTTATCCACTCACAAACATGGCAAAAAGAGTGTTCATATGACAGTGCTCAGTGTAAACTCTTCTGAACTCTAGAGTTCAGAAGAGTATTTATAAATGTCTATGTCTGTATTAACCACTGAATAGAATGTTTTAGATTAGTAACAATATTCATATTTATTTTGAAGAAAACTAATATAAAGCATTACTGAGGGAATATCAGTAAGTCATGATATGGCAGTTTCAGTCCATGTTTTGTATAATGCATAAATAATATAGTAGCAGTATTCAGTTTCAAGACACACTTGTCTAGAGTGTTCTGCTGATTTGTTTGCCCATGTAGTGGATTGCATTGCTATTGCATGTTGATCCCATATGAGTTTCTGTATAGTCCATTCACCATTATAATAAGAGGGATTAAGAGGCACTTTCAAGATTTTTATTTCACTACAACTTGCGTGATTTAAAGTGTCAATCCCATAAATCACTATGACAGGCTATAAGAAGAATGTTGGTATATAGAATTTTCCCTTGTTATTTTTGAGGCTGCTATTAATGATCTTTGAGTTTGGACTTCCATGGCACTGCACTGTGACATCCTCCTCCCCCTCTGACATCACATGACATGCTGTGAGCCTTTGTCTGTGTCTGACAGCCAGTTTTGCTAACCAAAGAACTTTTGAAAAGCAGATAATTTGTAGGAAGATAGTTAAGAAACATGAGCTCATATACATTCTTAAAATGCAATTTTTTTATGAAAAAAAAAAAAGCAAGTCTACGTGGGATTACTAATTACAATGTGTCTTTATGATCGTTACTCTGCACTAACCCATTATATTTCCTATGCAATATATATTTGTTTATTAAAAAGCTTGCAGACTCACATTTGCCTCCCCTACTCTGTAGCGACTCCTTGTTGTCCATCAGCTTGACCCTTCACATGATATTGACTTTGGTGATAATACTTACAATATCTGTCCTCTGATACACTTGGATTGCCTTTAAACTCTCTTTCTGGCTTTGGTGTATACCCTGACAGGTTCTCTGCTCCCATTTTACCTCCCTCCTATCCTTTCCTCCCCCCCCTCCTTTTTTTTTATTATTATACTTTTAAAAGCTTAAAATGACATGCTGACGATGTTCTGTTGTTTTTTTTAGTGATTTACATGTTGGTATTATACTGGTGAACATTCTTTTCTCTGTACATGTTTGTATTTAAAAATAAACAGTTTATCAGCTGGACTTCCCCTATCAAACTGCCTATTTTATAACTACCTACAGCTACACCACGATCTGATGGCACAGTTTGGTAGCACTCACATTACCTTCAGCCCGGACTCTCTCGGTTCGCTCCTCCGACATGTGGGCTCAACTAAGACCATTTCTATATCTACATCAACATCCTCTCCCTCCTTACTACTGATGATAGTGATAAACTGAGTCTGGGGTTGGAGACAGATTTGGGTCCCTTGGATGACGAGGACTGGAGCTTTATGCTAGACAGGGCCGGATTAAGGGAATGGAGGCCCCTGGGCTACTAAGGGGGCCTTCATTCCCCTGTGAGGCCCCTCCCCCTCGGAGAGCCCCCCACATGATCCAAACCGCCCCCCCCCCCCCCCTGTGAGCCGAGCCGCCCCCAAGGCACTTACCTCCTTCTCCTGGCATTGCGGTCCTTCCCTGGCGCGCTGTACGCTCCTTACTGAGGAGATCTCGTGAGAGTGAGACTCACGAGATCTCCTCAGTAAGGAGACTACAGCGCGCCGGAGAAGGACTGCAGTGAAAGTGCTCAGCAGCATTGATCAGGCCGGGGGTGCACCCGCCCCCGACCGATAAATAATGTTGCTGAGCATTTTCAAGGGGCCCCCTGGATGCCCGAGGCCCCTGGGCTGTAGCCCAGTTAGACCTCGGATTAATTCGGCCCTGATGCTAGATAGTGCTAGGAGGCAACCTCATGTACCAGATTTGGACAAGTTCAGTTGCACATTCTACATATAGTATACTACTCTTCACATAAGCTGCTCCAGATGAGTGCTAAATCCCAATCCAACTGTCCAAAATGTGGGGGCGCTTCTGCCACCTTTTTTTCATCTGCTCTGGAGCTGTCCTGTGGTTGGAGACTTCTGGTACAGGGCATACAGGACACAGTTATTGCCATTCCACTGATATTTCCCAAGACCTGTGTGTTTAGAATGGGAGTTGACCTGCTGTTGGGGAGGAGCACAACCAGATACATTATCAATCTCATCACTTGACCAAGGTCATTATAGCTAGAGTTTGGATGGCCCGGGGTGGGCCTGACTTTGGTGGCTTGGTACCACTAGTTAACGATGCTGTGGGGCAGAAATACTGGGTCGAAATATTTAAAAATTTGGTCTAGGTGGGCAAATTGAGATTTGCAATATGATCATTGGCTGCTGTCTTTGACCCTGAGTATTTCTCCACCCTTGCTGGGGCTCTGGATTGTCCCTTTCCCTGTGTGCTTCCTACGCCTCTGGCTGGCCCATGGCGGGCATCCCGTTGTCTCCCCTCTGATCTAATGTCTTCCTGCAACATTGAGGTTGAGCAGGTTGGAACCATCTTAGTAGCAGGTTCACCAAAATGTCGGTGATATGCGTGTTTTACTATAATGTACTCTTTGTCAAGTTTGGAGCGTTGTATGTATTGGAACTATGTCTTGTTTTGCTTTTCTTTTTCTGTATTGTCTTTAACTTTAAATATATTTGATTAAAAAAAGGAGAAATTATTCAGTGGAGCTCTTATTGTACACATTCTTGTTTAACTATGCCTTTGCGAATCAATCAGTCAATTCCTGAGCAGCTTCCCTCCCAATATCATGAGTTCTGGGATGTGTTTTCTAAAAAAGCTGCCGACACCTTACCACCTCATCGTGACTTCGACTGTGCTATCGAGCTTATTCCTGGTTCCAAATTGCACAAGGGATGCTTGTACTCTCTCTCTGGTCTAGAGACCAAATCCATGCAGGAATATATTAATGAAAATTGGCCATCTAAATCTCCAGTAGGAGCTGGATGCTTTTTTGTATCCAAAAAATACGGAGGACTAAGACCCTGTATTGACTACCGAGGATTCAATCTCATTACAGTCAAGAACACTTATCCCCTTCCTCTCATCTCCGTATTATTCGATCAATTAAGAGGTGCTACAGTCTTAACCAAAATCGATCTTCGTGGAGCATATAACCTCATCCGTATCAAAGAAGAAGATGAATGGAAGACGGCATTCAATACGCATTTTGGCCACTACAAGTATCTGGTCATGCCGTTTGGTCTTAGCAACGGACCTGCAGTGTTCCAAGATCTGATTAATGAAGTGCTATGGGAGTTCCTTGATTATTTCGTGGTCGTCTATTTAGACAATATCCGCATATATTCTAAATCATTATTTGTACATCGGGGTCACGTCAGACAAGTTCTACAGAAATTACGAGAACACCACCTCTACGCTAAATTAGAAAAGTGTGAGTTTGAGGTGCAGAAGGTATCCTTCCTGGGTTATGTAATATCTTCTGAGGGATTCTCCATGGATCCAACCAAGGTCCAAGCTATCCTGGATTGGGTACAACCGAATAATCTCAAGGCGGTACAGAGGTTCCTGGGCTTTGCCAATTATTATAGAAGATTCATTCACGGCTTTGCTGATATTGTGGCTCCTATTGTCACTCTGACCCGCAAAGGAATGGATCCAACTAACTGGTCACCCCAGGCAGTAACCGCATTTGATACCTTAAAGAAAGCGTTTGTATCCGCTCAGGTCCTTAGACACCCAGATCCCGAAGTACTGTTTGTTCTTGAAGTTGATGCCTCCGACGTCGGTGCTGGTGCCATCTTATCCCAAAAGGATCCCCATACTCACCGCCTACACCCATGTACCTACTTTTCTCATAAGTTCTCCTCAGCAGAAGCCAACTATGATGTGGGTAACCGGGAACTATTGGTAATCAAATGGGCCTTTGAGGAGTGGCGGCATTGGCTGGAAGGCGCTACACATCTGATCTCTGTTATAACAGATCACAAGAATTTACAATACATACAGTCGGCCAAACGCCTGAACCCCAGACAGGCCCGTTGGTCGCTATTCTTCACCCATTTCAACTTTGTGATCACCTACCGTCCAGGTTCTAAAAATGTCCGAGCAGATGCTCTGTCCAGAAGCTTTTTGGCACACCATGTTCCAGTTACTAATCCTGAGCCTATCGTTCCCACTTCCATAATCCATGCTGGGCTAACCCAAGACCTGAGCGTCACACTTCAAAGGTTTAAAAAATTAGCTACTGACAATACTCGGGATGGATGTTTATTCGTTCCAGTTCATTTAAGGAAGGCGGTGCTTGCAGAAGCACATAATAGTAAGACTGCTGGACATCCTGGAATACAGAAAACTTTGGAGATCCTCTCCCGTACTGTCTGGTGGCCATCATTGTCTGCTGATGTCAAGAATTATGTCCTCTTTTGTGAGGGTTGTGCCAGGAGTGAAGTCCCCAGGAGTCATCCTGTAGTCCAGTTGCTTCCATTGCCCATTCCCGCAAAACCCTGGACACACTTGTCTATGGACTTTATAGTCTATCTGCCACTCGCTGCAGGACACAACACCATCTGGGTGGTAGTTGACTGCTTCAGCAAAATGTCACACTTCATACCACTACCCAGGCTCCCTAGTGCTCGAGATTTGGCTATTCTGTTCATCCAGCATATATTCCGGTTTCATGGACTTCCTACTGACATCGTTTCCGATCGTGGTTCCCAATTCATAGCACAATTCTGGAAATCTTTTTGTACCCTTCTTGGGATCAAGATTAGCCTTTCGTCTGCATACCACCCTCAGTCTAATGGGCAAACTGAAAGGGTTAACCAGTCCTTAGAACAATTCTTATGATGTTACACTTCAGAATTTCACGATAACTGGTCCTCCTTGTTACCGTGGGCAGAATTTGCTTATAATAATTCATGTCACTCATCTACTCATACCTCTCCATTTTACTGCAATTTTGGTTTTCATCCCAGATCTAATTCCTTGTACTCTCTCAAGTCTGCTGGTATTCTGGAAATTCGTTCCACAGCCAGAGATCTCAAAGTCATCTGGAAAAAAGGGCAGTCATCATTGAGACAAGCCTAATTTTTTTGCAAACATTTTTTCGGACCGCCACTGTACCACCTGCTCCCTCAAAGTGGGCCAGAAAGTGTGGCTGTCTACACGCAATATTAGGCTCAGACAGCCTTGCAAGAAACTGGGGCCTAAATTCATCGGTCCCTTCCTCATTATCAAGAAGATTAATTCTGTAGCCCTCAGATTGAAAATCCCTGGTTCCTTGAGGATCCCCAACACATTCCATTGCTCTCTGCTTAAGCCTGTGTTATATCCAAATCAATTCCAGTCTTCGAGTTCGCCTGTACGGAACACGAACAAATACATCATTCATAAGATCCTCGATTCTAAGAGAGTGCAGGGGCAGGTGCACTTCCTAGTTCAATGGAGGAATCGTGGTTTAGAACAGTGGTCTTGGTTCCGCGAAGACAGCTCCATGCTACCAAACATCTGAGGGAGTTCTTCAAAAAATTTCCTAAGAAGCCTGGGTGTCGGGGTTCCTTAACCCCTTCTCTAGGGAGGGGTACTATTACGAGCCGTGGCGGTACTCACAGGGGCTCGCTTCTGGTGCCCTCTGGCGTCCCGGCCGTCTCCTTGACCGGGACGTCATTTCTGGAGTCTACCCGACCGTTGCCTTGGACACCAGCTGTAGTAGCGCGGCGGCTGGGGACAGCCGGGCGCGTGTGCAGAAATATACACAAGCCTGTGGGCTAATTAAGTTTAGCATTATTAATCAGCAGGGGCTGTGGGTGACTTCAGAGCTAGGCTCTGATTGGCTGACTCTGGTATTTAGGGCAGTGAGGTCTAAAGCCTTACTGCCGGTTATAGCTTTTCTGTCTCAGTCCTGCTGACCTGCTTGCTCCTAGTTCCTGTTCTGTGGATACTCTGTTGGATTTCCCGTGTATGACCTCTTGCTTGGATTTGGACCCTGCCTGTTTTGCTCGTGACCCTGACCTTTCTTGCCTGTATCTTGGACCTTGCTACCGTGCCTGTGACCTCTGACCTCGGCTTGTTTATTGGATTCGCTGTCTGCTGCCGGCCCTCGACCCTTGCCTGGACTTCACTCCGCTTTCCTGGGTTCTCCCCAGCCGGTACACATTTCACGACCCTCTGTTAGTCTGCGGCCAAGTCTGTCCCCACCACTAGGGGCTCAAGTGAACACCAGACTTTCAGAGCAGACTCCGGGTTTTGCTGGATCGGCTAAAGGGGTTCCTAACAATATTAAACATAAATACTACTATATGTTTCAACCAAGTTTGATTGAAATGACTTTATCCAATTTGCTGACTTCGACAGCTCCACCCTTTGATAGTGATATAGACTATCACAAAATCACAGTTTCAAGTTCAGGATTGTACAACACTTCTTCACAGATCATGATCTCGGTATCCCTCACCACCCTTTCAGTCTCGTTTTCAGTGTTTCCCCAATTGCTAAGGTGACACCAAGTATAAGGAGAAGGAGCTTACCTACACTAGCAACCATTTCCTGTACCCACTCCCCCAGACCAGAGAACCATTTTTCGGGGTTCAACCATGAGAACCAACCAGCCACCTTTTCCCCGACCTCATATAACGAAGAATTATGGTTCCTTCGAAATTCCCATTTAAGTTGCAGAATTTCATCCATCTTCCGGTCTATAATTTCCTTGGGTCATCTGTATTATTGGTGATGTACGTGCAACACTTGACACCAAACTGAGTGGCTAAAGTCACACAGTATCCACCAGTAATAGAGGGGAGATAATTCAGTACCAACATGTTGCACCAACTCCTTCTTGTACGCTTGCAACTCCCTTCCCGTATACCTGAAAATGTCATCATACATCTCGGTGATATTGTCTATCAATTTAGCTAGGTCTTGAATATATTTAAAATTTAAAGTTCCCCGAGCGGTCCTGGTGAGATCTAGAGCAGCCATAACTTGAAAACCAGCGGTTTCACTAATCAATTTAGTAGCTATGAGTTCCTCACCAGGAATCATATTTCTCTTGCCACGATGTTCATACTGTGTGTGTATGTATGGTGGGGATGTAGTCTTGTGAATACCAACAATTTCTTCATGAGTAATAGTCATTATTTCAGGAACTAGTTAACCTAAGAAACACAGACCCTTGGAACTCGGAGTCACCCAGGAATAAGCTTTTCTCCCACAAACAAAGTACACATCATCAGGGAGATTTTATTAGTTATATCACATAAGGTTTTGACAAAACTACCCATGCCTAGTGTCTCCATCTGTTCAAGACATGTGTCAGCATGGATGACATTCTTACAATTACCTATAGGGATCTTCCCAATGGATACTTTCTTATGTTTGGTTACACGCCCTAATTTATGGTGTACGTCAACATTCCTGCCTATTACTGACCTTGTAAGTCTCCCTCCAAAATGAGTGTGGCGAGCCATTGTCTGATCTGATAGGTCAGCTTCCCAATTCTCCAGACGCTTTGCATGAGAGATATTTAGGCACAGTAAAGATCTGTCTAAGGAGTATTGTCGAAGCTTCAGACTAGGGGACCTAGTGTTATTGTACCTCAGTTTTATGGGCCTACTTCCTTTTAATTCGAGTACCTCAGAAATGTTTATTGGGAATGGCACTAGTCCTATGTTATGCTGGCCCTCAGGCACATGAGAGCACACCCATCACTCAGTTTGGTTTAGAACCTTACCCACTAAGGAGTGATTATCCTCCAGAGGATGCCCGCCCACGTCTAGATTACCAGTGGACTGGCATCGCTGGATGCATTTCTCTTCAACTAAGGAGTCACAGATCTTACAGATGCAATATTCATCAGACAATAGCCCTCACACTGTCTCCGACTTCCAGAGCCAGCAGACCTTTTCATAACCCCTGAACCAAGCTTGATAATGGGCTGCTCTGAGTATTCTAATAACTTTTCCTTGACATCCATCTCATCGGTATCACTTCCAGATCCTGCCTCTCTCTTCCATCCTCCTTCACAAAAATAGAGTGTCCTATAAAAAGTAAAAACAAGAAAAATCCTGGAACAAAAGAAAACCAAAAATCGCCACTCCATTTCTGGGAAGATAGTCTGGTCAACGTCCCTGGCTTAGGTGTCTTGACTGCAGGCTTGAGGTCTCCCGGAACAGGTTTACGAGTGACAGATCGGTGTTGTCAGTCTCAGCTCTATCTCGCACTTTCTCCGGGTTACTGACTTTCCTGCAGTGGGTGGAATGGATCCAAATGTGTCTCTCTCTGCAACCTTCAGTGATGTGGTACTGGTCAGCAGCACTTGGTACGGGCCTTCCCAACGGTCTGTTAAACAACCTGAGTGTAAGAAATTGCAGATCATAACATATTCCCCAGGTTCAACATCATGACAGTTCGTTTCTGGCATACCATGTGACAGCAGTTTTAGTTTTTGTTGTTGCTTTAGCTGTCTGCCCATTTTTATAAGATATTGCACAGTCACTTCATTATTACACTTCAAGTCGTCTTGCGGACTTACGATCAAATGAGGTTGTCGGCCGAACAATATTTCAAAGGGGGACAGATTAAGAGGAGGTCTTGTAGTGGTTCGGATGCTATGGATGACTAGTGGCAAAGCTTCGGGCCACGCTAACCCAGTTTCAGCTATTATCTTACCAAGCTTGTTTTTAATAGTACCATTTACTCTTTCCACCTTACCACTGGCTTGTGGTCGGTAAGGGGTGTGAAGTCTGCTACTGATTCCCATGAGCTTGCACATGTTCTGGAAGATATCACCAGTAAAGTAGGTACCCCTATCACTTTCGATGATTCTAGGGATACTGAACCTACACACAAACTCTTGTACAATTTTCTTTCCAGTGAACTCAGCAGTATTAGTGTCACTCACCGGACTGTGAGTGCTACTTCTAAGGTAGCTAGGAACTGTGTCCGTCCATTATAATGAGGTACTGCGCATGTGCAGTCCCTTTTAACCTTCAGTTCTGTTCCTTTAACTTAATTGGCTGATCAGGCAACACTCCCTATATTAAGCACCTGTGGTCAATACCACGGGGCCTGATCTTGGAGTCTCATTCCTCATGAGTCTCTGAAGGTGTTCCAGTGCCTGCTCGTGTGTTCAGCTGATGCTGATTCCTGTTTGGCGTTTGTGGTTTCCAGACCACTTCTATTCCTCGTGTTCCTAGTGTCTTCAGCAGCTGATTCCTATCCGCTGCCTCCGTGTATCTACAGTTACAGATTACTGCAAACTCTCCCGTGTTTCATCGTGACTCCAGCAGCTGATTCCTATCCGCTGTCTCCGTATATCTACAGTTACAGATTACTTCAAACTCTCCTATGTTACATCGCTACTGTTCCAGCTGATTCCTGTTAGCTACTTCAGCGTGTCTACAGAGTCCTGCTCGTCTCAGCGCTCCAGTCTGCATTCTACCTGCCGTCAGCTGACCCGCTGCCTACTGCTTCTACAGTGTGTCCATCTGTGTCAACTTGCCTGTTAGCATCGAGTCTACGCTCCTCGGCTTCCAGCTCTGCTACATCGCTTCAACTCTCCCGTGGTCTCCTGCTGTTCAATTCGATATACTACTGCTTCCTGAGTATTTGTCGTCCTTGCTGGCCTACCTACAGTGCGCTGCACCTACCTGCCGCTTCCATTCTGCAAGGACTTCTCATCTCGTCTGTTCCCTGCCGCTCAGGTATCCCTGCAGCTATCTCTAACAGCCTGCTCATCTGAACCACGGTATGCATACTTCTCATTGACTGTGCTGGTGTATTGCATATCCATCTGGACTGAGTTGTTCTCCTCCGGAGTTTCCATCCTCTGAGACTATTGCTATTATTGACTGTGTTTCCTTTTGCTGGACTATTCTAGTGACTTTGTTTATCTGTGCAGTGCTGTTCATTCATTATTATTATTATTGTGTGCAGTTCAACGTGGGATCAAGTTCAGTGTACCCGTGTAGACTCTGCATTGCATTTATCTCCTCGTGTCCTTCCTCACATATATATTCAGTGGTACAACTTGCTAGAGGCAAACCACTGATTCCTGTTTCCCTGTGTCACCAGTTGCATATATCCTCTCACATAAGCAGTGGTACAACTTGCTACACGCAAACCACTGACTTCCCCGTTACCTTCACCTGGATTCCATTCCTTCACTACAGACAGCGGTACAACTTGCTATACGCAGACCGCTGACTTCCACCTCCTTATTACTCCTGGACATTCTTCTCACTATAGCAGTGGTACAACTTGCCGTGCGCAGACCACTGACTACCCTCACGTGTCCTTGTCCATCCAGATCTTCGTGTTCAGTTACCTATTGTTTACCAGTGCTGCTAGTCATAGACTTTCTGAGCATTCTCTAACCATCTGCTGTTTCCAGTTCCATTATCACCCTGCCATCAGAGTATCATATACCAACTCAACTGCTCTGATAAGACCATCAGCGGGTGATACTGGGTAAAGACTCCTAGTGCCCGTGACAATTAGTAGCTGCTGGATATGCTTCTACCCAACCAGAAAACACATCAATACATACTAACACATACTTTAGATTCCTGCAAGGTGGTAATTGGATATAGTCAATTTCTATTACCTGAAAAGGTCCGTCTGTAGGAGGGATATGGGATGACTCAGTTGGAATAGTTTTCCTGACATTTTTCCTCAAACAAGTAAGACATGACATTGCCTTCTTACCAGCCTGAGCGGAAAATCCAGGTGCACACCAGTATGCTCTCACCAGTTTGCACATACTTTCTTTACCCAGGTGAATCAGACTGTGTGCTGCTTCAGCCAGGCTTGGATAGTATGTTCTGGGAGCTACAGGCTTTCCTTGTCCTTCCCTCCAGAGTTCTGAGGACACTTGACCACATCCCTTTGCCTTCCAGACCGCCTTTTCCTGCAGGGAACACAAATCTTGCATTTCAATTAATTTCTGCAAGTCTAATGTCTGAAAAACCATCCTAGACTCGGTTGATACAGTCATAAGTTGCCCTACTGCCCATTTAGCAGCTTCGTCCGCCCTATTGTTGCCCAATGACACCGGATCTTCTTCAGAGGTATAGGCTTTATATTTTATAACGGCTACTGTCCTGGGTAACTGTAGCGCTGTCAGAAGTCCTTTTATGTGTTGTGAGTGTGCCACTGGCGTGCCTGCTGCTGTCGGAAAGTTTCTAAGACGCCAAAGGGTCCCAAAATCGTTCACTACCCCAAAGGCGTACCTAGAGTCAGTATATATATTAGCTGACTTACCCTTTGTCAACTCAAAAGCTCTCCTTAATGCTACTAGTTCGGCCACTTGAACTGAGTGAGGTGGGCTAAGGGGTCCAGCTTCTACAACGTCCTGATTGTCTACAACAGCATAAACAATACATAGTTCTCCCGTCTCTGTCTTTCTATGACAACTCCCGTCTGTATAAAACAAAATCTACATTTTCTAAGGGGTGTCACGTATGTCGGGCCTTGCAGTAAAGGTCTGGTTCAGGTGTTCCATACAATCATGCATATCAGTACTCTTTCCTAACTCATCATCAACCAGGGTCTTCTCACCTCCCACCCTTTGTGTCTCTAGAGACACATATGGAAGGTATGTAGCTGGATTTAAGGTGCTACATCATTTGATGGTGATGTTTGAGGGTGCCATCAGAGCCAGTTCCCATTTTGTGAATCTAACTGAAGAGACATGTCTGGTTTGGGCTGAATTTAACAGAGCTGATACTGCATGGGGTGTATAGACAGTTGAATCATGTCCTAATACTACGTCCTCGCTCTTACTTACCAGAAGAGCAGTTGCTGCTACATTTCTGAGACATGTTGGGAGTGATCTTGCCACAGTGTCTAATTGTGCACTGTAGTATGCTACCGGTCTGTTAGCGTCACCATGTTTCTGTGTAAGGACACCTGCTGCACAACCATCAGCTTCCGTACAGTATAGCTCAAAAGGCTTTTCATAATCAGGTATTCCCAATGCAGGTGCTCTAGTCAGACTATCTTTAAGATTAAAGAACGCTTGCTCTGACTCCTCTGTGTGTACGACACGTTCTGGTTTTGAGGAGGACACTAGCTCCTGCAATAGTAATGCCAGAATAGAAAAACCTGGGATCCAGGATCTACACTATCCACACATCCCCAAGAAGGTACAAATTCATGTGTTGTATAGCCTCAATTCTGTCTGTTGTCAAGTGTCTTAGCCTCTGGGTGAGACAGTGTCCTAAGTATTTGACCTTAGACTGACTTGGCTGTAACTTGTCCTTTGCCACCTTGTGCCCTGTTTGCGAGAGACGGAACAACAACAATTTAGTATCATGTAAACATGACATAAAAGAATCAGAGCACAACAACAATTCGTCCCCATATTGAATCAGAACAGACCCATTGTTAGGTTGGAAGGATTGTAAACAGTCTTGTAAGGCTTGGGAGAAAATACAGGGGCTGTCAATGAACCCCTGGGGAAGTCTGATCCATGTGTATTGCACCCCCCGGTAGGAGAATGCAAAGAGGTATTGGCAGTTAGGGTAAAGAGGGACTGTGAAGAAGGCAGAACACAGATCAATGACCGTAAAATGACTGGCAGACGGTGGAATCTGCATGAGGATGACAGCTGGATTGGGCACTATGGAGAATTGGCTCTCAACAACTTTATCAATTCCCCTTAAGTACTGGACTAATCTATAGCCCCTCCACCCACTCTTCTTCACAGGGAAAATGAAACTATTTGCTGTGCTGGATGTACGAATTAAAATCCCTTGTTGCAAAAACCTCTCAATAACAGGGTATACCCCTAACTCCACCTCCGGTTTTAATGGATACTATGGGATTTTTGGAGCTATCCTGCCACTTTTTAGATTTACCATCACGGGAGTAACATTTGCCATCAATCCAGTGTCCTGTCCATCTCTGGTCCAAAGGGAACCCGGTATTTTCAGCAACATCCCCTTTACTTGAGATGGACTTTGTTCTATAACGGTAGAGTGCAACATTAATCTTTGTGGGTTGTCCAATATATCCTGTACCTCATGTGCGACCTTCTCTGGTATATCTAGGAATACACCATCTGGGGTACAGTATATGACACATCCCATTTTACATAACAAGTCCCTTTCCAGCAAGTTAGTAGAAGCTGCTGCAGCCAAGAGAAACGAATGCTTGGTATGCAGAGGCCCGATAGTAACTTCTGTGGGTTTAGTTAAAGGATAATGCAACACTCTCCCCATTACCCCCATAGCTGGAATAGTTTTACTAGTCACCTGTAGATTGAAAGGAGAGGTTATCACAGATCTGGCTGCCCCTGTATCTACAAGAAAATTTTGTTTCCTACCAGCTATGTCAACTATCATTGTAGGTTCTTCCCTGAGACTCTCAGTTAATCTCACTGGCTGTAGACTACAGGTATGACCTGACCCCTAGCGCTGACTATCGCTTTCCTGCGCAGCATTTGCTGCTATAACATGTGCGGGCAGGTGTGAGTCTTCTAGTCTATGTGAATTCCTCTTTGGAGGATATCTACGTGACCCACCCCTATGTGTATTGAGTCTTTCCTTTTTACAATTTTTCATGAGCTGTCCTTCTTCATTACAGTTGAAACAGCTGACTATTTTATGTTTCTTGTTATGTGGGTTGTATGCTGGTGGTCATGTATGCATTCCCTCTAGAGCTTGTATACTTACCATCATTAACTTATCACTTTTCTCTTCCTTGTTTCTAAAAAGGTTTTTGTCATGCTCCACAGCAGACTCCCTAAGAGAATCTACTGTGATGCCTCTCCAATTAGGTAATGAGGTTTGTACCCTTGTCTTTAAATTTTCCCTAAGACCATCCATTAATACTCCTACAGCCACTTCCCTGTGATGTGGATCCTCACCTATGTTTGATATCCCAGTGAACCATGCTTTCGCTGCTAGACCTCTAGTGAAGTAATCTGATGGCTTTTCACTATCTTTCTGTTTTATGGTGAAAATTTTACTCCAATTTACTACTACTGGAAAATAGATGGCTAAATCATCATCATCATCATCATTTATTTATATAGCGCCACTAATTCCACAGCGCTGTACCGAGAACTCATTCACATCAATCCCTGCCCCATTGGAGCTTACAGTCTAAATTCCCTAATATAGACACACACTCACAGACAGACAAAGAGGGAGATAGACAGACAGGGAGACAGACAGACAGACAGAGACTAGGGTCAATTTTTGATAGCAGCCAATTAACCTAGCAGTATGTTTTTGAAGTGTGGGAGGAAACCGGAGCACCCGGAGGAAACCCATGCAAACACAGGGAGAACATACAAACTCCACACAGATAAGGCAATGGTCGGGAATCAAACTCATGACCCCAGTGCTGTGAGGCAGAAGTGCTAACCACTAGGCCACTGTGCTGTGAGACAATTTGCTCAATATTCTCTTGATTACCTTCATCTGTCAAGGTGTCGTCTCCCTCCAACAAACAGTCTTTAATAAATTTTTGTATGTTAGTATTGGGAGGAGGACATGCCCTCAACACTACCCGCCAATCCTTATTGGTTGGTTTGTGTGCATTTCCTAAGTCTTTAACAAATTTCTGACACTTAGCCAACTCTTTTCTAGGATCTGGGAATTCAGTCATAATGGAACGTAGTTCTGACCTAGTCCAGGGACAATGCATTGAAACATTTCTTACAGGGACTATACCATCCTTATCCGCTTTCCCATTAGGAACTGCTATGGTGCGGACAGGATAAGTACCAACTGGTTCACTATCTTCAGGATTAGTCACAGGAACCGCTGCTTCAGTACCTTGGATGTTATCCCTCCTAGTGGTCACTCCACTACTCTCACCTATCTCAGCCACTGCCCCCTTTCCATACTTACGCTGAACCTCTAGCATATTAACAGCATGGGCAATGGCTGAAATTACAGTGGGTTCATAATCTTCTTCAGAAACACTTGTTTTAAACTGACTTAAAACAGGATATAACTTAGCAAATTCCGTTTTTTTCATTTTTAATAACGGCTGTACTTACTCCCCCCGCCACATAGGGTGGCGGGGGCGCGCTTGCGCTAAGTTCTCCAAGCTTCTCAACGGCTACTTCGGATGTGCACGCGCTTTTTGCCACGCCTACTTCCGCTGTGCACTCGCTGCTCTGCCACGTGTTGCCTTCCATGTGCCACAATTTCAAACAATCATTATGTTTATTTCTTACTTTCATTGACTTAATCAACCACACTTTATCTTTTACATTATTTAGTACCTCTAAATTAAAACTCCCTATTGTTGGGAAAGGCCTAACACAATCCTTGGTCATCTTGACCCACTTGTCGCAATACGCTTTTGCGTATGCACCATATTTCTTACACATAAGAAACCTCGCTGAACCAATAGGCCCTTCCTTAGGCAGTACCTCGGCCATTTCTAGCGTATGCTTAGCACCCATGTTGAACAATACCAATATTGATACTAACTATCAGTAAACGTAGCGATTTCTATTGGGCGCGCTTTGCGAAAATCCCCTTTGTTTTCGCCCTCGGTATACCTGCCCCATATACCGTCCTTCAGTTGGGCAACCTGCCTCGTCAGACAGCAACTGAGACCAATCAACAATAAAACAGTGTATCTACGACACAAAATCACACAATATACACCTTTTCTGTGCAGAAAATCAAAGTTCCCAACAATAGTAATAACGTTTCAGAGGCTTTAACAAGTGATTATACTATGCATGTATAACAACTATCAAAACGATTGTTTAACCATGTGGAAAATCTTCCGGAAGTTCACATACGCTAAGCAGGAAGTACACATACGCTAAGCAATGCAATACAGTTAAAACGCAATAATGACAATAAAAATAAACAGTTTTCTCTTTTGTCCCTAGATTCAAGTTAGCACTCCTTCAGATTATGCAAAAACGGACATTCGGCTTCACAACACAGAGTAATAAACAGGTTTTGAACACATTGCTTTCTTACCCATATATGACGCGTCTCCACCCTTTGTTGGGGAACCGAAATCCGTTGGTCTTGCGTATCGTCTGGTAGCGTAAATTCCGCCGCGAGCCCCCAAATTGTTATGCACATTTTGTCGCTATTCAATAACGATTGTCGAATCTCGATTTGTATTTCCAATGCACAAACATTTATTCTCAAAAGGTAGCAGAATCATTCAAGCGAAATAATAAAAAGTGCAGCCGTTACTTATCGCAGGCGCTCTGGATCCAGTGAACAGTCATTCTGGTCTGAAGTCTGTGGTCAAAGATGACTGCTCACTAGATAAAAAGCTCCTACTTATATGCAGTCAAAAATACAGTGAAACAATGCAGATGACGTGGCTTGCTTCTATTGGTCCAAGTTTCAGGAGGGTGCAGGATGTTGCAGATCATAGGCTAGTTCAAACCAAAATATCCAAAGGTGGGGGTCATCTCTCCAGGGGATGTGCTCCGACTTTCCCACCAAGAATCCAGTCTCAACTAGTCTATTAGCATTTTATAGTCAGTCACTTTAAAGGTTTTATTCCCTAACATCAATAACTAGCGTATGCAATGTGCAATCTATTCACCGAATGAACCAGTCAGCTGCTGATGAATAGGGGATTAAAATGATACCAGACATGACACATTTCCTATAACCTGAACCTCTTGTTTTACTAACATGCATATAACTTATAATATTAAACATAAATACTACTATATGTTACAACTACAATTAATGTGTACTATTTACAAGAGTGTGTGTTTGTGCAAACCTGTGTAAAACTGTTATTGCCATGTGTAACGGCTGGATACGCCGTAGCGTGCTCTACGCATATTTGCAGACAAAGACAACCAAGTTTGCTCGATATTAATTGAAATGACTGTATCCAATTTGCTGACTTCGACAACCCTTATATTCAACTGCAACAGTGTTAAATTCTGATATGTAGTAGAGTATAACCACCTCATTACAGGTAACCGAAGCCTTGTCCTATCTCATTCACACAGTGTTCTAATGGGATATGATAGAGGACAATAAAGCTGAAATTTTAGTCCGTTAAGATGTTGTGATATTTCTGGCCCTGACCAAATGTATGAATCCTGCATCCTCCACAGTGCTGCGGTCTGACAATGCTCTATTTACCCCTGCCAATGTGGGCCTTTTTATACTAGTAACACATTGTTAATTGAGAGAATACTGCCGCAGCGACAAGGAGAGCATAACTTCACTGTGACAGACATCTGGAGTTCCACTGGATCAGGTGGAATGCCAAACCCAGGTATATTATATTATGTGATATAATCAGTAATTTGACATGTGATAAATGACACTCACTTTTGTTTGGAGTCATGATTTATGTATAAACACTTCATTTCAGTTATTTTATTCTGCTCAGTAATACACATTGTTATATTGAATAATGACTTTACTACATTATAAACAACACCATCCCAAATCAAAAAATGACCATCATCAGCTGGAAGGAATATCTCTGTTTGCACTATATAAAAGCAATACGATCCTGCACACAAGAAAGGACTGACTACAATTTTGTGTCATTCACCTTTACGTTATCTAAATATAAGCTCTGCAGAACCATCATTTTTTTAATTTGAATGTTTGAAGTGGTCTATTGGCAGAGTCACTATTATGCTAGTCACATCTAAGAAACACCATGAAACAAGCACCTAATCATTGTGTAACCTATTTATCTGCATTAGCATAACTGTGAATATCTTGAATGCATCTAATGTCCCTTGGGTGCAGACAAAGTAAATTATGTACAAAGTCTTGGTGACATCAATTTTGAGTCATCACAGTATTTGCAGTTGGATGTACTTGGTCTGCTCCTAGTAAATGACCTTATTTACTGCAGTGTGGATCCTACAGTCCTTGCTTTGACGTTTAATTGATATCATTTTTCCACAACCATAAGCAATAACTTGTTTAAATAGATTATCAATTCTCTCAAATTGAAATGAATCCCTTCTCTGCCAAGTTATACTCGGAGAAGCATCTCTAAATATACCTAACAAAAGCAGGTCCAAATAGATGTTTTTGATGTCCCCATATATCCTCAAGCCTGTGCAACAGATGCCAACAGCAAATGATGTGTTCTTGAAGGACAGATTAATAATGAATGTTGTTTGAACGCAGTAAGACCGACATGCTCTGTGAGCATACAATATCGTGAAGTGAAACACAACATATCTCTGACAATTTTTGCAAGAATAAATCATAGAAGCTGATCATCATAAAACATTGATCAATACAACTCAATGCCTATTAAAATAATATACATAACTATTATAGATACTAAATATAGATACATTAATTTCTTCAAGTTAAATTCACTATAGAAAGGGAGCAATCTCAAAAGTCTTTCAATCCTTTGGGGTGGAGAGTTTGGAATTTTTATATCCAATGCATCTCCCTTTGAGTTATTCTTTTTGGAAGATCCCCCCTTTGTTTCCTAATTAAACTAGTTCTATGCATTTACATATTAAATATTTAGGTTTGGAACCATGATACTTTTTAAAGTATCCAATTTTAAAAGATCTCTTGTTTTCCTACTGAATTTAGAAATAAAGGAGACAATTTTAGGTTTCTCTGCACGTTTTATAATTTAAAATAGTTTTTCTTAATTCCCATGCCTTTTGGGTTGCATCCTGTGTGAAAGATTCTGGATAACTTTTTGACCTTTTAACCTTTTTTTTTTCTATAGAGTGCAACTTGTTCATAATTCTCCATTTGGCTGCAATTTCTTTTAATACTGTATGTGTTAACTGAGATACAGGCATAGTATTATTACATTTGTTTAAGTGACTGTTTTGCTGTTGCCTATTACATTTTTGTAATATTCTAGAGATACAGTTTTCTCTGTATTGATCATAGATATAAGTTACAAGTTAAATTCATATGCACCATACATACTTGAAATACTTTATAGGTACTTTGACATTTCATTAAGATATCTATGCCTATTTTATAAAATGTTATGAGGGAAGAAAAACAATCTTCCTTCAAAACATGTTGTTTCCCAACCCCTCATTTGCAGATTGGCATTGCTTGAGGCATAGTTTACCCCTATAGCAATGCCACAGAGTTGAAAATAAGTCTAAGGGGTAAATGTATTAACCTCCGGATTGTTGAACTCCCGCGAGTTCGCCGTCTTCAGTGCTTAAATTTAAAGCGGCGCTGCCTTGTAAGGGGAAACTTCCCTTCACAAGGCAGCGCCACTTTAAATTTAAGCGCTGAAGACGACGAATTCGCGGGAGTTCAACAATCCGGAGGTTAATACTTTTACCCCTAAAAATTTAAAATAATTATGTGTGGCTAATTGTAATTAAATTGTAAAATTTGCATACAAATAAAATAATCGGCATTGCACTATTAAATCTTTCTTGTTGTTTAAGAAGAAGAACTGTGTAGTGTTGATCATTTTCCTTGAACTGTCCCATCTAATTTGTGTACCTAAGCTGTGGCCAGCAACTTGTAGAAATTCCAGCTTTAAATGTGTTTATGCATATCACTCTAAATTATAGTGGGGAAAGCGGCATGCATAAAACATGAACATAGAGGTAGACAAAATAAATGCAGAGGTGAACACAAAGGGTATAGAGGGCCTTACAATCTAATGGGAAAAGGGCACAATAAAAACAAGGTGTAAGTGTTGCTCAGATTGGAGATTGGGACAGTTGTGAGGGTATAACCATCTGAATAGTATTGGTGTGGGAGAAGGGTAAACGCTAATAGATGAGTTTTCAGAGAGCACTTAAAGATTTGAATGTTGTGAGAGAGAGTCTGATTGGGAATAATAGGGAATTTCATAACTGGCTAGCAGCATGGGAGAAGTTTTGTAGGTGGGATTGAGAGGTGGTTATCATATGAGGTGAGCTGATGAAGTTAGACGCAGGCCATAGGTACAGCTAAGAGGGCATAAGAGAGAATATTTTGAGATGAATGAAGGGGTTATGTCGATGAGGGCTTAGAAGGTGAGGGTTTGAATTGGATTCTGAATGATACTGGGAGCCAGTGTAGTGATTTGGGGAGCGGTGTGACAAATATGAAGCTGCGAGAGAAGACGATTAAGTTGGGATAAATGGGTGAGTGGAAAGGAAGAGCAGTCAAGACGAGAAATTAAAGAAATAAAGTTTGCATCTCCTGGCTACTCTTCCATGAAAAACTATTTTATCATGGTTGATTGATGAACTGTAATATTTACTATGTTCACAAAGGCCTGCAGACTCTTTTTTGGGGTTTTGCCATTTCTCAGAACATCAAACTATTTGATTTTTGTGGTTAATTTGGTGTGACGCCCACTCCTGGGAAGTTGGTAACTATTTTCAATGTTCACCATTGGTAAATAATCTTCTCATTGTAGAATGAAAGACTTCATATTTTTTGGAAATGGCCTTGTAACTCTTTTGAAGCAGATGCGCAGCAACAATTGCTTCTCTGAAATCACTGCAGATGTCTTTTCATCTTGACATGGTTTTAACCTGAATGTTCCAGAGTGAGCTGCACAGGTTCTGCTTTTAATATAGCAATCGTGCTTCCAGATGATCAAATAATGAAGTGCCTTTAATTAGCAGCACATGGCTCAAATTACATTCTATATTAATAAGGAAACAGTAAGCATTTACTTACTTATATGGCTTCTTCACATTAGTTTATTTTTTGTTCGATAAATAATGCTGCAAAAATATGAGAATAAAATTCTGGAACCTAATTACCCCTCCCCCCCCCAAACCCACTAACCAATATCAGTTGGCCAAAAATCGTAAGAGCTCAACTGAATGCGCAGACAGATTTTACTTGTCACACACCGCTCTCCGGGTATCTCCACCCGAGCCTCAATACACTGACTCTCACTTTAATTCCCTTCATGGTGCAGGCTGTCAGCTATGGTTTGCACGTGTGCTTACTTCACCTGTGATTGGCCTGTGCAGCCATTGGTCAGTCCTCCTTTATAAGGCTCCTCCTTTCACCTTTTCATTGCTGGTTCTTCAAGTCTACACCTGGCCTGTTTCAGCCTCCTCTCTTAGTTATGATCTATGCCACTACCTACGCCGCATGCACCGCTGACTACTGCTGATCTGTTCCACATCCCTATGGTAAGCTGTTTGCTGCATACTTGGATACTGCTGTTCTCTGCTCATCTGTTCCACTCATTCGTGGTAATCGCTGTGATCAACGCCCTCTACTTTCTCTGCACGCACCGCTGACTACTGCTGATTCATTCAACATCCCTGTGGTAAGCTGTGACTCATCATCTGCTGCATACCTAGATACCACTGATCTCTGTTCATCTGGTCCACTCGTTACTGGTAACTGTGGTAACTGTGGTAACTGCTGTGATCATCTCTCACTATCTACTCTGCCTGCATCGCTGACCTCCGCTAATTCCTTCCACAGCCATGTGGGGGTAGTTGTAATTCATTGTCTGCTGTATGCTTCATTGAACGCTGCATAAGATGTTCCACTCTTTAGTGGTATTTGCTGTGATCATCGCTTACTATGTATTCTGCCTGCACCGCTGACTGTTTCTACTCTCCAGTATAACAGCCGTGGTCCATCACCTGCAGTATACTCTGTACTTTTGCATTTATGTTTCACTCTTTAGTTGTAATTGCTATGATCATCATCTGCTATTAGAACTGTATCTCTCTGAATGCTGCTTAAACTAATTCTCTAATCTGTCTCACTGGGAACTTCCCTGGAGGGCCGCGACCTGCAGGGTGAAAGCCACTGAAGCCAAAATTCCCTTGCGCGAATCCCTGGTGAATACCTTCCATTCTGTTAAACTCTGCGCCTCTAGATAAGTCTACCCAATGCCAGTTGAGACAGCAGGATCTCACTGATTCTTTGGGGCATATTCAATTAGCTTTTGGATTCGCGGTAACGCGCCGGAACAGCCGCGAAACGTAATACACGGTACCGCAATAACGTGGATTTTCGTTCGCAGCCCATAGGGTTGCGAACGAAAATCCGCGTTAATGCGGTACCGTAATACCCGCAAGAACGCGCACTTTTGAATCCGAAAGCTAATTGAATATGCCCCTTTGTGTGCAAATCTGACATTACTTCTATCATTAAATAACTTGAGTGTGTTCTATAAAAACCTCATTCTGTGTTGGTAACGTGACATAAGATCCATGAATTCACTTATTGACCACACGCAATACATCAAAGTTGTTCTTTAGTTTTTACATCAGTCTTCCCTGAGAAGATTATTAACTTTTTAAAACTATTGTGTACAAATTCCATTGAGTCCTAATTACTTTAAATACAGCAATGGTTTTTAATTTGCAACACCACTGAGTCGTAATAGAAACTTTGGTGTCTCCAAGTTAGTAAAATCTTCTCATTGATTTCTGGAACCAATTTTTAGTAGAGAGGGGTTGTTTATTGAATACTCCAGAGAAAAGAATCAGACTTGCAACATGTACTTTCACTTTTTATTTCATGCTAAATTAAATTTTCATGTCGCACAGCACTGGATGCACTTTTTGTATAAAATGTATGTTAAACTGTCGATCCTGCTATATAATCTATATTTTACAATGTCTGTGTTGGACTCAATATGTATGCCAAACTATGAGAATGTTCAAAGAGTGGATATAAGAAATACTTTGAGAATTGTCAGAATTTGCATTATAAATTAATTCAATACCTACATTTTCCATGGGTGAAAGTGACTGCGTGGGCCAATATCTTCCTATTGCCTTTCCATTTGATACCACATTTTCCAGAACAGTTTGACCTCTGCCTGCAAGGCCACGTCTGTTCACCATCCACTCCACTGATAGCTAACTTGGAGGGCAGCGACCTGCACGTCCCTTGCAGCAAATGCCAAACTCCCTTGCGGGGGTCCTGGCAAAGCGCAGGGGCGTTTTAAGACTTAGCGCCTCCTAGTTTAGCAGCACAAATATCAACAAGTGGCCTTCAGTCGCTGCGTCTCGTGACAGTACACTCTGGCCATGTCTACTGAAGGACCCGATGAATCTTCGGCTCGTAGTCTTCTTATGCACTTGGATCACAGCGTTGCTAAGCAAGAAACTGAGCAGTCCCAGCTCCTCCAGTGTATTCAGGGAGTTGCTGCAAGAGTGGAGTTTCTTCAAGCATCTATGGTGGTATCTCAGTTAGTTGTCACCTCCTCTGGAGTTACCTTACCTATCCAGGCCTCCCCTGCAGTCAATGCTCAAACTTTACTTCTTCCTACACCAGAGAAATTCGACGGAGACTCGAAGATATTTTGAATGCAACCCTGGATCCTTCTCCTCTGAACGCATTAAGATTGTGTTTATCATCTCCCTGCTCTCCGTCAGGCCTTGGCATGGGCCTCTCTCCTATGGTAACGCAACGATCCTCTGCTGCAGAATGTCTCATCTTTTATCAAAGCTTTCCACAAAATTTTCGACGAGACAGTTCGAGTTTCTTTTGCTGCCTCTGGTCTCCTGAATTTATGCCATGGATCCCAGACCGTGGGTCAATATGCAGTCCAGTTCCGCACTTTGGTCTCCGAGTTGAAATGGAATAACGAGGCTCTGGTGGCAACCTTTTGGCAGGGCTTGGCAGACCGCATAAAAGATGAGTTGGTCTCCAGTGAGCTCCCAGCGGACCTCAACTCATTAATCTCTTTATGCAATAGGATCGACCTACACTTCTGGGAACAGGCACAAAAGAGATCGTCTGGCAGACGTTTCCTACCACGTCTGGCCCCTCGCTTTCAGAACCCAGTGCCTCCTGATTAGCCTATACAGATTGGACGGTCACGTCTCTCTCCCGAAGAGAGGGAGAGGCGCTTCAAACAAAACCTCTGTCTTTACTGCGGGGAACCAGGTCATTTAATTTCTGCCTGCTCAAAGAGGTCGGGAAATGCATCCTCTTAGCCTGTGACAGGGAGGCCGATCTAGGAGTAAAGTTCACTACTCCCCGATATCTCTGCAGGTTCAGATTTTTTGATACCTATTACTCTGGATTCTCCTGATGGTCCCTTCATGACCACAGCCTTTGTAGACTCTGCTGGGAATTTTATATCTGCCATCTTGGCTTTGCAACTCCATATTCCAGCTGCTGTTACTCACTGCTGTGGATGGGAACCATGGGCCTGATTCATTAAGGATCTTAAATTAAGAGGTATTTGATTTCAGTCTCCTGGACAAAACCATGTTACAATGCAAGGGGTGCAAGCTAGTTTTCTGTTTTGCACATAAGTTAAATACTGACTGTTTTTTCATGTATCGAGATCACAACCAGGGAATACGAGATCACAACCAGGGAATTATAGACCTGTAAGCTCCATTATTTAAACCTGCTGCTAACACTAGCTAGGCGCCAGAGTATCTAGGTCTTCCTATGCTCCAGCGTTCCAGCCTGTTTCCCTGCTCTCTGACCTTCTGTGTACCGACCCGGCTTCCCTCTGGTTCTGCTTCTGTATCTCCCTTTGGCCTGATTGCTTCCACTGTATCTGACATTTGATTTGCTGACTCCGATTTGCCTTTCCCTTTGATACCATGTTTGCAAGAATGGTTTGACATCTGCCTGCATGAACACGTCTGTTCACCATCCACTCCGCTGATAGCTAACTTGGAGGGCCGCGACCTCCACGTCCCAAACTCCTTTGTGGGGGTCCCTGGCGAAGACCAGGGGCATATTTAGACTCCGCGCCTCCTAGTTTGACAGCGCAAATATCAGCAAGTGGTATTCAGTCCCTGCGTCTTGTGACAAGTAGACTTGATGTCGCAGATTATCAACATATGACCACCAAAAGACCCCTTGATCATACTACTATGCCAACCACTTGGATCAATAGATAAAGCTTCTAAACAACTAATCGGAAAAATCTTTAACAGAGCCAAACTTCAAATTGCAAGTGACTGGAAAAGAGTCCCATAATGTTATCAATAGAATTTAGCACATAGAGCACATAACAGGTCTCCATGATACAGTCCACAAGATCTATAATGTCTGGGACTCATAGTATCCCCGGTACATCATATCCTATTATTAGCTACAACAACCTCTTAATTTCATCTTCTTTACAAACTTCACCCGTTAGTCTCCTGAAACCCAATTTCTACTAAAAGTTGCTGAGATATTTAGACAACCGATACAGTTGACACATGGGGTCACAATGTAAGGAAATATGATGGCAAGAAGCAAGATTGGGAGTGATGGAGAATGAAAGAGAGTGAAATGGTTAAATGAAGGAATGATAGGCTTTTCTAAACAGGTGGGTTTTCAATGACCATTTGAAGCTACACAGGCTAGGGGATAGTCTGATAGAATGAGAGAGAGAGTTGCAATGGTGGAAGTCAGCACGCGAGAAATCTTGGATAAGGTAATAAGAGCATAGCCGGATTAAGGGGGGGGCACAGGGGGCATGTGTCCCGGGCTCCCCTTTCTCCAAGGGCCCCCCGCCGCCGGCAGCCTGCTGATCGGATCACCTGTCAGTTGGTGATCCAATTCTTCTGCTTATGCAATATGCAGCTGTAATCTGTTTCAAGGGAGCAGAAGAAACTTATTGTGTAAAAGAACTCTGGGAGATGTAGTTTTTCACACTGCCAATGTCCATCACGAAGCACCAGAAATATAACTACAACTACCAGAAGCCACTGCCCTTGAATATCACATGTTCCATCTGTCCAATCGCTGATTCTACATCCCAGAGAGAGGCAGAGCTATCAACTCACCTGTAACTTGCTACACACGGTATTGAGTAGTTTATATGTTGTCTGTGTGTGTAATGTTGTACAGGTGTGTAGTATAAGGTGTGCACACTGCTTGTTACATCCCATGAGAAGGATGGGATAGTCTCTCATCATCTTACACTGATTGTAGCAGCTGCTGCTCCATGCGAGAGACACTAGTAATAAAATCATTGCTTAAAGATCATGTTCACTATTAAATATTGCATATATCATTTAGAATGAAAGCACATAAGAAATAAGACAAATGAAGGGTAAGCTTCTGGATCCATGTTCCATTTGTATTGGTGTGTTTTTACAAAGTACCATGTAGAATTTTCATTTTTTTTCGTTATTCACCTGCACTGGAGTGTGAACGAAAGTATGAACATTTTTTAGAAAAAGGTTAAAGTAAAATATATTTTTCAGTTCTACTTTGACTTTCCACTGTAGCTGTCTTAAAAATTATAGCTTTTAAGAAGTATTTCCCTCCTCATACACAGACTGATATAAGATAAATCTTAAATGACAAACTATATAATGACTGTTATGCTTCGCAAAGTCTTACTGGTTATGCTACTCTGCGTCATGGTACTGTGTAGGAGACTGCAAAGCTTTCATAAAGGTATCTGTACTGCCCCAGTAATGCAATTTATAAGCAACATTCTCCTAAGTTGGTTACCTGTAGCAAAGGAATTGGACATACAGCATGCTAGACATGTTTAGTGAAGTATACATATTTTATGTATATTCTTATCGCTCAGTAATACACATGAATATGTTTTATGTGTCATTTGTTGATATACTTGCTCCTTAGGTTAAATCTTTCAGTAGCTTTAGACTTGGCTAATACAAGATAAATAACTTGAAGTGGAAAAAACCTGGGTGCCCTGAGTAGGCTGCAGGCCTCATCATCTGGATCAGGGGTCGGCAACCTATGACACGCTTGCCATATATGGCACGCAGCGCTGAGTTGTCTGGCACACCATTACAGTTTTCACTAAAGCTGAAGATTGTCTACATTGAACTGCTGCGCATGTGCATTGTCCCGCTGCACAACTGATGACTTGTGAGCTGAGTTGCAAGACAGCTGGCTAATGTAGCATAATATTAATTGGAAGCACTTATGTGTGGTATAATATTAATTGGGTGCACTTATGTGTGGTATAATATTAATTGGGTGCACTTATGTGTGGTATAATATTAATTGGGTGCACTTATGTGTGGTATAATATTAATTGGGTGCACTTATGTGTGGCATAATATCAGTGGGGCCCACTTAGAAAATATAAATTAACAGTTAAATCATATTACCTTTCCAGTAGTAGTTATTTAAGCACAAGTGCTATTTCTATGTGCACTTCTTTTCATAATCTGTGCGGTAAATATAATGTTGGCAGATATTTCAGAAATATAAAATAATAGCATTGCATTGCAAAAAGTGCCTTGCGACAGCTGTACATTTTTTCTCTTGCCATATCAATTAGGTGTGTAGTCACCGACCAGTCTGGGATCCGTATGGAAATGCTTTGAGAGGTTCTTATGTATTTTTCAGAGTCCCTATTGCCAGAGCCGGATTAAGGGAGGGCCCCGGACCAGGTTCTGTATGGTTCTTGGTGCTGCCCCCAAATATCGGTATACAGAGAGCAGCACAGGGTCCTCAGTTTAAGTGCTTAGTCTTCACTATGCGCCTAGGGTCCCATCATGCTGGTATTATAGTAATAGCATGGATGGATGCAATTATTATTTTAAGCCTTCTGGGCGTTGTGTGTGTGTGATTGAATGTAAACCAGAGGAACAACCCAGGAAGATAAACCACGTTGATGAGGAGGTGGAGATAGAGAAGAGGATTGGGGAGGCCATGAGGATGTTAAAGAGGTGCGGAATGAGGAGTAAGAGGGAAGATAGAAAATGTACTTGAGGGGGATAGAGGAGTAAGATGAAGGGGATTGAAGAGGGGAACGTGGGGATAGGATTTTCTATTTGCCCCTATGGCAGCTTTTATTGTGGACCCTCACTACCTGCCCCTAGAAAGTAGCATTTAAAAAAGTGCCCATTTTAAGCGAGTGAAGAAAATCACACAGTAAAATTATAAATTTACAATTGAGCCATAGATGTTATCTATTGTCTCACTTTCTGGAACCATATGGACAATTGCACTGCCTGTCGGGACACTACCAAACACAATTTACCACCTGTTTTTACCGCCACTTATTCCATTAGCTCCCCTCCTCCGGACATACACTTTATATAGAAATGCAGGACAAGCCATGAATAAATGTTAATATTAAACAAACAAAACAAAAATTAAATAAGACACCTTCTTTCTAACTGTCAATCCTTATCCTGTTTGACACATACCACTGCATGTTTTTGCTTAGCTTGGGATGATGGTGTGATGCACATCATTAGACTAAAGTATCATGATGGATGTTAGGCAATTCCTCACTTCTTTTATAGTCATTTATCAACTATTCCCTCATTGTACCAGCTTTTGTTCCTTCCCCATAACCTTTTATTTTAACTAGATTCAACATTTTAGTTCATGACTTCTCTTAAAAGCCATGTTGTGTGGTTATGTTTTTACCACACTCTCTGTTTTGGCATGTTTCATTAAAGATTAATATTAATAGATCAAACAATAATATATTTATAGGAAGAGAGTGCTGGCTGTCCAGTATAGCTTAATTAATAATTACGGGCCTGATTCATCAAGGTACGCCAACGCATACGCATCTGCCTTGCATACTTTGAGTGACGCAAACCAATATGCGAGTGAAATAAGCACCTCAAACAGCAAAAACACACCCCGTTGTGGTCCATTACAACTAAGTGACGGAAATAAGCAGTGCAAACGTTATAAAACATACCCACCTGCGGATCTTTAAACATGCTACAAGCACAAGCGACGGCTCGCAACTGATTGACGGCAAGCTAAGCAATGTATACTTCACGCCCACTGTGGGAGTGGCCAACAGTTTGTTTGTACACAACACAACACAAAAGCCTGGGACTTATTTTTACAAGATAGCTCTTTACTCATTAATCACTGACAAATAACAATGATGTGCAACACTCTGAACGGTTGTTTTTCCCTTTGCTACTAATTAGCGTAATACACACTTGTAACAAACACATTGCTCACGATCTTTCTGTGTTTAGGATTTCAAGTCGCCGTATAGTATGCAAAATGCATGGACATGGCTACATTAAAAACACATGACTAACGAATGTATTAAAATGTATGTGGTGTAAATACATCTTGCCTTTTCAGCAAAATGCATAGCATACTCTTCCATAAAGGATACACACAAGAGTGTATACAACCTCCACACAGAGGAAGGGTTTCTGTCTGGATCAGAACTCAGAAATGACTGTATGCAAAGTGGGAAAGCTACCCACTACCCCAAACCTCAGATGTTAAAAAACACACACAACACCAAAAATACAGCATGCGTGCTACACAGACACCTCACACTTAATACTACTCTTCATTATTCACACAAATTACTCATAAAATACCCAGCTCACAGGTAGCTCACTGGTTAGCACTTTGGACTCACAACACAGCAGACATGAGTTCAAATACCAAGCATACCCATAACTAATGTGTGGACTGGAATCATTATCCTAACAAGAAACACAGGAATGTGACACAATGGTTTCATTTTTGATTTCGGATTTATTATACACGCTCAACCATATTGTAAAATATGCCCTCGGATTTATCCAGTATGGAAAGAAAATCTTTATTTTGAGGGGAAATCCGAGAAGCCTCACGGCCTACACTTCACATGCACATTATTAGGTGCATGCTGACATTGATAATTCTGAATGGACTAAGAGAGAGAGGGGGGGCAGCTTCCTTGGAGTTAAATGCAACAATGCAGGGCCATCTTAACAACATTATAGGCCCCCGGGCAAAGCAGTGCACCGGGCCCCTATATATATATATATATATATATATATATATATATATATTTATATATATTTATATATATTTATATATATTTATATAGAGAGAGAGATATAGATATAGATGTACTTGCTCAGTGACCCTTGAAGGTTTTCTTTTGCAGGATTATTTATTCTAATTAAGAGCCCTGCCTATGTGGGCCCCTTGCCCGTGGGGCCCCCGGGCACCTGCCCATCGTGCCCAATAGAAAAGATGGTATTAAAGTAATTCTATCGTTCTAAAATAAGCATTGCCCAATCAATTGTATGTGTGTCCAAAGCACAAAGTGATTTATTTTAGCAGATGTAAATAGTCAACAATTCAATACATTATTATATAATGATAAAGTACAGTACAGCACAGCCAATACCAAAAGATAATACATACATACCGCTGCAATCGCATGCGCTCGCTGCGCACCCATGGGACCCGATGGACAGTATTCTGTATAGAATACTGTGTCAGAGTTGACTGAGGCCCCAGTGAGATGCAGCTAATATATATACAGTCAGTGTTTCATTGTAAACAATAGAGATGACGTAGATTGTTTCTATAGGTCCAGACGTTGGGTGGGTCCAGGCCAGACAGGTAATAGGTTGATTCAATCTAAGGAATCCAAAGGTGGGGGTCTTCTCTCCAGGGGGTCTGCTCCTTTCATAGCCAGTATCATATAAAGGTTTACTCTCTAATATCAATAACTAAAGTATGCAATGTGCGATCTCTTCGCCGACTGCACCGGACAGCTGCTGATGATTAGGGCTTCAATATGATATCAGGCATGACACCTTTCCTATTACCTAAACCTTTAATAACACTACAATGTACATATAATCACTATATATATATATATATATATATATATATATATATATATATATAGACTAATAATAAACCGAATACTATCTGCTCCTGAATTACAGTGTAACAGAACCAATATGAAATTATATAAATAACTAACTGTTGTAATGCGAGTGTGTGCGTGCGTATTTTACCGTGCGATCGCATCACGCCACGTAACACGTGGCGTACGCTTCGCAATACGCACGGCAAACCAATATTAAACCAATATACTTTCATGCCTCCAATTATACGACTTCAACAATGGCCCTGCAACATTGTCAGCAAACAGACTTTCATCTGGATCCACGGCGTACACGTTATGTCATGTACTCAGCTTTATCCAAACAGGCCGCTCTCCACACTCCAGTACCATCGTCCTTTGCTTCGCTTGCACTTCTGCCTTACACCATTGACGCCACTTCTGGGTACACTTTCGATGTTCTCTTCAATGTGTGACTGGCTTTGCTCTGATACTTACATGTTACCTTGGACTATCACTACAATGACATATGTATGAATTTTTTTGCACACAGGGCCTACAGATGCTATATCTCTTATAGGGGTAAAGCATGTGACTCAGAAGGTTTGAACACTCCAGTACAGCATATATAAGACCTGCCTCCCTCTACACGTACACCACTACCTTGAAAAAGTCACCTAGGTGACGAAACGCATCAGCATATCACCCACCACTTCCGGTTTGTGCACATCCGGTCGTGGACGGTCAGGAAGCGTGCGTTCCACGGTTGGCACGCACGCCGACATCCCGCTCGCTACTGTTCCCCAAGCTCATCATTCTCCTGATCCTGTGTATCCTGTATTGAATATTCCTCACGCGGACTACCTACCTTCCGTCTGGACCCCACACGGATTATACCAGGTATCTTGAGGATCATCGCTATATCCCGGATTGGTTCAAGCGCAAGTAATATCACCCCCTTTCTCTTTTCTCCCCTCCGCTGGACATTTTAACCTGCTGGAATACTTGAGACTGTTTCCATATGCAAGTATTGTTGTTTTTCTCCTCCTCCTCCTTTTATTTTAGATACTATTGAATTCTGTATATTTGCACCATTGTTTATGTTTTTCATGTCCTGTAATCCACTGATTGCATTACCCAATACCAGTTGATAAAGACATTTTTACCACATTAGGACAATCATTATTTCACTATCTAGGTTTAGCGCAGAATATTATTATATAATTGTACTATCTCAGGTTGGACTAACCTGATATTCCGCTGCTTTCACCTATACACATCCATAGTGCGCTTCCCCCCGTTCTGCTTATTATCTCTTATAGGGGTGGCTTGTTCGTGGAGGGCACATGTTTATTTGGGATTACATGCAAAGAGCAAATCACAATCTTTTATGCCAGTGAAATTATGATGGACTTCAAAACAAACCATTTTATTTAAATGTTAATCTTTTTGGATTATTATATACAATCTCTTTTGTCCTTACACCCACATGCAGGAGAATTAGATGAATAAAGACACACACCAAGGTTGTTTTTTCTTAAATGTATATAAATTTTGATGTAACAAAAATTTACATATTAACATGAATGTTTAAAACTATTTACATTTAACATTTAAGGCAAAAACAAACACCTAATCATACAAGGTCGACCAATAGGCCATTTTCTGCTCCAGCTCCTCCATGCATTTTTGCTGCTCCTTTTGGTGATGCCTTATTTTCTGGAAGGATGCAGCAATTTCCGCCCGCATCTCTGACAAGGTTGGGGGGGCAATTGTAAGCTTCCTCCATGTGTGCTGAAACAAAATCAGAAAAAAAACCCATTACATACATGTATACCTATTTTGACAAACAGACAGTATTTACTAGAGATGCCTACTGTTACATTACTTTCAAATGTTAGGGCTCTAGGTACAAATGCATTTTGGCGCACAATAGACGTTTAATAAGGCTTTGGTGTTGCATTTGGATAGATGTTCTACATTCTGGTGTGGCCTGGGGAGAGGCCAGTGGAGAGGGTGGTCTTAACAGCATTATAGGCCCCAAGGCAAACCACTACAGTGGCCCACTATCTACACAACCACTCACAGGAAGTTACAATAATTTGGTTTAGATTTGAAGTAAAAAAAAAAACCATTCATTTGTGTTGCCCTGCCCTGTGTGGCCATGTGTTATGATGGCTCTGTCTGTGGTTTGAGTGGTTAAAGACATTGACATTTGTAGGGCCATTTAAACGTGTGACATTTAGGCTACCATTAAATCAACATGTGTGAAAGCAGTTTTTTTTTTTCAAGGATAATGGACATCTCAATGTTATCCAATTATGTCCAGCACTTATAGCAAATACTTCCTATCTCCAAAGGCCTCTGGCTCTTGGCTGGCCGATGCTGCTTCCTGCCGACTCTCCTCCTCCAGCACCACCACTGGCAGATGCAGCTGGTCGTCCTCCTGCTCCTCCGCTTCCGCCTCCGCCACCAATGCCACTGCCTCCTCCGATGACAGTGCCACTGCCACAGGCTCCTCCTCAGATGACAGTCCCACCGCCACTGGCTGCTCTTCCTCCTCCGCCTCCACCACTGCCCGGTAGCGTTCCCAGCGTGCCCGGTCTGTGTTAACATGTTTTTTTTTTTGGTTTTTTTTTATATTTCCTTTTTTCCAACAATCAACCCAGGGCACTTTAGACAGGGGGGCCCCTAAAGTGTACTATGGCTATAATTTTAGACAAATACACAGACAATACTGTGTGCACTAGTGGTAGGTGCAGGCAGCTCCCCCTTTATGAGTAGAGCAGTGTGAAGTGGGACATACCTCCCAACTGTACCTGTAGTCGGGACAATGTCCTGACTTAGTGGGTCAGTCCCCGAATTCAGGCCTACCCCACCAGAATCAGGACAGTTGGCAGAATGTCCTGCTCTCTCCTACCTGTTCTTTCCGCTTTAAATACTTGTTGCTGCTGCTTGGGTCCTAAGCTCAGTTGTGCTTGTCTGGATCCTGGAATGTTGGTTCCCTGTTTGGAAATAGAATAGGTACATGACATATAGAAATATCAGCAGAGTGAACACAGTAGTCCTCCCTGCTTCTATGCAGTCTGACATTAAATCAAAACAATTCATGTTTTATTATTAATGCCCCTTTCCTGTAACCAGCCCGACTGTAAAATAATTTTATTCATCTTTAATAAAAAGATCCATAGCCCTCAAACATTAAATTTAATAGTAATCACATTTATTAAATAAACCAATTTCCTACCATACATTAAATAACTTGCATTCACTTTTAAGAAATAGCAATCCTTTTTCCAAAACTCTGCCACACAATTAATAGCGCCCAAACCACCAACATTAAATTAATCATCCCAACCTTCATTGATAAGTCTGCACCAACCCCACTATTAAATTAAATTGCCTCACCATCACCCCACAAACAAAATACCCATTAATTAGCCACTACCTATCTCACACACTACATTGCCACAAGCCCCTTGCTGCCCTCATCATCATCATCATTTATTTATTTATATAGCGCCAACATATTCCGTAGCGCTTTACAATTGGGGACAAACATAGTAAACTAATAAACAAACTGGGTAAAAGGTGAGAAGGCCCTGCTCGCAAGCTTACAATCTATTGGACAATGGGAGTTTGACACAAGGTTAAGTCTACATTTGCAGTCGACCCAGCCAGACTGCAAAGGTAAAAGTGACTGTTGCTTAAAATTACTTCTTACATTTGCAAAGGGCAATTTATATCCCAAGAAGTATTGAATTATACTGGCAATCAAACATAGTGGCGAACTGGCTGTTCAAAACTCAATATACAAGCAGGGCAGCATTGTAATAACATATATGTTTTATGTTAGAACATAAAATAAATGCTTGCCTAAGGTCACAGAATAAATCAATAATGACCTTTACAACATCATAAAATGCACCCACACTATGGCATTACATTAGGGGTATCCTCCTACATTATGTAGCACCATGCATTAAAACATGCCCTGCCATATTGTGGTCAAATTAAACGTATTTAATTCAGCCCCAAGATAAAGTTACGCATTATGAACCCAGCTCTGCAATGCTCTGCCATTTATATTAATATTGAGCTCAGGGCTGATTTGGGGTCTACATGTTCTGCAATATTAGGTGCATTGCTCTATATTGCTGTATTTATTGAAGTGTGAGCAGCATGCCTCTCCACTGTTCCAATTTAAGCAGGACAATTTCGATTTAAAGAGCATGTTTGCCACAACTCACGCCATCTATGGTGAGTGGGTGCCATGCTATTTGTGGACATTGAAAGGGGCAAGTTAGAGGGAAGTGTGAAGGGCTTTATAATTAATGAATAGGCAGATTTGGGTAGCGTGTGAGTGTAAATTGAGGGTGTGCTTTACGTAAATCATATTGGAGTTTGTTTTGGCCTGATTTTCCATTTATAAATGTTGGGAGATATGCATTGGTGAATTGAAATGCCAAGCACAATGGAAGACAGACAGGACAGACACACACACACACACACACACACACACTTACCTTGCTCTCTCCTGCATCACTCCAAGCTGCTCAGACAGGAAGTGAAATGAGCACTTCCTGTCCGAGGCCAATCAGTAACAGATAACACACAAATATTAGGCGCTAGGTATTGATCTTAGAAATGTAGACCAGCAGCATCACTAATAGGTTCTGGACCTATAAAAACAGAATATACCAAAAAAGGAAAAAATAGGAGCGCTAGGTATACATTTCAATAATAGTGTTTTATTAACCATTAATAACATAGTGAATATGACCATAGACATGAATATATACAGTATACAAGACTCTCATCTAAGTAGTCTAATAGAATTCAAAGAGTAAAAGGTTAACACCATAGAGGATTGTCAATATATGCAAGTATGGAAATAATGCTCATTAAGGACCTAGATATATATAGTCCATACTGATGGATCCAGAGTTATAGAAACGTAGAATCGGCTGAGTGTAAATAGATTCCAGCCTGTGGAATTTAATCTCAAAGTCCCTTATATAGGATATGTTCAAATATCCCAAATAACTAATAGGAAAAGGTTCCTCTCTCTCTCTCAACTGATTTTTGGGCACAGCTGCGTGTGCATATTCAGGAGATCGTGGTTCTCACTAAGCTTGAATGCGAGTCCCGTATAGTTAGAAGAAGAAATTCACCCGACGTTCTTTCGGTCCTATCTTTCCGGCGCATACAGCGCTTATAGAGCTTTCCACCACTTTAGCTGACAAATAGCAGTAAATGACAATCCATACTTGTGGTGTGGAGTCCCCGGGGTCTCAATGGCCAAAACTCATAATCAGCAACTTGACGCGTTTCTCAGCTCCTCAGCTGTTTCATCAGAGGCAAGTATAGCTTCGTTAATGATAGCCGTATTTAAAGCATCTCACAGGTGTCCAATTGTTTCATTACTTTCAATCTCCAAATGGTCACATGACCCGATTCCACTATTGTTTGCAGGAGGAAGAGAGTTTTTATATATTTTTTTGGTGTGTTCTTGGACAATCCGTGTTTCAATATCTCTTAATCTCTGTCCTTATAAGTTGTTATAGCTGCAAACCCTTTTTCCTCTGAAATTTAATATATTAGCGTATACATATATAGATATTACAAAAGCAGCTTAATCACTATATAAAGCATAAAAAATTAATAAAATAAAATGACATCAGGATAAATCTGACATCCATTTGATAAAGACCCATGTTCCTCACATCAATATACCATACAACAAAATCAATACATTTAAAAATTATTCTGAAACGGGATCTGTCTCACCACACTGAGAGGTCCCCCATCCAAATGTAAACCCTAGCTAGCTTTGCTTAGCTTCACGAACCATATATGCACTAGGTTGTAGAGCCAATCTCAGTACACATATTGACATGGGTAACAAATAAGCAATAAATAATGGATTATCCAGACACCAGATTGGCTACCTGTTGCTGCCACTGACCACCAATTTCAGTTTGGGGGAGGGGGGTGAAAACGAAAGTTGATAGAAACATGCAGCAGCTTCTCTCACAGGCGGCGGGGGGCGATACCCGTGGGGAGGGGGGCACGGAGCGGTAGCTGTCAGACAGCAAATGAAATACTGGCGGCGGGGGGCCCTCATAGAGAGGGGGGCCCGGGGCACTTGCCCCCTGTGCCCCCCCCATTTAATCTGGCTATGGGTGATCATACATATTTAATCAACTTTACATTGTCAGCAGACAGAAATATTAGCTACTAACAAAGCAAGGAGCTAAACATGATGGAACACAAAGCATTTCATATGACCTGTCCCAATTTTTTTTCTTTTCCATAGAGATGTGGAATTTCTCAGTGGCCTAGTGGTCAGCACTTGGGTCAGGAGTTAAAGTCCCCGATTATTGTTTCATATGTGGAGTTTGGCGGCTTGCTCCATATTTGCATGTGTTGTCTACCACACTCCCCAAACATACTACTGGCCACCTAATTTGGTTTTTCTCGAAATTGCCAGTAGTATGTTTGTTCATGTTGGTGAATTTAAGTCTGCAAACTCCCATGGGGTTGGTAATGATGTCAATTAGTTCTCTCTTTACAGGACCACTGAATTAGTGGATGGATCTCGAAATCTTTGAATGATGAGTATACTTTGGAAAATCACCCTTTGTTGGGACTACCTCACAGTCTAAATAGGCAGTTAAATAGTGATTGATTAGCTATATGTAGTACACTCTAATCTGTTTGCATCTTATGGGAGCTTGTAAAAATTTGTCTAAACACTAAGGTGTTTGGTATTTGAAACAGGCCTTTTAAATCTTTGCCCAATAATGACAACACATCTGACACTCCAAAATGTTTTTATGGTTAGACCAGCAAGTTACAATCTCGGGGCAAAATGTTAGAATGCCTGATTCCAAAAACCACCTTTAATGTTCAGATTTGTCACACAAAAACATTTAGGTCAGTAAATTGTCAGCAGACAAATGTAGGAGACAGGAGGCAAAGCATTTTGGGTGCACTGGAAGGGGCATGACCTTTATAGTGTGCTTGCACATTGTTATGTAGGCCATGTCAGGTGATTAGGGTGAACATATTTGCAAACATATCGTACAGATGTGTACACATGGTTTTTGCGATTAATAGAGAACTCACTTATTCTAATCTCCCGCCGGAGCTCTGCCAGAAGCTGGGGCTGGCGGGGCCGGAGATCGCCCCACCGCCGTTGCAGCTGCACAATAGTTCGCCGGATGTTATACCGCTGCCGGAGGTGTCTGCGGATCCTTTCATAGGTCCGCAGCTTGACCTCTTTGGAGATATACCTCCCAAAGGGTACATTGTCCATACCCTCTGTGAGGACTCTCAATTCTCACCTACTGAAAATAGTAGCCCTCATTTTGGAATGTTCTCTCATTCAAAATGGAGGGCTCTGCGTTCCGATTGGTTCTCAGAGCACGTATGGGCATGCGCACATCACACGCGGATCTTTCAGACACCTGTGTGTAATGGGTGCCTCTCCCACCAAGAACAGGGCGCCCGTCGCCAATGAGACGAGTACTCTATGAGTTGCAGTGAGAAAACATTAACGTACACCTCGCTTCTCTATTAAATAAGTTATTTAATCCCACTTGTCCCTCTTTCTTCTCTCCTGCAAATTTGAAATTTCACTGAGCAGGCTCTGGCATACTGTGGACATAACAGTTTTTTGGGCCAGAAATTTAAACATGTGTCAACATTAATACCAAATGGGCTACCTGGAAATGCATGTTATTGATGTGTTTTATTGAGAATACACATAAAATTAGCCATTACGCATAAGTGACCAGTAGGAAGTCTCATACTAACCAAAAAAAATATAACATACAGTGTATCTGACCAATTGTAAACATCAAATCCAACCCCAGTGTGGAACTGAGCACAGAGATGCTATGGGAATGAGTAACAGTGTTAGTAGTTATCTACATTACTATTGTTAGTGTGTGCTAGGCTAGTCCATACACTCTAGGGGGGACATGGAGATAGTAAGTAAATCTTACACCATATATTGTAAGTTTTGTCCTGGTGTTAGCTTGGTTTTTATGCTGTCATCAGAAGGTGTTTGAAATGGAGTATACATTTGTGGTAGGGTAATGGCTTTTCAAAGTAGAACAGTACAAATGTTTGGGGAAGGCTTGGCCTACCTGTCATTTTGATTTAAATATCTGTCTTTTATTTGGTGCATGCAATTTTTGGACTCTACAACAAGTTGTGTCATGGTTGTACACAGTTACCATTAGGCCTCTTGGTATTGCTTCCCTTTAACAAAAACCACAGTGGCAGTTGGTCACAGGATGGGCATGCAGATATGGCATATTTCAAGCCTATTAGCTAGGTAGCCACACCAAACTCTGCTTATTGATTAGATTTATATCCAAACTCACCTTTGTGTCAACCACTATGTTTGGGGCTGGGTTTGGAATCTCACTACAGATTGTGTGCCAGTGTTCTGTACTTACTGCTTGCCAATCTGGAGTATGGAGAATGTAATTGTGGCCTCAGACTGCTATTATGTGCCACACTTTGAACGTATTTGAGCTACCTTACATGTAGACACATGTTAAAGCAGCCATTGGTCTTACTCTACAGAAAATAGTTCAAACATAGAAATCACACACACACCTTGCAGATATTCCCAACATGAATGTGTTTTAAGTAGAGATGAGCGGGCTTGGATTCCGCTAATCCGAGCCCACCCGAACAGTGCGGATCCGAACGGGATCTGAGCACTGATTGGATATTTCCGGCGGGCAAAAAAATTGAACGAGGCTCTGTCGTCCAAGTCTTGCGTCGAATCTCGCGAGGGGTGGGAGGGAGGGCCCAGAACAATTCCATCTTGTACCTCTTTTTTTGGCATTATGTGTTCAAGCTACCTCGGTGCAACCTTTTGGCCTAAAAACAATATTGTGAGGTGTTCAGAATAGACTGGAAATTAGTGGAAATGATTGTTATTGAATGTTATTGAGGTTAATAATAGCGTAGGAGTGGAAAAAAAAAAAAAAAACACAACTGTTTAGCACTTTTTATGCTTTTTTCAAAATAAATCCGAATCCAAAACCCTAAATCCGAACCAAAACACGAAACACCAAAAGTGGCCGGTGCACATGCCTAGTTTTAATGCTAAGGTTAGTTTTTTGCAAGCCCCATTAGCAATGTGAATGCTAGTGCAAATTAACTAATTCTTACACCCCAATCCAATATGATCATTTGAGTTCACGTCCATAATACTTATACCTCTGAATTTGAAGGCCACTAAATATACAATATGACAGGTGTGTGCAAAGGAAAATCCCTAGATTTCACACACATTTTACTATGCTTAAAAATGTTTATATGTGCTGCTGCGAAGGAACATTGCATGACTGCACCAATACTAGGGATGTGCACCGGCGACTTTTGGTGTCTCGTGTTTTGGATTCGGATTTTCGTGAGGTTTTGGGTTCGGATTTGTTTCGCAAAACACCTGCCGAAAGGTTTTGGTTCGGATTTAAGGTTTGATTTATTTTGAAAAAAAGCATAAAAAGTTCAAAAATCAAGTTTTTGGGTTTATTTTCACTCCTACGCTATTATTAACCTCAATAACAAGCATTTCCACTAATTTACAGTGTATTCTGAACACCTCACAATATAGTTATTAGTCCAAAACGTTGCAACGAGGTATCTTTCTGGACTGCGTAGTGGAGTGGTCCCCTCAATATAATTAATGAAAAAACCTCCACAGGTCTGAATTTCCAAAAAAATAATAATTCTGAACTGCGTAGTGGGGTGGCCCCGGTACTAAATTTGATACCTGGGCCACAATACCTCCTCCAAGTTCCAAGTGTAGTGTTTATAACATTAACACTACACTAATTCTAGCACGTCAAACCCTCTTGTTTTAAATAATGACAGGGCATTTAACTTTTGATTACATTTTTGTAATTTGTTGACATTTTCTTTTACTTTGTGCTCATGGCAAACGACTGTTGAATGGTCACATAATGCCAAAAAAAGAGTTGCAAGATGGAATTGTCCTTGGGCCCTCCCACCCACATGTTGTTGAAATAGGACATGCACACTTTAACAAACCAATCATTTCAGCGACAGGGCCTACCAAACAACTGTGGCTGAAGTGATTGGTTTGTTTGGGCCCCCACACCAAAATAACAATTCATCTCTCCCTGTACAAACTAAACAGGCTCTACTGAGGAAAGATGTCGTCCTCATCCTCAACCTCTGATTCCTCTCCCCCTACAGTGTGTACTTCCTCCTCCTCACACATCAATTCGTCCCCGCTGGACTCCACAACCACAGGTCCCTCTGTACTATCTGGAGGGCAGTGCTGTACTTCATTGAGGAATTGATTATTCATTTTTATAAACATCATTTTTTCAATGTTGTGAGGAAGCAACCTCCTTCGCCACTCACTGACCAGGTTCCCTGCTGCACTAAAAACTCTTTCCGAGTACACACTGGAGGGGGGGACAACTCAGGTAAAATAGAGCCAGTTTGTACAGGGGCTTCCAAACTGCCTTTTTTCCTGCCAGTAACAATATGGACTGTCTGACATGTCTATTTGGATGGTGTCAGCAAAATAATCCTCCACCATTTTTTCTATTGTGACAGCATCCAATGCAGCGAGAGTAGACATGTCTGCAATGGTTGGCAGGTCCTTCAGTCCGGACCAGATGTTATCAGCATCCCCGCCAGTGCCTCTTTTGGGAAAACTGAGCTTTTTCCTCGCAGCCATAGATGTGGAAGAAAATGAGGGTGGAGCTGTTGGCATGTCACGGTCCTCTTCAGAGGACAATCTCCTAACCAGAAGGTCTTTGCACCGCTGTAGACTTGTGTCCGCCGGAAACAGAGACACAACATACGCTTTAAACCGAGGATCGAGCACAGTGGCCAGAATGTATTCCTCTGACTTTAAAAGAGTGACCACCCTCGGATCCTGGCAAAGCGTACAAAGGGCTTCATCCACAAGAGCTACATGCTTTGTTGGATCGCAATGGTTTACCAGCTCCTCCCTCACTTTCTCCAGCTGCTTCTGCAACAGCCTGATCAGGGGAATGACCTGACTCAAGCTGGCAGTGTCGGAACTGACTTCTTGTGTGGCAAGTTCAAACGGCTGGAGAACCTTGCACAACACGGAAATCAGTCTCCACTGCGCTCGACTCAGGCGCATCCCCACTCCATTGCCTATGTCGTAGGTGGCTGTGTAGGCCTAAATGGCCTTTTGCTGCTCCTCCATCCTCTGCAGCATATAGAGGGTGGAGTTCCAGCGCATCACAACCTCTTGTTTGAGGTGATGGCAGGGCAGGTTCATGCTTTTTTGTTGTGCCTCTAGTCTGCGTTAGGCACTAGCTGAATGCCGAAAGTGTCCAGCAATTTTGCGCGCCACCGCAAGCATCTCCTGCACACCCCTGTCACTCTTGAGGTAATGCTGCACCACCAAATTAATGGTGTGTGCAAAACATGGGACGTGCTGGAAATTGCCCATATTTAATGCCCGCACAATGTTACCGGCATTGTCTGACACCACAAATCCCCATGAGAGTCTAAGTGGGGTAAGCCACTGGGAGATTATTTCCCTCAGTTTCTCTAATATGTTGTCAGCGTTGTGCCTCTTATTAAAGCCTGTAATACACAATGTTGCCTGCCTTTGCACGAGCAGCCATTTTGTAGAAGCTGCTACTGATGCATCTACCCAGTGGGCTGTCACAGTCATATAGTCCTTAGTTTGCCCAGAACCACTTGTCCACATGTCCGTGGTTAAGTGGACAGTGGGTACAACCACATTTTTCAGAGCACTGAGGACACTTGATCGTACTTCTCTGTACATTTTTGGTATCGCCTGCCTAGTGAAGTGGAATCTCGACGGGATTTGGTACCGGGGACACAATACCTCCATCAACCCTCTAAATCCCACTCCACTGATGGCGGACACCGGGCGCACGTCTAACATCAACAAACCAACATTGCAGTTACAGCCGCAGTTATACGCTTTGCAATAGGGTGACTACTATCGTATTTTGTGGTCATGGCAAACGACTGTTGGATGGTCAATTGTTTTGTGAAAGACTTAGCGGTCTTATGACTTCCCCTCTGGGAAGATGACCGACTAACAGCAGCAACGACAGTAGTAGGCGTACCGCTGCAGGATTCCTCGGATGAATCCCGTATTGAAGAGGACTCAGTCTGGCTGCTGACTTGGGCTGCAGGACTGAATCTGATGGAGATCGTGGAGGAAGTTGACGAGGAGGGTGTTGCTGGTGTGTATCCAACTGGACCACGGGATTTAGGTGTCCCTGTACCGATGACGGTCCTAGCCCCAGTTCCTGAACTAACCACTGAGCTATGAAGGTTATTCAGGTGACGTATAAGGGAGGATGTCCCTAGGTGGGCAAGATCCTTACCCCTGCTTATTTGAGCTTTACATAAGCTACATATGGCCATACATTGGTTGTCCGCATTTGGATAAAAATAACTCCAGACCGAAGAGGTGCATTTTTTGGTCTTCTGACCAGGCACGACGATGGGCTTTTTCATCCCATGGACATCAGCTGTTTCCCCCCCCTGGTGCCTCATTTACAATAACCACATCACCATCCTCATCAAGTTGCTCCACAGCGCCAGCTACATCAATAGCCTCCTCCCGAGCCACCTCTTTCCGTACAGTCATGGGAAGGACAGGCTTGACAACCACCAACACCCTTGGACTCGCCTTAGGGATTTGTGATAATTTCTCTTTAGAAGGCAGAGTTGTTTGCCGTTTTGTTGCTGACAGCATAACGCTCTTCAATTTTTTTGTAGGGGGGGGGGGGGGGGGAGGAGGGCTAAGATCCTTGGGTGAAGCTGGACCACTAGTCATGAACACGGGCCAGGGCCTAAGCCGTTCCTTGCCACTACATGTCGTAAATGGCATATTGCCAATTTTACGTTTCTCCTCAGATGATTTTAAGTTTCTCTTTATGCTTTTTTGATTTTACATGCCCTGTACTAGGAGATTGGGCATCTGGCTTGGAAGACGACGTTGATGGCATTTCATCGTCTATGTCATGACTAGTGGCAGCAGCTTTAGCATTAGGAGGAAGTGGGTCTTGATCTCTCCCTACTTTATCCTCCAAATTTTTGCTCTCCATTATATGTAGCACAAGATACTGCAGAATGTGTGAACCTGGTAATATTGCAGACAGTACCAATTGACTTATACTGCAGGATTGGTTTTGCAAATTTTGTTGTAATTAATTTTTTTTAAAATTATTTTTTTTTTTATAACTTTTGTTAATTTTTTATACACTTGGGAATAATGGGGAAATAACTATGCCCTTAGAAGCACAGGACACTGGACCCAAAATTGACAGAGCACGGGACTGATCCTGCAGCACTAAACAGCACAGCACTAAACAGCACAGCACTAAACAGCACAGCACTAAACAGCACAGCACAGCACTAAACAGCACAGCACAGCACAGCACAGCACAGCACTAAACAGCACAGCACAGCACAGCACTAAACAGCACAGCACAGCACAGCACAGCACAGCACTAAACAGCACAGCACAGCACAGCACTAAACAGCACAGCACAGCACTAAACAGCACAGCACAGCACAGCACAGCACAGCACTAAACAGCACAGCACAGCACTAAACAGCACAGCACAGCACAGCACTAAACAGCACAGCACTAAACAGCACAGCACTAAACAGCACAGCACTAAACAGCACAGCACTAAACAGCACAGCACAGCACTAAACAGCACAGCACTAAACAGCACAGCACTAAACAGCACAGCACTAAACAGCACAGCACTAAACAGCACAGCACTAAACAGCACAGCACAGCACTAAACAGCACAGCACTAAACAGCACAGCACTAAACAGCACAGCACTAAACAGCACAGCACTAAACAGCACAGCACAGCACAGCACAGCACAGCACTAAACAGCACAGCACAGCACAGCACAGCACTAAACAGCACAGCACTAAACAGCACAGCACTAAACAGCACAGCACTAAACAGCACAGCACTAAACAGCACAGCACTAAACAGCACAGCACTAAACAGCACAGCACTAAACAGCACAGCACTAAACAGCACAGCACTAAACAGCACAGCACAGCACTAAACAGCACAGCACAGCACTAAACAGCACAGCACAGCACTAAACAGCACAGCACAGCACTAAACAGCACAGCACAGCACTAAACAGCACAGCACAGCACTAAACAGCACAGCACTAAACAGCACAGCACTAAACAGCACAGCACTAAACAGCACAGCACTAAACAGCACAGCACAGCACTAAACAGCACAGCACAGCACTAAACAGCACAGCACAGCACTAAACAGCACAGCACAGCACTAAACAGCACAGCACAGCACTAAACAGCACAGCACAGCACTAAACAGCACAGCACAGCACTAAACAGCACAGCACAGCACTAAACAGCACAGCACAGCACTAAACAGCACAGCACAGCACTAAACAGCACAGCACAGCACTAAACAGCACAGCACAGCACTAAACAGAACAGCACAGCACTAAACAGCACAGCACTAAACAGCACAGCACTAAACAGCACAGCACTAAACAGCACAGCACTAAACAGCACAGCACTAAACAGCACAGCACTAAACAGCACAGCACTAAACAGCACAGCACTAAACAGCACAGCACTAAACAGCACAGCACTAAACAGCACAGCACTAAACAGCACAGCACTAAACAGCACTAAACAGCACAGCACAGCACTAAACAGCACAGCACAGCACTAAACAGCACAGCACAGCACTAAACAGCACAGCACAGCACTAAACAGCACAGCACAGCACTAAACAGCACAGCACAGCACTAAACAGCACAGCACAGCACTAAACAGCACAGCACTAAACAGCACAGCACAGCACTAAACAGCACAGCACAGCACTAAACAGCACAGCACTAAACAGCACAGCACTAAACAGCACAGCACTAAACAGCACAGCACAGCACTACCAGGACAGAGGACCACCTAACACACCCTCCCTCTACCCTGATCAATGCCCGAGTGAAGATAGCGGCGACTAGCGGGGAATTTATAGGATCCGAGTATCGCGAGATCCGACAGCAGGATTATGACTCAGCCTCGGTTTCAAGTTTTCATTTGGCGCCAATACCCGGATCTGTCTCGGATCCGGCTCGGAAAGGTTCGGGTGGGCTCGGATTCACAAAATCCGAGTGCGCTCATCTCTAACCAATACACAATATGGTGAAAGTGTAACATATGAAAAATAGCGTATGAGGCCACCCAACAGTGCTGTCCAAAAGGGACATTTAAAAATATGTTGTGACCAACTACAACAGATGCCTAACTTGCATCTGACTCAAAGACCTTGGTCTTGAATATGTGGACTTTGTGTGCAGAATTTGTCTGTGGCCACGATTCATAACAAAGCTGCATTTGAGTTGCAAGTGTTTTTGGCCCTGTTGCCTTCTACAGGTCCTAGCCTAGGAAGTGTGCCATTCAATGACATTTAAGAAACACTTTGACAGAGGTGTTGTGCAAATCTCTATATGTGCACAGACCATGTTGAACGTGCACAATCTCACATTTTAAAATGCACCACAACCATAGAGACTATACTAAATACACAAATATCTGTAAAATTAAATGAAAACCACTACATATAGTGTGAATTCAGGGGTGGACCAGTATGTGGCTAAGGGGCCAAAAACCAAACATGGCCACAATATATTGGACAAGTAGACCTGTCCCTAAACATGCCCCAAAGGACTATGTATGGATTATTGGGTATGACAATACAAATAACAGCAGTATAGTAGTCAGCAGATACTTGACTGATTGATGACACTAATGCATGGTCACGTTTATTGTAAACAAACATGAATCTAAAGTTTCAGCACAATACATAGCAAATAAGACAGTGGTCTTTGTGGCAAAGTTACCTGCATCAAGAGTAGACAATCTGGCCAAAGTCAAGAAACATAAGCAGCCTAGGAGCATTGGATAAATACTTCAACGTGTAGAGAGACACGAACTGCTGAACTCCAAAAGGCACACCAGCTTGGCCTGTAGAATGGAAAAACAAAACATTACTTTTGCAAGATTTGCTCAAATACTAAATTAAAGAATGTACTTAGTATATGCATTGGTGCACATGAAGGTGTCCCCTGTAATGTAACCTGGAAAGCTTGCTTTAGCTGTGTGTTTTGCATCATTGGTGGCTTGAAAGTCCTCCCACAAAAGATAGTTTCCAAATGTGCAAAATGCCTATTGACCACAAGGCTGAGCAGCAAATTAATCTCACACATGTACTGTTTTGTTGACACTAAAATTTAAACCAGCACCACCACTTTACTGTAACATATTAGGCAAAACACTAGAGACTTTCATTCCTCCACAGCATACCCCAATGGCCACATCCTGCCAAACATTGGGACAGCTGGTGTTCCATATTAATCTATATCATTTGTACACAAATGATTTCTTGCCATACCTCAATAGAGAGATATTGGAAGGGAGATTTTGCAACAGGTTCCTATAGTACAGGAGCAGTTATCTAGGTAGCAAGTGACCCAGAAGAGACCTGTGTCTAGATGGACAATGGAGTGAAGGATGTGTAGGGTGTTAATCAGTGTCCAAAGCAGCAGAGAGTTACAATTGAATGAGTATCTCCAAAACATTCTACATAATAATTGGGGATAATACATTTACAGTAAGCAACTGAAACATTAAAAAACTATTAACACAACTTCTTTCTAAGCATTGCTTAGAAGTGTAGCAAGGCAGCTCATGCAGGAACCCATAATGCCTGTCTTCTATGTTTCAAATATCAGATAGAAAGCAAACAACCTTGGGCCAATTTAAAGTAACAATCATTGCCTGTGTTCTTTGTACACACGTGTACTTTCAAGCATTAAAATCTACAATATGTTATCTTAACTGTAACAAGTCCACAAATGATATAATTTGACCATAAATATATACTTACACGCTGAAAAAGTCTACAAGTCCATGTCAGTTGCCTTCTGGATGCAATGGACATTTGCAATCCACCTTGATTAATTTTCAGGTGAGCCAGACATGTCCCAGCCAAGGCCTGTTAGTACACAAAGGAAAGCCTTTAGTTTTGCTATAAACACAACAATCATCAACATTATTGTTCAAACTGTTCTGCCTATAAAAGGCACATTTGATAAGCTCCATAATTCCACACACAGGCCTTATAGCAGCATTTCTATTTAGCAGAAATCAAAGGTACACTTTTGATTCCCTCCCAAGTATCTGGTCCCAACATTTGTATTTGTTTTTTTAAAAAGAAAAATCCATTAACAAATCCCAATACAATAGTTTGTGTGGACTGACAGATAGTATCCAAAGTGTGAAAAACCATATTTGATGGGTTTTTTTTACCTTGCAAGTCAATGTTGAAGGTTAGGTATCCAGGCTCCACATTTTCATGAGGGCTGGGGATCTGTGGAATAAACATGCACCATGGCAATTTGGCTATACCACATAAGAGTATAAATAGGTATAAGACTGAAATGCTTCACAACACCATACCCCTAAAAAAAAAAGATTACAAATCAATAGTCAAATTAGACACATTAAAATGCTCATTAAACCTGCAATACAAAATGCACTGTTATTGTGTAACATCAAACATCTTGAAAACATTTAAAGTGCCTATAACACAGTAACTTTAAATAACACTCAATACAAATAAAATGCAATTAAGGAAACCAGCAAAACACAGTACTATCTATTGCTTTCTAATCTAACAAACTTTTAGTGTGCATGAGGGTGTATTTTATAGGTGATTGTAATGAGCTAAGTATATGCAGGTGTATAGGCCAGGTATCAGCTGACGAGATCTGATGCTGGGTCTATGCAATGGTGGTTATGAGTAACTCTCTTTTATTTTATACTGATTAAAACAAGTTTGTGTTTAGTTCTTGTAGTAGAAATATCTGATATTCATTAGACTACACATTGCTTTTTTGATTTTCACATCACCAAACATGATCCTTTCTGTCTGTTACTAAGAAGGTGTGTTCAAGTGTTCAATTAATTCTGTTGAAGGACATTTTTGTGTGCAAATAGTTCATGTGCAGTTTGGTATGGGTGTTTCCATCTGGACTATACCTTAGTGGCTAAAGAAACGAGCTGTCAATGAGAAGGTAAAGAGTTTGAACCCCAAATGATGCCTGTATGTGGCTTAACTTTGTCTCTTTCCATGTTTCACTTTATCTATTACACTCTGTCATTTATCTAAGAGTGCTTTAGTATGTTTTAGTGTGTAATATGCATGTTGAACAGTGTGGTCAGTTACAACAGAGAAAAGCAGTTGGTGCAAATTACTTGATTGCAAAGACATAGGAAATCTCTACTGGCAAAAGTGGAAAAAGCTAAGTGTCCAAAATCACCTTAGAGACAAAGGAATAATTGGAAGTGCTAGCAATATTATTATACTTTGGGTTTGTATTAATATACATGGCTACATTTCAGTATGCAGACATTTTCACTCTGCATGTACCAAATCTGTATGTGTTTAATATTTCTAAGTATTGGCCTTTTAACAAAGTTTTATGAAAAACAACTTATGATTGAAGTAGGTGGTCAGCTTGTAGTTCTATGACATTTCCTTGACATGTTGTTTTCATCACTTGTACATTGGCGTAGCAGTTACCTATTCTACTTTGCAAGCCTGCATGTGTGAGTTCAAGTCCTCACCAATGCTCTTGTCTCTGAGGGATCATTAATATGCTTGCCATATTTGTGTTGATGTTAAAAGTGTTCCTGGCTAAAGTGGCATGTAATTTGCAAAAATGTAATTATTTTTCTTTTGCTTCATAGTGGTTTTGCATGCAAAAGCACCATAAACAAGTGTCACATTATCCATTTCACATGGACAATAATTAGAATGGTGGTTGTGGTGATTGTAAAGAGAATTAACATCAATATTTATGCGAACGTTGACTGTTAGTGCTATAAAAAAAATAATATTTTTTTTAAATCATGCACGCTGCACTCCATTCCGGAAGCCACAATGAATGGCAAATGGAGTGTGCACTCCATTCCGGAAACTGTCATGAATGGGGAATGGAGTGTGCACTCCATTTTGGAAACTGTAATAAATGGCAAATGGAGTGTGCACTCCATTCTGGAAACTGTCATGAATGGGGAATGGAGTGTGCACTCCATTTTGGAAACTGTCATGAATGGGGAATGGAGTGTGCACTCCATTCTGGAAACTGTCATGAATGGGGAATGGAGTGTGCACTCCATTTTGGCAGCCGGAATGGATAGGGAGTGATAGTAGAAAATATATCTGCCTAACATACCAAACTGCAGTGTAGAGGCCTATAAAAGCCAGGCCTCTTTACTGAAGAGGCAGCAAGCAGCATAGTGCGCTATATTATATATTATTTTTTTTATTTATTTTTTTACATTTGTGAATAAAATACCAAATATTAATATGTGTGTTTGTTTAGCATATTTGTTTTTAATTTTTCATATGCAGAGTATGCTTCTAAAGGCTTTTAACAGTTGTTTGCGCTAGGTGTTTTGGATTTAAACATGACCCTGGTCTTCCTTAACTTTTGTGAAAGATTTGAGACAGGAGTGACGTCAGTTTCACTTAACTGCACAGAGGGAACGCCTACTCTTCTCAAGTGAAAAAGCATAACGCCTACCTTACTAAAATGATATCTCATCTCCGCCCAGTCCGCGCCTACTCTCTGCCCATTCCCACCCCTTTGTTCTCAAGTGGTCAGCAGCCATCTCAAATCTATTTACGTTGGACTTTTAGATTGCGTTGACTTTGAGAGTAGTATCTGCCGTGATTGCGTAGCGTATGTGGTGTTTTGCGCATCTCAAGTGTCGTTTCGCGCATGCGCAGATCAAATTAGCAGATGCGTATGCGTTTGCGTTCCTTGATGAATCGGGCCCTACAACACTGATAATTATGAAATATTGAAGAATAAGGACAGCGTAATTCTCAGTGTTTAATATGTGTATTAGCAATTAACCAGTGGGCTAGAAAATGAATAGCCAGTTCTAGTAATATTAAATATGTACTGACAAATTCAGAATAATTGCATGAAATTTAGCTGCAGTACATCTGTGCTCCAGCTGAACCTTTGCTGTCCAGAACTGGCAATGCAATATTGCAGTATGCTGTTCACAGTCTGAGTGATGATCAGCAAGTGTGACTGACCACTAGAGATGCTCACTGACCCCCGTGTTTTAGTTTTGGATCTGGATTACGGTTGTGTTTTGGTTTTGGTTTTGCCAAACCGCCATTGCGTGTTTTGGTTTTGGTTTGTTTGGTTTTGTTTTGCTATTTGTTAAAAAAATTACTTTTTTTTGGCCTAAAATAACAGAATCTAGGTATTATTTTGTACCTGCATTATTATTAACCTCACTAACACTAATTTCCAGTCATTTCCATTAAATTTTGCCCACCTCCTAGGTCACAATATGATTTTCATACACTTTAACAGAAAAATTGCTGCAGTTCTTGCCAGTGATAAGAAAAAGGCCATTGTCATGCCTGGGCATAAGACCAAAAATCCACCTCTTAAGTGTGGAATTATTTTTACAGAAATCCTGACAACAGTTGTCTAGCCGTTTGTAGCGTTTTTAAAGCCACACTCAGTAGAGGTAGGGACCTTAACCATCTGGGATCCTCATCCATGTTACGTAATTTTTCAGAGAGTTCTTGGAAAGCTGTTGGGAAAATCAGAAACTTAGGTTAAAAAAAAATAACAACAAACAGTCCAGTATCATCTTCCTTCCTTCTCTCATCTACATCCCAGCACCTGTAATCTACCCCCCCAACACTTTCATCATCAATATCCCCATAACCAATAATTTACAGTTAAACAATCCTTTGCAAGAGGAAGCAAGTATGAAATCTGTCACCCAGTCGCAAAGCGGATCACAGACGCCATAAGGACTATGCTAGTATTAGATCTGCGTCCAATGTCCATTATTAATGCAGCTGGTTTTAGACAGTTACTTGATGTGTTCTGTCCCTATTACCAAATTCCATGACGACCCCATTTTACTCGGAAAGCTATTCCTCGCCTCTACCAGACAGTTCTTAAAAATGTAATCATTGGTCTACAAAATGACATTCTACCCACTGTACACTTAACCAGAGATATGTGGGCAAGCGGAACTGGGCAAAGTATAGATTATATGACTGTGAAAGGCCACTGGGTTGGTCATTTGCCTTCACCAGCAGGGACAGCAGCAGCTTGTACCCAAGTACGTCGCATTTTTCAGAAGTAGGCTACTTTGTGTATCAGCTGCTTCACTAAGAGGCATACAGCTGACAATCTATTTCAAAAACTAAGGGATGTCATTGAAAGATGGCTAATCCTGCTTGGACTCTCCTGAGGATATGTGATTTCTGATGACGACCCCAATATTGTTCAAGCATTACAGCGGGGTTGAATTCTATCACATTTCCTGTTTTGCACACACAATCAACTTGGTGTTACAGAACTTTTAGAAAATGACATGCAGGGGATGCTGTTTGTGTCTGGAAAAATTAAGGGACAATTTCAGTTTTCTGCAACAGCATGTAGGAGAATGCAGCAGCTGCAAGAAGACTAGCATTTGAGGGGAATATACTTTAGTCCAGTGAACTAGTCACCTGTGAAGAGAGTGCAGACACGGTTAGCTTGAGTCAAGTGATTGCCTTAATATAATAATACATTTTCACAAGGTGTTACAGAAATTTAACGTGTGACATAAAACAAAGTAAATGTGCTAACTATATTTTAATTGTGGACGAAATACTTAATTTGCTTCGCAAGGATCCAAGACCTATCGACATCTTGTTGAGACGTCTTCTCCTTCAGTTTCCTCAGGCAACTGCTTGTTGTACAAAAAATTGCTTTCCCAAGACACCCAGTGGTGATGCAGATGATTCCGCACAACATTTAGATATTTGCTCTGCTGTAAAAGAATTGGCCAAAAATCGTGACAGCTGTGCCTTAAAATGAACTACTAATTCCATTTTGAAGGACATTATTGGCAATTACATCATAGTACACAGACTTCTATGATGGTGGGATGAATTAGTATTGTTTGAGGAAGATTAGCACTGAACCCTGCCACCTCTCCTGTTTGTGAGTGAGCTATGGTACAATAAAATCAATAAAATGTAACTGCAGATTTACACAGAGTGTCAGCCCTATTATTTCTATTTCAGCAATTACAATTAGCAATGGAGCTCTTCTCTTTGGGTGTTACCTATATAGCGCAGTAGAACTTGCCTGCAAATTCTACAGGCAAGCCTGCTTGTCTTCCTCTTCATCAATGACTCTTAGCAATTGAGCACTCGACTTTGGGTGTATATTACACCAAAACCGTATTAGTGCAAATTAGGAAAAATACAGTGAAATCCCTGCTAGGCCCTCCACCATCCTTTGCATGTTAATAGTAGGATTGTTTGCAGTTATGGGCAAGGTCACACATTTTTTTGTCAAATCCTTCAAACCAGCCCAGATGTCAAACTGTTGTGGTCTGACACCTGCGTCATCTCTGCTTGTGTTTGGAAAGTGCAAATTGGTGCCAGAACCACACGTGCCAGAACTGCTGCCACTGGCGCAGGACTTACACAATCAACCGCATCCTCATCAGCGCCCTCGTCGGCTACCCAAATCTCCCCCTTATCCTCTTCTAATTCCAAAGTGTCATCCTCACTTGGTGTATCACTAGCTACACTCGGGCTGTTCAGGCACACATCAGCAGAAATGCTGAAAGGGCCCTTTTTTATGGGTACATTATCAGAATGCTCACGATTAGACATACAACTGGTGGATGAACTCTCCTCAGGGATTGGTGTCATTTCTGATTCTGAGCATACATTATCCTCTAATGCCTTACTGTTTTCTTGCAGCTCGGCTTTGACGCGTAACAGTAGTAGTGCACCACTTTTAGACTCCAAATTACTTGGTCTTAATTGCTCACGAGTGACCGTAGAAGAAGAAGGCTTGGTAACATTTTTAGATCTGCCACTAATAGAGAAAGGCAAAGGCCTCATTCTTTCTTTGCCACTGCGTGTGTAGAATGGCATGTTGGCAATTTATTTTTTATTGTCACTTAACTTTTCCTCATTTACACTTTTTTTTCGCTTCAACACTGTAAATTTTTTTGGGGTGTGTGTTTTTTTGACTAATTATAAAAGACTGTGTAGTTTGACATCGCCTTGCCCAGATGACATACTGGGAACACTACCATCAGGACTGGTGACAGAACCTGGTTGCTCATTCTGCTTATATGTGGACTGCTTTGAATCCATTCTGAGCCCAAAGCACTTGTAGAACTACAAATTATTTTAGATACTGCTGACAAATATGACTTTTGACAGCCAGAAAAATTAATGCAAAAGAATGGGGGACACCCCAAAAGCACGTGGAGTGCTAAATATTATTTTTTTAGACTGCTGACAAACAGGACTTTTGACAGCCAGAAATATTAATGCAAAAGAATGGGGGACACCCCAAAAGCACTTGGGAGTGCTAAATATTATTTTTTTAGACTGCTGACAAACAGGACTTTTGACAGCCAGAAATATTAATGCAAAAGAATGGGGGACACCCCAAAAGCACTTGGAGTGCCAGAAACTGCACAAAAAAAATCTCCTCTATCCTCCTCTTACTGCTGTAACAACTGGTATTAAGATGACAATGGTATTGCATATAAACAATAATGTGTCCAAATACTGATCTGTCCCTGCGCTGATCTAGCCAGTGTGACCTAACCCTGCTCTCTCTCTCTGTCAAATGGCAATGGATTGCTGTGGAGGATGGTATTTATGCTTTTCAAATCTCGCGAGAACCGAGCTCAGAAATACGAATACGTCACAATGACGTTTTGCCTCGATTTCGAATCCGAATGGGCGGGAGAGTACCGAGCGTGCTCAGCTCGGTACTCGGATAGGCTAAATTCGGATGAATTCGGATCTCGGGGAACCGAGCCCACCCATCTCTACTGACCACAGACACCCCTTTACAACTTTGTGAACAACATTTACTAAATGTAGCAGGAGAGAGTAATTCTCACAGTGATCAATAGCTGTGTTACCAACTAGTCAGTGGGCAACAAAGAATAACCAGTAATAATACTAATTTTGGTACATCAATTCTAAATAAATTGTATGAATTTGAACTGCTGTCTGTATTACTCTTATAATGCTTTGCTGTGTAAGTCCTATCTGTAGTCGTACCTCAACCACACCACAGAGCAGAAAGAAAAAGTTGATCTGCATCATCCCAACTCTATGTATAGAATATAAATTCAGTGAAATTCAAATTTACATGTGCCGGTGAAATGGCCATTCTACAGAACTGTATAGCAAATGTGTATTTTGAAGATATCACCAGAACGTCATAACTCTGTGGAACTGACTGTTCAATTTGAATTTAAGCAAAAGTTTTCTGTGGATTTGCTCAACTTTATTTGCAATACAGGTGCAGGTCATTGATCCTGTGATCATGTATTAGATATTTGCTTGACATGTAATGTGTTTTGGTTTTCTATATAGTGTATGTGTTTTTCACATTCCTATGTTTTTGTTTATTGGAAATCATATGGGAATTGTAATAGCAGATAATGAGATAGCTCAAAAGTTATTATTTATCCAACATTCAAATTGTAACTTATCCAGGAATACATGAGTTGCCAAAAATGTATACCAGATGAGTAGTGATCTTTTATCCCTCGATAAGCCTAATGATGGGTTGTATAATAAAAGATGATTATACTGCAAACTACAAATGAGAACGGATGAAAGAGGGACGAGACAGTGGTACAGATAGACAACTCACCTAAGGGTATCGCCAGATAAGTATCATGGGGGACATGTTACTGCGGCGGTTCCCAAAGTCTCTCAGGGGTGCCGCGGCGCTGTCACTGAGGTGCCGCGAGCCAGCTATAGAAAAAAACCAAAGAGCACATAAACTTACCAATCAGCGCGGCGCCGGGACCCAGCAGACTCCTCTCTCCCGCAGCTGTCACTGAATATCGACGTCAGTGTCAGTGACGTCAGTGACAGCTGCGGGAGAGAGGAGGCTGCTGGGTCCCGGCGCCGCGCTGATTGGTAAGTTTATGTGCTCTTTGGTTTTTTCTATAGCTGGCTCGCGGCAGAGGATTGAGAGGGAGCGCGACAGCGGGCAGACAGAGGGGCAGGAGTGTGACAGCGGGCAGACAGAGGGGCAGGAGTGTGACAGCGGGCAGACAGAGGGACAGGAGTGTGACAGCGGGCAGACAGAGGGGCAGGAGTGTGACAGCGGGCAGACAGAGGGGCAGGAGTGTGACAGCGGGCAGACAGAGGGGCAGGAGTGTGACAGCGGGGCAGTGGAAGGGGACACAGCGTGAGAGGGGCAGTGGAGGGGGACACAGCGTGAGAGGGGCAGTGGAGGGGGACACAGCGTGACAGGGGCAGTGGAGGGGGACACAGCGTGAGAGGGGCAGTGGAGGGGGACACAGCGTGAGAAGTGCAGTGGAGGGGGACACAGCGTGAGAGGGGCAGTGGAGGGGGACAGCGTGAGAGGGGCAGTGGAGGGGGACACAGCACGACAGAGGGCAGAGGACGGGGACAGCGTGACAGAGGGCAGAGGAGGGGGACAGCGTGACAGAGGGCAGAGGAGGGGGACAGTGTGACAGAGGGCAGAGGAAGGGGACAGCGTGACAGTGCAGTGGAGGGGGGACATCATGAGAGAGGGCAGAGGAGGGGGACATCGTGAGAGAGGGCAGAGGAGGGGGACAGCGTGACAGAGAGCAGAGGAGGGGGGACAGCGTGACAGAGGACAGAGGGTGCAGTGTGAGAGAGGGCAGTGTGTCTGGATGCAGAGGGGGCAATGTGTCTGGATGCAGAGGGGGCAGAGTGCCTGAGGGCAGAGTGTCTGGATGCAGAGGGGGCATTTTTGCGTACAACTAAATAAGTATTTCTGTCCTGACCTAAATACTTATTACATGTTTTTGACCCAACTACTTCTAAAACAGGACTGCTCAATAATTATTTTGGAGGGGTGCCTTGAAAAAATTTGGAGACTCTAAGGGTGCCGCGAACTGCAAAAGTTTGGGAACCACTGTGTTACTGTATGACACACGCATGCAAATCGGAGTTACAGTAGTTTATTGATTCGCAGGAAACATGCAAAACAATATGGTGTCAAATACATAAAAATTATGAAAATTATGTTACTCATGTGGTCAGAAGGGAAATGCTCACACTTAGATGTCCGAGTTAAAATGTATATGCTGACAATATAAGCAGAAAGTGAAAGACAAAAGAATTAGCGGTCTAACCCATTCAGATTAGTGAATTTGTCTTTCAAGTAAAATGTATGACTTCTTTAACTCTTCAGTCTTCCACTTTTTGTGATGTTTTATAATCTTCAGGCTTAATTCTTTGTTTCTGTCTTATTTATTTGCTTTTTATTTTATTTATTTAGAGAAATTGAGAAATTCCTGCCCTGAAATCGTGTGGTTGCCAAGAAAGCTAGATAATTGTATTTCTATGGCAACATAATAATGTGAATAATAAGAAACCCAGTGTTTCCAATACTTTCTGTAACCCTGACATTGTAAAAGCAAAAGGGGGGGGTTGAGTGACTCTGGGGTTCCACTTTCTCTGGAGTCCTGAATGTAGGTTAATCCAGTATTACATCTGTACAGTCAGTTTATGTTTTTAATATCCAGGAATCCTGCCACTCTGTGAATCGCTTCCTTGCTTAACGTTCAGCTAATCCGAGTGCGAGGCAATTCCATTTTAAGAGCTTTCATTAATTCTTACACTTCATTGAGTTTTAACCCCTGCACCAACCACATATATAGAAATCTAACTGGGACCTTTATAGAACTTCTTATTTTTTACAAATATAATTATATAGTATATACAAAAGGTATCCTATTTTTTATCTTAATCCCTACTTTTTTTTTAATAGCTTCATTAGCAGTCCCCAATAAGTATAGAGTAAATAGTGATTACTGTTCGGAAATGTTTACCTTGTTTCTGAATACCAACACCATGGTATTCTGAGTTAGTGAAAGGACCTCGTATTTTATTTTTGAAGCACAGCTGGTGTTGACTCCTTCAGGTAACCGTGGCCTGTGAGTTCAGATCAAGCTGAGAAAGAGGATGTTGCTTTCCCCCCGAGAGTCAGTGTTATTACAATACTCCTTTTGACATTTTGTATTCATGGTTCAACTTTTGAACTGTTTGTAAGCGTTTCATATTGTGGGTGGTTTGCACATTCATGATCAGAGTACTTTTGCCTTTATCTCTTAACCCTCTATCATGAAATGAGCTGCATATTCGTGCTTGGCCAATGGAAGTTGCACAATTATTTTGATTAAAAAACACAAAAAAAACCATTTAGTTACCAGTTCTGCTGGCGGCTGAGAAGCAGACAGTGGATACTGCCCAGCCAAAATATTAAAATTGAACCAGCCCAGGGGAGCTGATCCATCCCCCCCCCCCCTTCCCCTTCTGGTCAAGCCTGCCTATGCTAGTGATGGTGATTGCTCATATTTTGTCTCAAGCAGTAATTGGTATAATCTGTATTTGTGGCCTAACATGATTTAATCCGTTCAAAACTACAGCTGCTTATTCTTAAAGATCAAAATGACAAGGTGCTAGTGCCTACTTGGCCACCTGATTTCATGCCTAAAACCTTGTTGGGACAGATTAAATACTATTGCAATTTGTGTAAAATAATAAAACCCTTTTGAGTTCAGCTAAAATAATCAGTGATTCAACTTGATTTTTAATAGTTTCAAAATAAAGTTTTCTGCATAAGAAGCTGGGGCATGAATAAGAATTGAATAAGAAGCTGGCCGAATAAGAAGCCAATTTCAGCCTTTTCTCGTCTTTGGTCTAAGGTTAGGCAGATGGTGCTTTACCTAAGCTTGTATTTAATTAGAATATAAAAATGAACAACATGTCCTCTATATGATTTTTTTTGTACTCGAAAATACCGCCTGCATTAACACCACCTAACAGTGCATTTTGAACAATGAACAACAATCAGCTGAGAATAAATGGGCAATTTACTTTGTCACTCTCAGCACTACATACAAAATGAACAATGAGTAAGTATCCTGGCTCCCTGATTCATCCCCGAAACAAAGAAATGTGAGCCTAAAAGGTACCGACTTTCATTCTTGCTGATCTCTATTAACAAGATTGGCTGCATGCTCCCAAGGGACCTATCTACTCTCCATATCCTCAAGTTTTGCAGACATCCAGTCTGTCAGGAAGTAGCATATGTTTTTTTTTCTAATTCTTTATATGGTTATGGTTAGAGCATTAAAAATGTATCACAGAGCAAGGAAACACACTGGTGCACATGTTTATATACTGTATATAAAAGTGATGTTCTGAACAGTATAATATAATTTATAGTTATTAATAACTGAACTGTTTAAATGCAAAGGCTATATTACTCCGTGGGGTATATATGCTAAACTTGAAAATGTGGAGATTGTTAAGCTGACGGTCTGTTCACAAACTTACAGAACTAGTTGGTGGAGGTCTTCACCTTTAGCAGACACCTTTCCCATAGAGCTTTATACGCTCACCAGTACTCAGATGTCCTGAGGACTTAACTTCAGACGTAGTGCAAGTTTGTAATGCAGAACCGCAGCGGCATGCCAGGAGACAGAGTAGAGGACAGTGGATGGTCAGACGTAAGCCATGGTCAAAGGTCACTAGCAAGCAGAATGGTCAGTTAACACGCCAAAGGTCAGGATCACAGGCAGCACAGCGGGTTCCAAGGTACAGGCCAAAGGGTCAGGGTCACAGGCAAGCAGACAAGGTCCAAGGTACAGGCAGGGGTCATACAAAAGGCTTTCACAAACACAGCACAGGAGCAGGCTAGCTGGCAGGGAACTGAACGCTATAACCGGCAGGGAGCCTAAATACTGGTACTGGCCAATCAGGGCTTGCCCTGAAAACCTCCCCAGGCAGCCAATAATTAATCCCCTGGCTGTTAGTGGGCTATGACGCGTGCACCCGGCTGTTCCAGATTGCCGGGCGCGATAGCACTAACTTTGGTGTCCAGCCGTTGCCCTGGCAAACGTCGGCCCGAATACCAGAAGTGACATCCCGGTCATCATGGAGATGGCCGGGACGCCAGAAGGAGGCGGAAGTGAGTCGCGGCGGTGCCTGCGGCCACCGCGGCTCCTAACAGATCATTAGATTAAGAGTAAAGCAAAAAAGAGAAAATGTCCACCTTGGCAATACCATATTTTAGTGTAGGGGGGATTTAAAATGTGTGGACAGGTTTAGAGTTGGGTGGAGACGTGTCCTCGCTCAACTTTAAATTGCAGTGTAAAGATAACGCTGTCCAGTATGTGTGTGCTTTGTGCCAGTCTTTCTTGCATGCAAGAAAATTCAATTTGCATCTCTTGTTTTGCAATATGGTTTGTCCAGGAGAAAATTTTCTCCTTTACTTTTGCTTTGCTCTTAAGTCTGTATGATGATCAGTGTGTGTAGTGGTCTGTGGTTGGGTATTAATGTTTTATTTATTTATTATATGTTAGTGCACTATACATTTATGTGTAGCATTTTATTTAGTGTGCACTATTGTAATTGCTAAACTTGGCTTGAACTAGCAATCAGCCATCTCTGGCATATGCTAGAAAGGTTGGTGTGCTTGAGATCAGTGAGCTGCTCTAGGCTCACACACTTTGTTACAATGGACTGTACAGTCTCAGACAGCCTTCCAGCTTTGTTTATAATAAAATACTATAGTCTTGAGTCACAGTGACTGCACACTCTGACCTACTGCATTTGGTAAGCCCTGGGTGAATCTGTGATGATTATATATATATATATATATATATATATATATATATATATATATATATATATATAAATATGCAGGCATCACCGCCTATCACTCGCTCCTGTCCCGTGTCCTTGACGATTGGGACGTCACTTCCGGTTTCTGGCCCCACCGTTGCTAAGGCCACAGCCGGACGCCGATGTTCAGAGCGCTGCGTCCCGGCAATACAGGGCACATTTCACATTTCACACATTTCATTAATTTAAAGAAGCGCCCTTTTTCCTTTCACTATTTTCTATATTTTTGGGAGTTGACCACTCCCTACAAAGGTGCTGCATGCTTTATAAGATGGAGGTTCAGGGGAAGGTTTTAAATGGAACACCCTGAATGTAAATTTGTATCACTAGCTTAGGGACTCACCTACAGGAGATGCCTTGACGTCCGGCAGTTGAGCTTAACCCCAATATAGCTATATTGTGCACAAAATTCTCCTTTATGTTTATGCTGACACAGTCATTTTTAAATTCTGTTTGTTTCTGAGCGCCGGACAACATTTTTCTTTTATTTGCATATATATATATATATATATATATATATATATATATATATATAGGGATCACCGCCAATCACTCGCTCCTGTCCCGTGTCCTTGACGATTGGGACGTCACTTCCGGTTTCTGGCCCCACCGTTGCTAAGGCTACAGCCGGACGCCGATGTTCAGAGCGCTGCGTCCCGGCAATACAGGGCAGTCAGGTGTGTGCACATTAATTAGTAAAGCCAGCGGGCTAATTAGGGTTTATAGTTTTATTAAAATAAGCAATTTGGGGGTCTAATCATGTGATCCTCCTCCTTATTCCTGATTAGCTACATTTAGTATTTAAGGCAGAGAGGTTTATTCCCTGTGGATAGCTAACCTGCTGTGTTTCAAACTCCTGAAAGATTTACTGCTGTGACCTTGGCTTTCTTTTGGACCTGCTTCCTCTGACCTCTGTTTGTTATTTGGATACCCCTGCTTGCTGCCAGCCCTGACCCATTGGCCTGTTTCTGACTACTCTGTTTGCTTCAGACCCCTGACTTCGGCTAACGTCTGACCACCCATTACCATCTAGATTCCCTCCTCTGTTTTTGCTAATAAACTTACACTACTGTAGAGTTAAGACCTGGGGGCATCCAAGTACCTATGTGCACATCCAGCTCTACGGGAAGGGCGACTGCTATAGGCGAAGACCTCTACCACTTGTTCTTTAAGTTTATTACGAGACCGGTCAGCCTAAATATACCCTGAGAAAAAAATGGAACAAGGCTGTGGACGCGTGACAAAGCTAGTGTTAGCGAAACGCGCGTCATCGTCCACAGCCTTGTCCGCTAATATCTTTCATACATTTACAAATTTAGTTAGAATACTTCTTAGATAGAGGGAGTTTCTTTCTTAGTGATACAGGTTAGACTGAGTGATCCCTTCTATTATATGATCTATATTGCCGTCATACCTGTGATATAAATACCGGAAAGAATACCAGTGTTTCAGTATAGTGACTCAGAATTACCCGATTATAAAACAGGTTCACTGTTCTCAGTTTAATTTTGTTAGGACTTAATGACCAAATAGTGATATGCTCTGTGGATTCTTAGCATTAATCACCAATCCAGTGTCTCTGTGAAATTTAGAAAAGAGCAAACACTTATCTTATTATTTAATGATATGAAATACAGGATCCATTATCCGGATGTAGATAGTAATAAATATCTTGCATAGCGCATAATGATATGAATGGAAGGATTGATTATCCAATTCATGCTAAACAGCCCTGTTATACTTATGTAGCTTTGGACCTATCAGGATAGGGACATTATCATAACTCAGTTGTATTAATCCTTCAGTGTGCAATATTTGGCTTGTGGCGCGTTCCAGTGTGGGATTTTTACGACAGGTTTTATCAATTTACTATTTTTAGTACATAACTCCATATTCCTGTTTTTAATATTTCGCTGAATTTTCTGTTCTCACTAAGTGTAATAAATATACCTTTTAATGTATATCAATAAAATTTATACATATTTTATTATTTTCTGTTCTTTTGAGTGCCCCATAAATACACTCTCCTCTACTTTTGTCTCTACCTAAGTCCAATATGCGTCAGAAGCTGGGCCCTCCTTGCTGAACCACTAATTCTCCTGGGGGGGAATCGGGTAAAGCCAGGAGCGAGTGGCTGGGAGAGGAAGAAGATGACCCTCTATTTGCACCCGCTCCCTCTGTAACGTATACATGTCACTTGAACCACTTCATGATAGGGGCCGAAGCAGAAGTGGAATTTGGCATGTCTATCGTCTCCATTTCAAAGCTGTACTGTATTTTAGAAATAATTTGAGCCAGCGTAGGGGATTTATAAAGTGCTTTAACAAAAACATACATGAAAAATACTCATTTTCAGGTTTTTAAAATTGAACTAAGTACAGGGTGCTGATAACTTAAGAAAGTTAATAAAAAATTAAACTTGAATCTAAGTATAAATATATATAAAAACACTGTCTATATTGATTACACTCTTTATTTCTGCAAACAACCTATTGGATCCTCTTTAGTCAGGCTTTCTCTCTCAAGACTCCACAGAGAATACTGTGACCAAGGTTGTCAATGATTTGATCACAGCTAAAACTAAAGGCCATTACTCTTTTCTAATTCTCTTTGATCTCTCTGCTACATTTGACACTGTTGACCACTCTCTCCTCATACAAATACTATGTCTTCAAGACACTGTCCTATCCTGGTTCTCATTCTACCTAGCTAATCGCTCTTTCAGTGTTAATTTCTCTGGATCCACCACCACTCCGCTTCCTTTATCAGTTGGAGTACCACAAGGCTCAGTGCTAGGTCCTCTGCTATTCTCTATCTACACCACTTCTCTTGGAAAACTAATACGCTCCTTTTGGATTTCAGTATAATCTCTCTACAGATGATACACAAATGTATCTATCCTCTCCTAATCTCTCAAATCTGTGTCTCACGTTACTGGTTGTCTTGCTGCCATTTCATCATGGATGTCCTCTCACCAACTCAAACTCAATCTTTTAAAAACAGAATTAATAATATTCCCACCCACCAACAAATGCGTCTTGTCTGATATTTCTATTTTTGTTGATAACAGGACCATAAATTCCACCCCGCAAGCTTGCTGCCTAGGTGTAATCCTTGACTCACAACTATCCTTTCTTCCCCACATCAACTCTATATTTACATCATGCAGCATACATTTAAATAACATTTCCAAAAAACTTACATATCTCATACAGGACACTGCAAAAACTTTAATTTATGCATCCATCATCTCCCGCATCGACTATTGCAATTCCCTCCTTACTGGTCTTCCGAAAATCAGACTAGAACCCCTAAAATCTATTTTGGACGCAGCGGCTGGATTGATTTTCCTTGCAAATCATCCTTCCTCTGTTGAACCACTCTGTCAGTCTCTACATAAGTTACCTGTATTTCAATGAATCCAATATAAAATTCTTCAACTAACCTACAAGGCCCTCAACAAAATTGCACCAACATACATCTCCTACTTATCTCTCAAATCAACACCTCCGTTCTGCACAAGATCTGCGTCTCTCTTCCACTCTCATCACATGCTCCCATACCCGGTTACAGGACTTTTTATCGGGCTGCACCCACTTTGTGGATTTCTCTCCCTTGCACAATAAGACTTTCCTCTAGTCTTCAAACCTTCAAGCATTTTCTGAAAACCCATTCTTCAGACAAGCTTATAATATTCCTCAACTACCCTCTTAATCTCCCTAGGTTACAATATTACCACCCTTAACACAGCTAACACAAGACGAAAAACCTCTGACCACATTGCTGTGTGACTGATCATACAGCCCACTAAATAATTTTGACCTCTGCATTCTAGCTGGACCAATATACAATATGATTCAGCACTTGCACCTGTGTATCAAACTCCCATTGTCCCATAGATTGTAAACTTGCGAGCAGGGCCCTCTTACCTACCTGTCTCTATGTATTAACCAGTATTGTTTTATTACTGTTTGTTCACAATTTTAAAGGGCTACGGAATTTGCTGGCGCTATATAATGTCACAATGATGGTATACACACACACACACACACACACACACACACACACACACTCCGCTTAGGTTTAGCTATAAACCTGCTAGTTAATGCAAACATCTAATCAGCCATTCATGTGGAAGAGAATCAATACAAAAACTATGCAGAATAGAGAAGAAATGTGATCTAAGTGACTCTTACTGTGGAATGATTGTTAGTGCGATATGGCTTGTTTCAGTACCTCAGAAACTGCTGATCTCTTGGGATTTTTACACTAAAAGTTTACAGAGAACAATGCTCAAAACCAAAACCATTACCATCCAGTGAGTGGAAGTTCTGTGGGTGGAAACACCTTGTTAATGAGAAATGTCAGAAGAGAATGGCCAGCCTGGTTCCAGTTGATAGGAAAGCGACAGTAACTCAATTAACCATGGTTGGTATGCAGAGGAGCCAGTGGCGCACGCAGGGGGGGTTTCTGGGTTTCCACTAAAAAGTGCCCTAGATATTGGCACTGTAGTATACAGCAGCCGCGGCGCTGTCTAAGAAGCGTCCGCGGCGATGCTGTATTGTATACAGCACCGCCGCGGACGCTTCTTTGACAGCGCCGCGGCTGCTGTATACTACAGTGCAGCCGAAACGGAGCTGCCGGGCATGCGCAGGCCCATCTGCGTCAGGTCTCTAGGATTATTTTTTTTTACGGGGGTGGAGGAAACCCCCCCTGAAAAATCCTCTGTGCGCCCCTGAGAGCATCTCTGAATTTACAGCACATCTAACATTGAAGTGGATATGCTACAGCAGCAGAAGACCACACAGCACCCTTGTGACCGCCACACAATACAGAGGGCAACCTTGTGACTACCAAACAATACATAGGGCAGCCATGACACCGCCGCCCAATACAGACAGCAAAATATGATTTTTATAGATAAAAACTGTGCAGTTAATGCGTAAGAATGTGATTATCAGTTGTTGGTCATTTCCATACCTCCTAACACCTCAAATGGTCAAAGGGGAATTTCTAAGATTTTTTTATATATAATTATTATTCCTTCAAGTATTCATACATCTGAGGTGACTTCGAAATACAAATAGTCAAACACAGTTAACTGTCAGTGGCATCTATTGAAAAAGTTAGTAATTTTGTTGTAAGAAAAGGAACTGATCCCTATGTTAATACACACGGGCCATTGACACATGCATATTATATTTTCACATATACCCTGTTGTCACATATACCCGGTTGGGTCTGTTGTCACATATCCCCTGTTGTCACATATCCCATTTTAAAAAAAAATTGTTCCTATCTGTTGTGTTGAATGCTGCTGACCTCCGTCTGGGACTGGATGGAAGTTAGTACAGCACGAGTCACACACAGCCTCTGTAGACGCAGCCCCCACTCAGTAACAGGCAGCTTTGTGATTGGCTGCCTGTTGCTTTCCAATGACAGGACTGCCCTCTAGCAACCAGGGAAGCCTCACCACCCTCCCCACACCAGGTGCCCTCACAATTTTTTTTATTTTTTTTTACTCCTGGCTAGCCTGGACCTATTTTTGTGGCGAGGCCAGGGGCTGCAACCCCATCAGGCCCATTGTTAATCCGGCCCTGCACATAACATAATATAAAATATTAGTATAGACATTAGGCATAATAATCATAAGGTCAATTTACCAAATCAAAGGATCTGAGGTTATGAATTCAAGGCGCGCTGAACCAGGAAACTGAGCACCAGAAAGTAAATGTGACACTACTCAGTCAACTGGCGGGTTTCTCATATATACCCAAGTCTCATACTGTGTGGTATAGCAGAAGCATGCTTTTCCTTGCTACACACATATATTGGCCATCTTTATTTTTACACTGCATTTTAGAGCTGGGCTAGGTCGCACCCCCTAAGAATTCTAAATCAGGTTGTACAAATCTTGTTGATGGCTGTAAAGTATTAATAAAACTCTGCCATGTTTCAAAAAATCTCCTTGTTTGTTTCCTTTTGAAAAGAGGCTTCCAGCCAATACAAGGCAAAAAAAAGGGGGAACACTCTGGATCCACACCTAGAGGATGTTTTTACTTGCGGCTGAAATATCCAATAATGATTTCTTTCCTCCTTTAGATACACGGACATCTGATGGTAAAATTCCCAATATTGCCCACTCAGGGGTGAACTCCTCAGTAGCAAACCTCCAAACTCGGATCCAAAAGTGTCGAAACTACAGTACAAGCCCATATGGGCAGTATAGTGGCTTAGTGGTTAGCACTTCTGCCTCACAGCACTGGGGTCATAAGTTCAATTACTGACCGTGGCCTTATCTGTGTGGAGTTTGCATGTTCTCCCAGTGTTTGCATGGGTTTCCTCTGGGCACTCTGGTTCCCTCTTACACTCCAAAATGCATACTAGTAGGTTAATTGGCTGCTATCAAATTTACCCTGGTCTGTGTGTGTGTGTGTGTGTCTGCGTGTGTATTGGAGAATTTAGACTGCAGCTCTATTGGGGCAGGGACTCATATGAGTGAGTTCTCAGTACAGCGCTGCGGAATTAGCGGTGCTATAAAAAAAAAAAATGATAAACAATGAAAAAGGTACTCTGAGAAGCACTGACATTTAGGACCGTCTGAGTTATTAGGTATAGCTATCAAATTGCCTCTGTGTGGAGATAAGCCCTATAGTATATATTAATAAACATTGCCACATATGGGATGGCTGATAATAATTTAACTGGATTGGATAATGCTTTGAGAATTCTTTATTTCCAAGGTATTATATGATACATAAAAAATAAAAATGCAACCACCAACCTGATGTCAGACTTCTTTGAACAATGTATTTGTCTTCAGGCATTTATTTATTAGTTTCCTGTCTGGTGTCTCAATTTCATCCAGAGTCATGCAGTGCTGTAGCAGCAAGAATGTTCTGGGACTGCAGGAAGCCTCCATCATGATGTCCGACCCAGTATCATTACACAGAGCTGTCATTGTGCACGACCTTTAAAGTGTAACCATATTTTGTGAATATTAGGGCCACTGTAAGGATGGATTTTGAATACTGCAGCTCACCATGTACAAGTGTATGAGCAAGTCTGGTTACATTTAAGTTACAGATATATTATTATATTGTGTGACTTTTATGGGAGAGCGCACTGATAAATGAGTAATGGATAAAATCTTGGATGAAAGATATACATTATAAACATTTATTGAATAGTTAACAAAAGTGTGCTGTATTATTTAATAGGATTAAATACTATTTAAAGTACCCTTTCTCTTCTTTATAATATCAGACTAAATAGTGCTAATTCGCGTCTTTGTTAGATGTGTATGAGTAATGTTAACATCCAAGCTGTGTGCATAATGTCTCCATTAAATGTATACATGTAATATCAGGTATTGTGACTCTGCATGAACCGTTTATGAATTATTAAATGGGAGATTTGAGTTGGCATTATCTCCCTGAGAGGTGGATTAGTGCTCAATGATATGTTAATACTGTAATGTACTTTGTAAAATGGGGGAACAGTAAGGGAAAAATAATCTCACAGATCAGCAAGGTCATGGGAGGAATGGGAGCTGCTATCATTTGTGTTCTATTAGAAATCCTACCATAAACTTGGCTAAATCTCCAATGTATTACTAACTTGATAAAGCTGGGTGTCTATCATCCCCACATAAACCACATAGCAGGGGAAGGCTGACAAATTTTAGCCTGGGAGGCAAGACTCGACCCAGCAGCCTATCAGGAGCATTTTAAAGGAAAAAATGTAGGTTGCCCAGGGACTCAGCCCAAGGTAGCCCACTTTTGGACTGTCCCAGGGGGCAGATGCTCCCCTGCCCCCCAGCCCAGCCTGCCTCTGCCACATAGTTATCTTTACATTTAAGATAGTCTTTGCCTAGATATCTTGCTGTTTAAAAAAAAAACAAAAAAAAAACAACAAGAAGAAACTTTAACCAGTGTGGATGATTGAACAGGATAGCTGGACAATAAGAATTAATCTGTTGTTGTTCCCCTCATCTTTGTTCTATCATTTGCTTTAGTAAATCGCATGTATGTACTGTATCTAGATCAATGGTCTCTGTGGGGCTGATTTAGCGTTAGGTGCAAGCTAACAACTATACCATGTTGTACTTTTTATTTTGCATCCAAGAAAATACTGCATGCTTTTCCATGCTGCATAGATATATTGGGCATCCTAATTTTTACACTGCATTTTAGAGTTGGACTAGGTCGCACCCCCCTAACAATTCTAAATCAGCTTGTACATTTTCCCCCGTGGCATAAATTTTTTTTTCCTAGTGTGAATTTTGCACTCAGTAGTTGGATTTGCTCCTAACTGTAAATAATCCCCATGTGTCAATAGTAAAAATATAACATTCATATTTTTAAGTTTCCATTATCTCTTTAAATGGATAATAAAACATATAGGCATTAGAAGGATATACAACCATGCTTACTTCATCCAACGTAAGTAGGAACTTCTGTATGTAGATAGTAATAAACACACTCATGACCAAAACAATATCCAAGCTGCTCACGTGTTAGCTTGAAAAAGTCCGCCTGGACGGACGAAACGCGTCGATGCTTGTCATTTTTTCTACCTACGGAATACCCACTACTGAGTATTAGCTCTGTTTAGCCTCATCTACTGGGAAGACATTTGATACAACTTGATACATTGTCTTCAGAGGCTCTTACGTACATTGTGTCCTTAAGAGGAATATATCCACAATCAACTGTGTTTCAATCCGGACGGATTTAGGTGGTGCGCACCACAGAAGACACATCGTGGAGTCTCCACTCATCTGAACCGCTTGTGTGGCGGGACGGGAACTTTGTATCTATATTTCCCTTTACGGGTAAGATCTGGATGTTTCATTTATATGTTAGCCTGACTCATATATTGGCATAATGAACACCACCAACAGCGGATTGCTCCACTAATAATGTATTTCAGCTATTTACTACGGAGCTTTATATTTGAACATACCGCTTAACTCGTGGGAACTTGTCATCTCATTTCACAGCCAGTATCGGGCGCAACCAAGTTGCTTCATTCATATCGGTATACAGAGCTCTTACTCTTATGGTCATTTGGACATTTCGTTATACATTAGCCTCTGGCTCTTTGTTGTGATATCTTTTACATCCTCAATATAGATTCATATTAGCTATAGATACACGAGTAATTTGGGAATCTATCTGTTGTTATAACTTTATTATTTTTTTATATATTATGTATTTATCTACTGTTGGAGTAAACATATATATATTTACCCATTGAGCCAATTTGTTTGTTTACTTTCATGTATCAGTATTTTCAATGGAACATCTTATGCCAAGCTGCTTACATGTTGTGATGCTCACATTCAGGCATGTTGTGATGTTCACATTCAGGCATGTTGTGATGTTTACATTCAGGCATGTTGTGATGTTTACATTCAGATGTGTTGTGATGTTCACATTCAGGTGTGTTGTGATGTTCACATTCAGGTGTGTTGTGATGTTCACATTCAGGTGTGTTGTGATGCTTATTTTTAAGTGTGTTATGATGCTCATATTTAGGCCTCTTGTGATGCTCACATTCAGGCGTGTTGTGATGCTTATATTTAAGCGTGTTGTATTGCTCACATTTAGGCGTGTTGTGATGCTCATATTTAAGCGTGTTGTGATGCTCACATTTAGTTGTTTTGTTATGCTCATATTCAGGCGTGTTGTGATGCTCACATTTAGGCGTGTTGTTATGCTCATATTCAGGCGTGTTGTGATGCTCACATTTAGGCGTGTTGTGATGCTGACATTCAGTCGTGTTGTGATGCTCACATTTAGGCATGTTGTTATGCTCATATTCAGGCATGTTGTGATGCTCACATTTAGGCGTGTTGTGATGCTGACATTCAGGCGTGTTGTGATGCTCATATTTCAGCATGTTGTGATGCCCACATTTAGGCGTGTTGTTATGCTCACATTCAGGCGTGTTGTGATGCTCATATTTAGGCATGTTGTGATGCTGACATTCAGGCGTGTTGTGATGCTCACATTTAGGCGTGTTGCCTTAGAGGGGAACTTTTTTTAACCGATTTCTCCCCTACCCGCATTTTTAGCTCTGTTACGTGTTTTTAGTCCACCCTGACAGATTTAGGAGTCCAAGATTCAATATCATCAATATTGGCCCCGGACTCTATTATCTGCCCAATAATAGAGCATTCGGTATTGTAATAAGAATAACACATAATTCATGTCCTATCTCAGGGAATCAAATTAAAAAAAAGAAGAGACAATGTGGGATAATTTCAAAATAGAGTGCGATTATTGCAGGAACTTTTTTCTTTGGTAGATAGACAAAGCTACAGCAGAATATTGTCTCAATTTATACATAAAGGATAATAATAACAACCAGTAAACAGGGGTGCAGATAAAGTTTGTAGAATTAGCATTATTCCTGGATTCATTTTGACTAACTGATCTTTATCTAGAATCTAAAATTAGATGAAGAACATTTGACTAAACAGCCCTTTTCTCCCAGCAAAATGGCTTGATTGTTCCACCACACAAGAGGTGCTAGAGAGTGGGTCTTGTCCTTTCTATGGGACGCAATTTGCACCTTCCAATTGCACTTTTGAAGGAAAGCCCATTTGTAGGCAACCATAGTAAAAACCTGGAAACACACAAAAGTGACACATGTCATAAATGCAGTTCTGGGGGTAAATGTATGAACTAGCGCATTTTGCAACTCAACGTGGCAGAGAGGGGGGGCATGTGTAAGTAAAGCATGTGAGCAGAGGGTACATCTGTGAATAAAGCTGCTGGGCATTTCTGTAATGATGGTGCTACACGGGAGCCCTGTAGCACCATATGATTGTATCCTCTAATGAGGATATATTAAATTATTCCTTGCCTTGTGCACTTCACCTCCTCGGCACGCCCCCAATGATGCACAGCCACACCTCCAATGGTATGACCACACCCGCAGTGGGAGCACATGGGTTTCCCTTCTAGTCTAAGGGGGCTCCATGAAGTTGCTGTAACGGGGCCCAACATTTCTCTTGGCGGCCCTGTGTGGAGCCACCTACAAATGCTCATGGTTGAAAGAGTGAAATGTTGAAGGTGTCCAAAAATACAACCCTATTGGTGACAAATCCATACTCTTATTGAATCTATTACTCGTGTTAAAATGCCTGACTACCCGCTATATTCTCTTCTTTCTAGACCTTTGCCTGGCACCATCCAGTCTATACAAAAGCTTATCAAACATGATGTGGCTACATGTTTAATAGCTGCTTATTGTCAATACCTTCTATTAATAACATGTATTGTTTGGTAGGTATTATATATGTTGACTTGTAAAAATCAATAAAATATTTTTATTTTTTTTTTAAAAAAGAAAGAGTGAAATGTCACTTCAAAATCCAACCCACTACCACTTTAGGGCCACTAACTTTAATTATTTAAATGTTTGCATTTTTTTCCTAAATTACTGCTTGGTGTAGCCTCATTTATGTTAAATTAAACATTAGGGTGCAGAGACATAATAGGGTAAATGTATTAACCAACTCAATTTGCAACTCGCCGATATTCGGTGAGTTTGACAGCTAATTTTAAAACGGCAATGTGTTTAAAGGCAATTCTTTACCTTAAAACAGTGCATTTTGCAACTCGCTGATAAACAGCTTTACTCACACATGCCCGCTCTGCTAAGCAGCTTTACACATACATGCCCCCTCTGCCCACATACTTTACATTCACATACCCACTCTGTCCATATGCTTTACAAACACATTCCCCCTCTGCCAAGCAGCTTTACACATGCATGCCCCTCTCTACCCAACAGCTTTAATAACACATGTCCCTCTCTGCCCAGCAGCTTTAATAACACATGTCCCCCTCTGCCCAGCAGCTTTATTCACACATGTCCCCCATTGCCCAGCAGCTTCAATAACACATGCCCACTCCCCATCACATGACCCCTTCCTCTTACCTTTTTCTCCACTGCACAGAACACAGGAACATGAATATATCTAGCAGCCCGCCTGTGTGTCATGTGACTGCAGCAGTCACATGACCTGTTGATGTCACAGTGACCGGAATTTAGCCATTGCTTAACGGAGATGGATGCAGCCTGTGCGGTCCCTAAATAGACTGTCACAGCGCATAGTATGCGACTTGACAGTCTATGCAAGGACAGCATAGACTGTCTGTCCGACACCCGCACACCCCACTTCCCCGTCCTGGAAACACACAAATAAAGAAACAGCAGGGAAAAAAAAAATAGCAAAAGAAAAAAAAATCCTTGGCAGTCTGAAGTGCAGGCCCGGGCCCCCTCGAATATCTGGGCCGTGGTAATCAATACTCGCCCCTGGCTCCACACACCCACAAAACTATGAATGATTTTCAGTTATCAGTCCATGAAGATGGAAAACCTTAAAACAGAGGTGCTATTGCACACACAGAAGCCTTATGGATCTGCATTATTTGCAGTTTGTATATGACCCTTTGGGGGGAAATAAATTGGCTCCGTTACTCTTGAAAATAACGCGGCCTGTGCACTATTACCGTTACTACAGCTCATGGATGAATACTTTTACAATGTCCTGTAGAACCTGCTGGTACAATGCATAATTCACTGCCCCCCCCCCCCCCCCCCCCATGACTGCAAGCCATCTGGAACCTGAGGGGACAAAGTAACTGTGCAAAATGATATACTCCTCATCATTCTTCATGGCTGGGATGATGGTCTATTGATGGAAAGTAGTATTTCCATATCTCTGAATCCTCTTTGTTTAATCTTTCCATTGACTATTATTCCAATACTTCATAGTAATAAGATTGTCTTTAGTTAACTATATCATCAATATTCTTTTTGGAGATCAATGGTTTCCCACAATTCTAATTCAGTGCCTGCTATTGCTCTTCAGTGTTTTCCTTTGGTGAACTAATCACACAATAAGAAATGGGTTTACCATGGGGCTTTTGTAACCTGCTGTAATACACATGGCTACTGAAGTGAGTTGCTGCATGACTGCTTCTGGGTAGAGAAACAACACTTTTTTTCCCCATTTTACACTATTTGCTGAACTGTGCCTTGATAAAGGTCAATGTTTTTTAGATATGGATTTGTAATTCTTTTCAGCCTTATGAGCTTCAAAAGTTTTTTCTTGGTTTTTCTTCTGCAAACCTGTATTGAAAAGTATATTTGTTTAATGATGAAGGGACCCTCAAATCAACACTGGATTGTCATTGTATTACTTGGAAGATATGACTCAAATTTCTCCCTTGATAGAACAGATTATCCTTAAGCAGTGGTAGTCAGCAAGCTTTAGTAAAGGTCCACTTACCTGAGTTTGCTGTCACTGCAGGTCAAACTTGTTGTAAAACTATTCCCAGCATGCCCGCTGGGGGTCTGGAGTTTGCTTGGGAGCAGTGTCCATCTACGTGGTCTCGTGATTTTTTCGCAAAACTCTACTGGTCAACTACAGTTCCTTTCCTGTGTGCGAAAATGATGCGACAGCACAGTGTGTTAAAACCAATCTGCAGTTCTAAGTGAAATGATTCTTTCCTTATTTCAACAGTGCCCACATTAGACCCCGTTGACTCTAATTACATTGCCAAAGGAAACACGGAAGGTAAAACACAAAAAGTAAGCGAGTGAATTGGGCAAACCAAAGCATCAATCTACTGTAAAAACACCTAATTACTAGGGATGTGCACCGGCGACTTTTGAGGTCTCGTGTTTTGTGTTTTGGATCCGGATTTTCGTTATTTTTGAGGTTCGGATTTGTCTCGCAAAACACTTGACGAAAGGTCTCGGTTCGGATTTAAGGTATTGGATTCGGATTTTTTTTGAAAAAAACATAAAAAGTTTAAAAATCAAGTTTTTGGGCTTATTTTCACTCCTAGGCTATTATTAACCTCAATAACATTCAATAACAAGCATTTCCACTAATTTACAGTGTATTGTGAACACCTCACAATATAGTTATTAGTCCAAAACGTTGCAACAAGGTATCTTTCTGGACTGCGTAGAGGAGTGGGTCACCACAATATATATTAAAAACCCTGAACTTTTATGATTCGCACCAATAATTGTACCTGGACTGCGTAGAGGAGTGGGTCACCACAATATCTTAAAAACCCTGAACTTTTATGATTCGCACCAATAATTGTACCTGGACTGCGTAGAGGAGTGGGTCACCACAATATCTTAAAAACCCTGAACTTTTATGATTCGCACCAATAATTGTACCTGGACTGCGTAGAGGAGTGGGTCACCACAATATCTATTAAAAACCCTGAACTTTTATGATTCGCACCAATAAATGTATCTGGACTGCGTAGAGGAGTGGGCACTGGGCACCACAATAAAATATATAAAAAACCTTCAACAGATCTGCATTACACTACACATACGGCTGCTCCTCCATCCTCTCCATCATATACATGTTGGAGTTTTAGCGTGTGACAACCTCTTGTTTTTGATAATGTCAGTGCATTTGGAATATTTTTCAATTTGCCCCACACCACTGAATGTACTTTATCTATGATACGCAATACGCATCTATCTATCTTGACTGCGTAGTGTGGTGGCCCCGGTACACAATTTGGTACCGAGGCCACAATATAATTTAAAAACCCTCCACGTGTCGGAATTCCACCAAACAAGTATCTGGACTGCATAGTGGGGTGGCCCCGGTACCCAATTTGATACCGGGGCCACAATACCTCCTCCAAACATGCTCCAGACAATTCGTCATTGACAGACCCCAGACAGACAGGGTCGTAGTGTTATTGTTTGACTTTGTAAACCCAAAAAAATGTCCCTGTTGCACATAGTCGTGCAATGAAGACTGACTTTTTCATTTAAAGGCACGATCTTTAAAGTGTAGTGTTTGTAAGTCTAAGTCATATTATACTTTTGGTAAAATTGGTTTTTTTTGTTCCTCTTTATGGTAATTAATTAGTAATAGAATTAAAGTAGGAAATAGAATTAAATAGAATTAAAGTAGGAAATAGAGTGGTATAGAGTTGTAGTGTGGTATAGATAGAGTGGTCCACACAATATAATAATAAAACCCTCAACTGGTCTGAATTCCACCAAACAAGTATCTTGACTGCGTAGTGTGGTGGCCCCGGTACACAATTTGGGACCGAGGCCACAATATAATTTAAAAACCCTCCACGTGTCGGAATTCCACCAAACAAGTATCTGGACTGCATAGTGGGGTGGCCCCGGTACCCAATTTGATACCGGGGCCACAATACCTCCTCCAAACATGCTCCAGACAATTCGTCATTGACAGACCCCAGACAGACAGGGTCGTAGTGTTATTGTTTGACTTTGTAAACCCAAAAAAATGTCCCTGTTGCACATAGTCGTGCAATGAAGACTGACTTTTTCATTTAAAGGCACGATCTTTCAAGTGTAGTGTTTGTAAGTCTAAGTCATATTATACTTTTGGTAAAATTGGTTTATTTTGTTCCTCTTTATGGTAATTAATTAGTAATAGAATTAAAGTATGAAATAGAATTAAAGTATGAAATAGAATTAAAGTATGAAATAGAATTAAAGTATGAAATAGAATTAAAGTATGAAATAGAATTAAAGTATGAAATAGAGTGGTATAGAGTTGTAGTGTGGTATAGATAGAGTGGTCCACACAATATAATAATAATAAAACCCTCCACGTGTCAGAATTCCACCAAACAAGTATCTGGACTGCACAGTGGAGTGGCCCCGGTAGTAAATTTGGTGCCGGGGCCACAATACCTCCTCCAACTTCCAAGTGTAGTGTTTATAAAGACAGACAGCGTCGAAGTGTTATTAGTTGACTTTCTTAACCCTAAAATTGTCCCTGTTGCAAATATTCGTGCAATGGAGAGTTACTTTTTCATTGAAAGACTCAAGCTTTCAAGTGTAGTGTTTATAAAATATAAACAACAATACAGTAGTTTTAGAGCACGTCAATCCCTCTTGTTTTAAATTATGACAGGGCATTTTACTTTTGGTTTAATTTCTTGAATTTGCTTAAATTTGGTTTTACTTTTTGAACATGGCAAACGACTGTTAATTGGTCATATTATGCAAAAAAAAAGTTCCAAGATGGAATTGTCCTTGGGCCCTCCCACCCACCCATATGTTGTTGAAATAGGACATGCACACTTTAACAAACCAATCATTTCAGCGACAGGGCCTACCAAACAACTTTGGCTGAAATGATTGGTTTGTTTGGGCCCCCACACCAATAAAACAATTCATCTCTCCCTGTACAAACTAAACAGGCTTTACTGAGGAAAGATGTCGTCCTCATTCTCAACCTCTGATTCCTCTCCCCCTACAGTGTGTACTTCCTCCTTCTCATACATTATCAATTCGTCCCCGCTGGACTCCACAACCACAGGTCCCTCTGTACTGTCTGGAGGGCAGTGCTGTACTTCATTAAGGAATTGATTATTCATTTTTATAAACATCATTTTTTCAACGTTGTGAGGAAGCAACCTCCTTCGCCACTCACTGACCAGGTTCCCAGCTGCACTAAAAACTCTTTCCGAGTACACACTGGAGGGGGGACAACGCAGTTAAAAAATAGAGCCAGTTTGTACAGGGGCTTCCAAACTGCCTTTTGGCGTTCTACCATGTCACTACCTCTAGTTAATTTAGATTGCAAGGCTTGTAAATATAAATACTTTGAAGATAAAAAAAGCAGACTGCACAGACTGTGGAGCTAGAAAGTGTAATTAAATGGACCACGTTACTTTGGTGGCTATCTATGCCCCTACCCCCCCCCCCCCGCCCTACACTTGTAGTTGAATATAAATAAAGCAGCCTGCATAGACTGTAGAACTAGAAATTCAAATATACAAAGAAATGGACAAAGGCAGTTTGGTATCTGTCTGCATCAGATCCCCTCTCCACTAGGAGTAAAACAGAAAACTATTCAGCCGTTATATAATCTAGAATATAAATAGAAATTGAGAAAGGCAATTTGGTATCTGTCTGCATCATAATCATCAACATCCTCCTCAGCGCCAGCTACATCAATATCCTCCTCCCGGTGTACAACATTCACACCTTCATTAGCCAAATCTGTAACTGGACTGTGGGTGATCCTTCCAGCATATGCAGAGGGCGTGCTGCAAATGCTGGATGGAGTCACCTCTTCCCGTACAGTGATGGGAAGGTCAGGCTTGACAACCACCAACACCCTTGGACTCGCCTTGAGGATTTGTGATAATTTCTCTTTAGAAGGCAGAGTTGTTTGCTGTTTTGTTGCTGACAGCATAACTCTCTTCAATTTTTTGTAGGGGGGGGGAGGAGGAGGGCTTAGATCCTTGGGTGAAGCTGAACCACTAGTCATGAACACGGGCCAGGGCCTAAGCCGTTCCTTGCCACTCCGTGTCGTAAATGGCATATTGGCAACTTTACGTTTCTCCTCAGATGATTTTAAGTTTCTCTTTTTGCTACTTTTTCTTAACTTGGGCTTTTTGGATTTTACATGCCCGGTACTACGAGATTGGGCATCGGGCTTGGAAGACGACGTTGATGGCATTTCATCGTCTATGTCATGACTAGTGGCAGCAGCTTCAGCATTAGGAGGAAGTGGGTCTTGATCTTTCCCTACTTTATCCTCCAAATTTTTGGTCTCCATTATATGTAGCACAAGATACTGCAGAATGTGTGAACTTGGTAATATTGCAGTACCAATGGACTTATAATGCTGGATTGGTTTTGCAAATTTGGTTATAATTATTATATTTATTTATTTATTTTTTTTTAATTTTTTAATTTTTTTTACTTTTTTTTTATTTTTAAAAAACTTGGGAATAGTGGGGAAATAACTATGCCCTTAGAAGCACAGAGCACAGGACACAGCACCACTGGACTGAACAGGACACGGCACAGGACCCAGCAGCACTACGGAACTCAGCAGGACAGAGCACAGGACACAGCACCACTGGACTGATACTGCAGAATGTGTGAACTTGGTAATATTGCAGTACCAATGGACTTATAATGCTGGATTGGTTTTGCAAATTTGGTTATAATTATTATATATTTATTTTTTTTTAAATTTTTTATTATTTTTTACTTTTTTTTTATTTTTTAAAAACTTGGGAATAATGGGGAAATAACTATGCCCTTAGAAGCACAGAGCACAGGACACAGCACCACTGGACTGAACAGGACACGGCACAGGACCCAGCAGCACTACGGAACTCAGCAGGACAGAGCACAGGACACAGCACCACTGGACTGATACTGCAGAATGTGTAAACTTTGTAATATTGCAGTACCACTGGACTTATACTGCTGAATGTGTGAACTTGGTAATATTGCAGTACCAATGGGCTTATACTGCAGGATTGGTTGTGAAAATTTTGTGGTAATTAAAAAATATTAAAGTAGTTTTTGGTATTTTTTAAAAAAACTTTTTTTTATTTTTTTAAACACAGGGGAATATTGGGGAAATAACTATGCCCTTAGAAGCACAGAGCACAGGACACAGCACCACTGGACTGAACAGGACACAGCACAGGACCCAGCAGCACCACTGACCTCAGAAGGACAGAGCACAGCACACAGCACCACTGGACTGATACTGCAGAACACAGCACAGCACAGCACAGCACAGCACAGCACAGCACAGCACACAGCACCACTGGACTGATACTGCAGAACACAGCACAGCACAGCACAGCACAGCACAGCACAGAACTAAACAGCACAGAACTAAACAGCACAGAACTAAACAGCACAGAACTAAACAGCACAGAACTAAACAGCACAGAGGACCACCTAACACACCCTCCCTCTACCCTGATCAATGCCCGAGTGAAGATGGCGGCGACTAGCGGGGAATTTATAGGATCCGAGTATCGCGAGATCCGACAACGGGATTATGAGTCAGAGCCTCAGTTTCACTTTTGAATTTGGCGCCAATACCCGGATCTGTCTCGGATCCGCAACGTTCGGGTGGGCTCGGATTTCAGAAATCCGAGTGCGCTCATCCCTACTAATTACCAGTGTAAAACACTTTAAGGAACATCCCAGCCTTCCCCATTTAGTCTCAACAGTCCCAAATTGAGGGATCTGTCTCACCATCCTGATCGGGACAGCTTTGTCCTGATTGCTGGGATAGCAGTGAACAGGTCACACAGCATTTTTTAAGTGGACCTGCCACCTGTACATATTTCTAAAAACTGAAAAGTTACATTCCTGCATGACACCATGGCTCTTCTGCCATAGAAGGCATTGTGGAATCACTATTAATTTGTACATTACGTTTTTGCTATCAAATGGCAATTTCTGTGCATGATCAGTGAAGGCTTTATACCCATATACGTTTACACTCTTAACAGACCATATTACTCCTATTTAAGTGAACCTGCAGAGATTACCATTGTGCAATGAGCTTTGTACTAGTCATTTTTTCATGTTTTTCACCTCTATGGCATCAGGCTTTGTGTAGTCACTGTAGTAGTAGGATGTCACTATACTTGAGCTTTACAGTATACAATTTAATTTAATACTATTAATGGCCATTTTATTTTACTACTCTCCTAACAATACATGCTGATATGTTACTTAAGGTCTCTGGGAGATCACATAAACCTGCATTTGTTCCCTCATTAATCAGTGGCCTAGTGGTTAGCACGTCTGCCTCACAGCACTGGGGTCATGAGTTCGATTCCCAACCATGGCCTTATCTGTGTGGAGTTTGTATGTTCTCCCTGTGTTTGCGTGGGTTTCCTCCGGGTGCTCCGGTTTCCTCCCACACTCCAAAAACATACTGGTAGGTTAATTGGCTGCAATTAAAAAAAAATTGACCCTAGTCTCTCCCTCTCTGTCTGTCTTTCTGTCTGTCTGTGTGTGAGTGTGTGTCTATAGTAGGGAATTTAGACTGTAAGCTCCAATGGGGCAGGGACTGATGTGAATGAGTTCTCTGTACAGCGCTGCGGAATTAGTGGCGCTATATAAATAAATGATGATGATGATGATGATGATACAGTCTCAGAAGAATATAAATACTGAACAACAGGTTCACTGATAGCTGGTTGTAAATATGCCCATAATGGCCTTAAATATGCCTTACTGGGAGTCCTCAACCAATTGGATTTTTCATACTGCCAGATCAAATCTTACCCAACTGGGGAACAAATATTTAGAACAGTCTTTACAATCAGATCTACAAGTTTGTGGTCAGCATAAAAGAAGGATAGAAAAAACACAAAGAGAACAAAAAAGAACAACACATTTTATTACATTTGATAAAATGTACACACACTTTTCTTGGCTAAATAAATACAAGGTATGTGCATTAATTTTGCTTATATTGTGCTTCAGATTTATTTATTAATACTTTATCACCAAATAAAAAGCAATGTGTGAGATGTTAACTCATTTCCTGTCAGAGGGGATCTGCAATCATCTTTGGTAATTGAAGGGTTAATTTGTTGCTAAAAAAAAGTTTCAAGGGAATTGTGCAATTGAATGCTGCAATTTTTAAAAAAAAAAAAGAGATTTCCAGTATATTCGATCTGCAATGCTTTTAAACAGCATAATTGTGGTCTTGGGGCTGGTAAGGGGTGTTTTCAGCTGTATAAATACAACACTATAATTATTTTATTCATTGATGTTTACTGTGAAAACTAGTTTTGAAAATATATATAAATTGATGGGTTTGCTTTTTTGTGCAATATTTTTTTCCATCCATTATAATTTTACATATTCTCACATCTCGTGAAAATGATCATGTTACAAATGTGCTTAATGAAAGAATGTGGGAAGCTATATAACAATACAATTCCTTTAATATAGTGTTAATTACTGTATTAAATACAAACTTTAAACAACATTCCTGTTATTCTTATTTGATACCCTCTACATTTTTCATTTGCTTCCATGTATCTTTGAAGATAAACCTTCTTTGTAGCTGCACCACTAAAAACCGATTTTTTTCAATATGTTTCTAATGCAAACAATGGCTAATGATAACAGCCGGATTTAAGGCTGCCCCCAGACAAGTCATTGGCCGTTACAATCTGCAAAAAGATGTCAATGGCAGTGCAGGGTCCTATGGGCTATAACTCATCTATGAGCAATATGGCCCTGAAAGACATATCCTGATTTTTAATTTAAAGAATAAACCCTTACCAATTTAAAATGTAGTATCGGGTGGAGTTCACTGGAAACTGTGCAGGGTAGGGCCATTGACAAAAACACATGCATTAAAATCATCACTGGACTGACATAGGGGGTAAAATGCCTACACATAGCAGCCCCTCAGGCTCTGGTGAGAGTGGAACACTAACACTCTGCTCCCTTCGTAGGTGTTGTGCAGCTTTAATCTGTAGAGAAAACAACCTTATATGTTTTTGAACAACCAACTAAACAAGATGGAGTCAAATGTGGATCCACCAAACTGATTGTGGCCTCACTTTTAATCCAATCCCAATTAGGGGTACAACAAAATACAGACAAACATATGATTAATCTTAAAAACCCAGTGTGATGTTACTGTCTTAAAGGCATGTGCAGCTCACTTATTGCGAAATCTGGCCCTCCTAATGATAAAAACACATTTCAAGTACAGTATCTGGCTGTTATAATTCCAGAAGCACTCACAATTAGCAGAAATACTTTCCAGAATATGTTTTTCACATCTAGCCATAAATAGCATGGCACACGGGTTAAAAACAATTGTCAAGACAAAGTATGTTGAGTACAGGAATCATTCCTTACATCTGCAGCTCACACACTGAGCTTTTCAGAGATGGAAAACACAGCACAGTTTAACCTTCAGTCGGTAAAAGGAGACGCTATGAAAAATAGGTCCACGCTGGCATAATTATTTCTTGGAGCCCGCTGAGATAAACCTGCTGCACTGACTTTGAAAGTATACAGGAAAGTATTTCTCTAACCGGCTTAAGGCAGTCCACAGGGAAAACTTGTTGCAGAAAGTGTTACCAGCTGCAACTAGCGATTAGAAAAGACACAAAGGCAAGGAAAGGAGACTGTTCTATAATATAGCAAAGTGGATGGGTTTAAATGTAACATTACTTCCATGGAGAAGTAGATGCCTCTGTCTTACTGGTAAGAAAACAATCATATGTTATATACACACTTGTTCCCTCTGCTTACTATTGGGGTGAGGAGAAGGGTGGTAAATTAAACTTTATATAGAATGGTAAATGATCATAAGCAATGGAAACGTATTTGTGAAGAATAACAGTCTTTGTGGGGGAGAACAGTTGGAGATATGTATAAGAGAGCCTATTACTAGGATGTGGACTGACATTGTACTTATTTGATGCAAAGTACCTTGTGCACCATGCATTTATCAGAAGGCTTGGTGTTCCTCTGTGCCCCCAGTAGTGCACTTGTAAATTAGTGTGCTGCCTATATGCAATGCACTTTCCTGCCCATAAACACTCAAATAGCCTTAGAAAGCACCTCTTCTGGTCCCGTACCAATGAATGGTATTATATAGGTTAAGTGATGCCCACAGTCCATGTTGTACTCTGTACAATGCTGTGAATATATATACACCATTTTCCTTGGATCTGGTTGAATAATGCAAAGCTTCAATCAGTGCTAGTGGTGCATTACAACAAGGCTGTCCTTCAAGGTTTTTCACTTCAAAGATTGCCACTGCAGTTATTTTTCTAAAGAGATCTGCTAGAAACAAAATGATATTCCCAGAGAATAAAAGAAAATGACTATAAAGGTGAAGAGACACATGCTGAACCAGCCACCTACCCCCAGGCATCAAGCTTTAAGTGCAAACTGGGCAAGATCCGGCTGTCTGATGCATGAGAGAGAGGCTGAATGAATGGGTTCTTTACAGGTCCTATTATTGCGGGTGGAGGATGATCGCACACACAGAGTTTGATTGAATTATTATTGGGCATCAGGATAATTTTGGAGACAGGTAGTGTGTGCTACCAGCTTAAGATAACAGTAACAGGCTGAAATATTTTATAGTGGATTCTGCAAGACTGAACTGGAATCTTGTTTCAAAGGAAATCTATGTGTTCTTCATATATTTGGGATGTTTTATGAAAACATAAAAACACAACGGTTCACTTTTGGGAATAAGGCAATTCCATGGACATTTTAAAGAAGTCATCTAGACGTTTTGGGATTACAAAAGCCTCTGAACAGACTATGGGAAATATATTTGGAACACTGTACCTCTACTAATGTGCCAGCTTCACATTAACAAGACCCGTCTAACATAGGCACAGACTAAAACTACTTCCACATCAAGGCAAACCCTATATCAACCCCAGACAGTCGCTCCCACATTATTTTCACCTGTGCTCCAAAACAAACATGTTTTCTAGATTTACTAATACTGTTAAATATTAATACTTGCTCTACAGGAATTGTGCACTTCAATTTGCAATAAATGAAGAAAGCATTGAGCCAACTGAAGCTCCTGCAACGTACTCTAAAGCTTTTAGTCTGTCCGTTTCTTACTAAATTAGATTTGACCACCTATGGTTTGCTATTTCCTTTAGAAGATGTTCTGCTCTTAAAGGTCACTATAACCTAATTGCATGATAATTGACTGGTTGGTCTCATCTACTCAGTAATTGCAGAGTGAAGGAAACAGAAGAAAGTGCTGCCTTCTGCGTACTGAGCAGGTGTCAGGTCTGTTTATCTCTACAGGACTGAGATGTGAGACCATTCAGCTTCAAGTGGGTTATCGACAGCAGAGTAACCAGAATGAATAAATCCACTTAAATATTATTTATCACAGGCTTGACGTTGATTTAAACAGCCAATATATTGATTTAAAAGCTTAGTGGGCTAATGACTTTGAGACAACATATTGGAGCCCCTGATCACAAGCTTAAGTTAAGTTAATAAGCATTGTGTTACAATATAGCAATCAGCAATATGGCCAAGTGCAAGTGAGAAAACATAATTTATTATAATCTCACTGTATTCTTGACTCCACTAAGGTTAGAATTTTTTTTTCAAAACTCCTCACAAATTAGGGTATAATTATCCTGTGTTTTATTGAAAGGTTATTACCGATTAAATTTCCGGCATCCCAAATACTGATACTTTCAAATGGGATAAGCAACATTTCTTTCTCTTTAATTATCAGTCAAATTAATTAACAGATTATCACGTGTATTTGTTACCAATTAGTGTCAGTCATTTCACCAAGAAACAGGATTTTAAAGGCATGATGTCATATGAGTGGGCAAGCTAGTAGAATGTTTACATAGGACCATACACAAACCTGACCACAGGATCTCTAATGCCAAGATTCTCTCTTCTCACATGCTTCTCTGCCACAATTGTAATTTAATAATGGTCCTAGCGAACAACTAGTGTTAAGCATGTACAAAGCAGGTAGTAGGCCTCAGAGTAAGAATACTGAATTTTGGACCCAAAAGTTGCTTTTTGTTTCAAATTTGGCTGATACTTGAGGAATGTGAAACATCATAAACAAACAGTGATACTTCCCTTACAAGACATCTCAGTAATATAACACAGGTATACATAGTTGTTTTATATTCAATGCAGCATACCCAAGGAAAAGGCCCCTTATTTTGAACGGCACATACATATTATGATGGTTCTGCAGGTTACATAATGTGACTACCTCTTTAACCTGTCACAAGAAATTAATCACAGGCACCCAATATTAGCAAAACTATTATTGACATCTCCTGATAGCAAGAGATTTTTTATAATGTGTGCAAATAAATCTCTAGATTCAACCTTGCTAACTTATATCAAACTTTAGCAACTGGGTAAAACCAATGGAATATGCCTTAGTGAATATAAAACTTTTTTTTAAGCACAGACATTAATCTGAAGGCTGGTGAGTGCCTCTACCTATGTGCTTTCCTTTATTTAGGGTACAAGTCATTAACTGCTGAGCCATAAATTGACTACACATTCTTGGTGACTTAAAGATATTTGTAGGTATGTGTGCAATATAATTGTATTGCTCTCTCCCTTGGCAGCTAGCTACTGCCGATATCTGATAACTCATGACATGTAAAAGCCTTCCCCTAACTCAGACTGTGGTCTCTATAGTTTCTATGATCTCCAGATCAGTCTTGGAAGGAGATACCAGGGGAGAAGGCTCCTGCCCCCAGCAGCCATCTGGACTGCAATCTTCTTCTGAACTGAGTTCCGCCCCTTCCTCTGTGTCTTCATCACATGATTCCAAGTATGGAACGCCCACTGCATTGATCCCAGAGTCCTCAGAGTTGGAAGGAGAAGAGCAATGGTCTATTTTTGGTCCCTCTGTGTCTTTGTGTGGGTAAACCTCCTGCAGGAACTCTCTTTCTGGCCTTGACCGGATACATGGCTGTGCAGGAGGTGGAGGTGGCTGTTGGCGTTGGACATAGCACATCTTCCCATTGATACACTTCACCTGATAATTATCCAGGAAGAGGTCAGAGATAGTACAATAACGTGGTGACTCTGGCATGAATGGAGGCTGGAAGGAAGAAGCTACCTTGAGAAACTGCTCGGCCAGCGAGACAGAGATCTGTATTGTGTTGGTCTGCTCCTGTGGTTCCACTGGGATTTCTGTGCTTGGAAGCTGCTCCACGGGAGTCATTGGCTGGTATACATATTTGCCTGAAATGTAAAAACACAGAAAAATTTGTAAGTGAGCGAGTATACAGAGCCTAAAACAAAGTTATGTTATGACATTTTTTTCAGTGGGACTTCTTCCCACTTGATCTTGGTGTAGATTGTCTAGGTCAAAGGTGTGCAAACTTCACTGAAGATTTCTTATTATGCTCAGTCACATATCAGTCAGCAACAGCTGAATACTAGTTATACCTAAGCTGGTTACAGTTACTCTATCAAAGGGCCAAGTAAAAGAATCACTTTCCAATTTGGCTAAACTGGAGGTGAGATCACTCTGTGGAGAGCTCAATACATGTGGCTGGTTCAATTCTGGACCACTGCCCATTGCCTTAGGAAGTGGGTCAGAAGAGAAAGAATTGCCTGCTCTTCAGAGAGACCGGGAGACATATCCTGAATTCAAAAGTCTCACAGGAATTTCAGAAGAGTGGGTAAGTATGAACTAAATATATACTTGTAAATCTGGCCATTTTTCGAATCTGCTCTGAGAACACATAGACCCCTTACATGAAACATTTACACTACATTTTAATGTCCTAGCCCTCATTTTCTATTCTTTGATACCACACTTTACCATAAAAAGAAAGCTATATGTTTTCGGCAATTAATAAAACATACAGCATTTTATGATTTATATAAAACCCTATTAATATATTGATTAATCCCACAAAAGATATACTGGAGGAGTTGGTAGAGAATTTAACTGGAAATCTGCATATATGTTCTGCTGTTCACAAATTGTCATATTAATAGGCATGGGAATTCCAAAATGGAATTGACGACATTGAGCATAATTATAGCAATGCTAGTATTCCTATAACGCTACAGATGATACCCTACAGATTACATAAGTTCTGTATGTTTGCATATCACATGGTCTACACAAATAAAGCACAGTCAAGCAAACAATGAGAACATTTTCAAACTTCTGCCTTGAATTAATTATCATCCAGCCATCTTATAAAAAAGTTAATTGGAATGAATATAAAAAATCACTATAATTAAAAATAATCCAATGTAAACATTTTTTAATAGCACTGAATATATTTTACAAGCCTAGGGTACAATGATAAGTTATGGTTTTACAACTTAAAATACCTCATATTGAACCCACAAAGCATTGCCCTCTTTTTCCCCAATCCAGAGGATTGTACATTCGGTTGCTGGTAGGTAGATAGGGGCTGTAGCTACTTTACAGAAATATCTCTAGCCTAAGTCCAAGACACTTGGAGCCCATATTAATAGGTATAATTCTGTATTCTCTATTTAAAGATACAAGCAGTGCAGAGCATAAAACCTTAAACTGCAGGGTACAGGTGGTAGGGTAATTGAATCCTCATGAATAAACATAGTGTACTGACAGATTAATGCTGTTGTAATGATGGGGTTATTATGGTAATGCAGAGATTGCATAGTAAAGTAATGAACAGAATGGGGAGATTGAAAAGGCAAGATAAAAAAATAGAGGTTGTAAAAATGATTTTAAGTTAGCAGTTACACGTGCATATCCAAATCACAAATGATATATTGTGTTGCCATGTAAGTGTAACAAGCCGCGGCGGTGTCCAAAGTCGCCGCGGTTCGCTTTCCTCACTGTGTGGCATCCCAGCCGTCTCCTTGACAGCCGGGATGTCACTTCCGGTTCTCGGGCTGACCGATGCTAGGGCAACGTTCGGACACCGAGACTCTGAGCGCCGTATCCCGGCAATATAGGGCAGCCAGGCGCGTGCGCGGAAGCTATACAGCCTATGGCCTATTTAATTATTGTATTTATTAATTAGGCAGTGCCTGTGGATGGTCTTCAGGGCAAGGCCCTGATTGGCTACCTTCAGTATTTAAGGCAGGGAGGGCCAGTCCTGTGCTGTGCTGACCTGCTGTTGGATATCTATTTGCCTGATCTGCTGTTGTGATCCTTGCCTGTACCTTGGACCTTGCCTGTTTGTCTGTTACTCTGACCTTTTGGCTTGTATTCTGGACTTTGCTGCTTGCCTGTGACCCTGACGTTTTGGCTTGTATTCTGGACTTCGCTGTTTTGCTACGGACCTCTGACCTCGGCCTGCCTTTGACCACCCGCTCGAGTCTGGGCTAGTGCCCTCAGTTCCATCTATGCTGCCGCCATTTTGGATGAGCTTTTACTGCTCTGAGCCTAAGTCCTGGAGGCATCTGAGTACCTGTGAGCACATAAAGCTCTACAGGAAAAGTGGCTGCTAAAAATGAAGATGTCTACACTACTATTCTAAAAGCTCATCCTGGTGGTCGTGAGCCCTAACATTATAACCGGCCAGTAAATTTACTGGAGAGGATTGTTCATGGAAGAAAACGGGACAAACCCCTCTCCAGCCCAAGTCTTAGCGGGCAGATCTAAACTCTGTTCCAGATGGTCCAAGGACTATCGCACCATTTATCCGCACAAGAGGAAGCTTATGAGCTTCTAGGACTTTGCAAGCCCAGCAAGGTCTCCTGGCACCTCCTTTTGAACCTGCCAGATCGTTTCTCTGGGGGAGAGAGCCCTATTCCACAATTTCAAAGAAAGCTGTAGGCTTTATTTCCGGCTAAAACCCCGTTCTTCAGTTTCGGAGCAGCAGAGTGTTGGTATTATTATATCCCTTCTCCAATCCTGGGCGTTCAGTCTGTCTCCTGCAAGCCCTTCATTACAGTCCATTGATGCATTCTTTAATGCTTTAGGCCTGCTTTAGGACAATCCAGATCAGGTGGCTTCAGCCGAGGCTCACCTTAGGGCCCTGAAACAAGGTCGGCGCTCTGCTGAGGAATACTGTGCTGAGTTCAGGCGCTGGTCAATTTCGCTTAGGTTTGTCAGAGCAGATCAAAGATGCGTTGGTACAGTACCCTTCTCCAACTTCGTTGGAGAGTCTCATGCAACTCGCCATCAAAATCGACAGATGGATCAAAGAGAGGAAGGTGGAGAAAGAGGCACCATCCTGTTCATCATCTGCATTTGCTTCTGCATCATTGGACACGGAGGAACCTATGCAATTAGGAGCCTACCGTCTCTCTGCAGAGGAAAAAAAACAAAAGACGGACTCAAGGTCTGTGCCTTTACTGTGGCATCAAAGGACATTTTTTTCGTTCCTGCCCTAACAAGTCAGAAAAAGAGTTGGCCTAGGAGATAAAGAGGAGGTTCACCTAGGTCTGCAGATTAACTCCTCAAAAATGCAGTTTTGGTTCCCGCGCACATCACTTATGGTGCTCATTCAGTCGATATCTCAGCCTTTATTGATAGTGGTGCCGCTGAAAATTTTCAGGATATTGGATTCGCCAAATCTTCTGGAATTCCCTTCAAGACTATCAGTACAGTAATTACTGTATGTGGTCTAAAAGGAGGATCACTCCCAGGCGGCAAGGTCTTGTATGAAACTCCCCAGTTACACCTGACAGTGGGATTCCTTCATTCAGAAACTTTGTCTTTCTACCTTATTAATTGCCCATCTGTACCAGTGATATTGGGGCATCCCTGGCTGCACCTTCATAACCCTGTAATTGATTGGGCACAAGGAACGATTACCCAGTGGAGTTCCGAGTGTCCTCAGACTTGTTTGAGCTTGCCTCTTCGGATGCTCCAGCCTGCTTCTGAATTACTTCCCTCTCAGTACCATGAATTCTGGGATGTATGTTCAAAAAAAGGGGCTGACACTCTTCCTCCACATCGGGACTTTGATTGTACCATCGAGTTAATTCCTGGCTCTAAATTACCAAAAGGAAGACTGTATTCACTCTCCGATCCTGAAACCAAGGCCATGCAGGAATACGTAGAGGAAAATTTACAAAAAGGCTTTATTAGACCTTCAAAATATCCGGTGGGAACTGGCTGTGTTTCGTCTCTAAGAAGGATGGTGGATTATGTCCCTGCATTGATTTCACAAAATCTTAACAAAATCCCTATTAAAAACACCTACCCACTTCCTCTCATCTCGGTTTTGTTTGACCAACTTCGAGGTGCTACCATCTTCACCAAAATTGACCTTCGCGGGGCATACAATCTCACCCGCATCAGAGAAGTAGATGAGTGGAAAACGGCTTTCAATACCCATTCCAACCATTACGAGTATTTGGTTATGCCATTCGGTCTTTGTAACGCACCAGCGGTCTTCCAAGATCTCTGTCACTCACCGGACCGTGAGTGCCTTTTCACTGGTGCGTGGCTCTCTAGTATTCCTGCCAGCACCTATCCTGAACCGTGGCCGCCCGCCATCCTGAGGGTCTGCGCATGCGCAGTTCCTAAGAACTCTTCTGACCTTTGCTTTTAGTTAATTGGTTGATCAGGCAACGCTCCCTATTTAAAGCACCTGTGTTCATTACCTTGTTGCCTGATCTTGGAGTCTCATTCTCTGTGAGTCTCTGAAGGTGTTCCTGTGTACTTCTCTGTGTCTTCAGCTTCCTGCTGATTCCTGCTCAACTCATTGCCGGTTTCCAGACCGCTTCAAGTCTCCTGTGTTCTACTATGTCTTCAGTTCCCTGCTGATTCCTGCCGGTTTCCAGACCGCTACAAGTCTCCCGTGTTCTACTATGTCTTCAGTTCCCTGCTGATTCCTGCTCTAATCATCTGCGGCTTCCAGTCCGCTATTACCTCCATTGTTCTACTCGTGTTCGCTATCTCCAGTGATTCCTGCATTGCTCATCGTTGTTCTACCCGTGTCAAGTTCTCTGCCTGTGTGCTGACCCAGACCCTGATTACCGCTACCACTCACCTGTGGTTTCTTTACTCGTGCTGGCGTGCAGCCGCTCAGCTGTTCCTGTATCCTCTCGTGGACAGCCTGCTCAACTGAACCGCGGTATGTTTACTTTCTATTGACTGTATTCGTTTACTGCATATCCGCTTGGACTGTTCTCCACTTACCCACGGAATCCTCTATCTCCCTGAGACTGTGTTATTACTCTGCATATCTGTTGGGAAGTTTACCTCTTTGTTCAGTCATGAGATACATATGCTAATTGACCTTCTGCTATTAGCCTGGATTCCAGTAGTGAATTTGTCTCTGTCAAGCAGCGCCTGCCACACCAACATAGACTTGTGCATATTGTTTGGGATCAAGTTCCTTGTGCTCTCAGTGTCTACATTCTATGTTTCCACTCATCGACACCTGTACCTATCCCCACCTATAGCAGTGGTACAACTTGCTGTATGCAGACCACTGACTCCCAGTTACCTACCTGCACCTGGAACAAGTCCTCTCACTATAAGCAGTGGTACAACTTGCTGTACGCAGACCACTGACTTCTCCGTTACCTACCTGGAACAAGTCCTCTCACTACAAGCAGTGGTACAACTTGCTGTACGCAGACCATTGACTTCCCCGTTACCTACCTACACCTGGACAAGTCTTCTCACTATAGCAGTGGTACAACTTGCTGTCCGCAGACCACTGACTTCCCCGTTACCTCCCTGCACTTCTTCACGTCCATCAAGATCCTCGTGTTCATATCTACCTAATCATTAACCAGATTGCTGCTAGTAATTGACTTTTCTATTTGCATCCTCTCACCATCTCCTGAGTCATATGTTCCGCTAGTCACCCTGCTACCAGAGGACCACTGTGTAACCCACACTACTCTGGTAAGATCATCATCTGGTGATATCCTGGGCAAAGACTCCTAGTGCCCGTGACAATCTCATTAATGAAGTTCTCTGTGAATTCCTTTATCAGTTCGATGTTGTGTACTTGGATGATATACTGATATATTTCCATTCATTGTCTCAGTACCGGCTCCATGTTCAGCAAGTACTCCATAAATTACGGAACCATTATTTGTTTGCCAAGCTTGAAAAATGTGAATTTGAAGTTCAGAGTGTATGAGTCCTTGGATATAATACATCCTCTACTGGTTTTTCTATGGACCCAAGTAAAGTTCAAGCTATTCTAGATTGGGTGCGGCCCATTAATTTGAAAGCTGTATAAAGGTTTTTGGGCTTCGCCAATTACTCCCGAAGATTTATTCAAGGTTTTTCCGATTTGGTGGCTCCCATTGTTGCCTTCACCAGTAAAGGGGCAGATCCTGGTAATTGGTCCTCAGAAGCTATTAATTCCTTTGAGGCTCTAAAAAAGACATTTATCTCCGCTCCTGTCTTAAGACATCCTAATGCTGAGCTGCCTTTCATTCTGGAGGTTGAAGCCTCTGGCATTGGTGTGGGCGCTGTGCTTTCTCAAAAAGATCCTGGTAATCACTGTTTCTTTGCGCCTTCTTCTCCCGCAAGTTTTCTGCTGCAGAGTCCAACTATGATGTTGGTAATCAAGAACTCTTAGCCATCAAGTGGGCTTTTGAAGAATGGCGTCACTGGCCAGAAGGAGCCATCCATGTCATCTCAGTCATCACTGACCATACGAACCTCCAATATATTGAATCAGCAAAATGGCTGAATCCAAGGCAAGCCCGTCATTGTTCTTTACTGGCTTCCGTTTTGTTATCAGTTATATACCAGGATCAAAGAATACTAAGGCTGATGCTTTATCCAGAAGTTTTTGTTTCTCATCATGCACCCGTTCTGAAACCACTGCCAATTATACCACCTTCAATTATCCACACAGGTTTAGCCCAGGACTTGGGTATAACCCTTCGCAGATTCCAAAAATTGCCCCCCTTTTGATACACCCGCAAACCACTTATTTGTGCCGATGTACCTTCGAATGGCTGTCCTCACTGAGGCCCACGACCATAAAATCGCCGGACATCCTGGTATCTGTAAAACCACAGAAAATCTCTCACGCTTTGTTTGGTGTTCCACCATGTCTTCAGATGTTCAAGACTTTGCTATGCCCTGTGAAATCTGTGCTAAAAACAAAACCCCTAGGAACCATCCTTCTGGTCACCTCATACCATTATCTGTTCCTACAAATCCTTGGACACATTTGTTTATGGATTTTATTGTGGAGCTCCGTTCTTCAGCAGGCCACAATACTATCTGGGTAGTGGTTGACCGTTTCAGTAGAATGTCTCATTTCATACCGTTAACCAGACTTCCTTTCTTTCTTTTTAATATTTCACTGCTCATTCGATACCTGGATGTAGGTTTCTTTTAAAATAAATGTTAATAAAGGTTTTTTTATTTATAGAGTAGGGACTGGAGTGCCTCTATAGCCAACTTCTTTCAGGTGTCTTTTGTCACCTATCTTTGTCCTAAGTTACATATCTTAGTTGGCGAGAGCACCCCCTCATAATAAACCTCTTTATGTATTTGAGGAGGATGTCCTGGCCTTAGAGCAGAATGAATTCCTTCTTTTTCACTGTTTGCCTGTGACCCTGACGTTTTGGCTTGTATTCTGGACTCTGCTCTTTGCTACGGACCTCTGACCTCGGCCTGCCTTTGACCACCCGCTCCAGTCTGGGCTAGCGCCCTCTGTTCCATCTACTCTGCCGCCATCTTGGATGAGCTTTTACTGCTATGAGCCTAAGTCCTGGGGGCATCTGAGTACCTGTGAGCACATAAAGCTCTATGGGAAAGGCTACTGCTAAAGGTGAAGATCTTTACACTACTGTTCTAACATCGCATCCTGGTGGTCATGGGCCCTAACAGTAAGAGGCCTATTTGCATTCGGCCCTATGTATGCAGCATTATAACCTGTGCTATATATGTATAAACCTAATGACTGATTGTCAACATATTGTCAGTTCTTATATTAACACTACAGTGGGTCTGAATTTCAAAAAGGGTCTGAGGTAAAGACTATTATACCGCAGAAAAGGGACTGTTGGAAAGAAAACAGAAAGTGGTTTCTTACAGAACCTTTACAGAGAGCCTGATATTATATAGTGATTTTTTTTTACTGTTTGGTGGCCACTGCAAGCAACAGAGCGGTTTGGCAATGTGACAATGATTCGCCTTATAGCCGGATTCACAAAGCTGTGTCTGAAATATTTAAAAAATACAAACTGAAAGTCCTACAAAGAAAATATATCTCAAATATAATTTCAAATTACAACTAATTAAAAAATCCTTGAAAACATGCATGTTTAAACCTTTTTAATCCCCACTTTTCCCTCACAATTGCCTACAGTTTTGAAAACATCAGTAAAACTGCCGTAGAAATAATTTTTGTTTAAAAAAATTCAATATATAAAAATATGAATTGTGCTCTGAAATGACATTCATTTAAACAAAAATGTGGGTCAGAGTGGTAGGTGGGAGTCTTCCAGCTACCACTCCTTCATCTGTATGTCATCATCATTTATTTATACAGTGCTACCAATTCTGCAGCAGTGTACAGAGAATATGTGTCACTCACATCAGTCCCTGCCCCATTGGAGCTTACAGTTTGAATTCCCTAACACACATAGACTAGGGTAACATTTTCTTCACGTTCCTCTGGATCTCTAGATCTGTAACTCTGAAACCAGATCCCAGGGAGCCCCAAACATGACCAGAACAATGGCTATTATTACAGAAATACTGGTGAATTGGTCAAAATGACTGCACCTAGATATTTGGGATTTCCTGGGCGCTGGATGTGCTAAATAAATAAATAAATAAAACTTCATCAATATTTCAATTGCATCTCTGCATATTGTTAAATAAAAACAATTGAAATTAAACTCTGTGTGATTCTTGTTTAAAATAAACTGCACACAGTCAAACACAATTATCAATTAGGAATAACTAAGTAATTGCTTGGTTATCAATGTAGTTCCACCAGGGGAGGTGATGATTGGGTGAGGACGGATAGGGCTCTGGTCACATCTGCGGCCCCACCTCAGCCTGATTGTGCGTAGGGAAGAGTGACTGAGAGAATGAATAACTTCCTACTGGTCTGCATGGTCAACCACTATAAGAAGCACAGGGGCCATAGTATAGAATTTGAGGCCATGTGTACCACAGAAACAGACTACCAGCTGATATGCGGAGGAGGTTTGTTTATATCCAGTCATTAGTTCAACGTAAGCAGTCCCCATGCCGCAATACTCTTTGGTGCTATCTCATGTGAGGTATTCTGGGAAAGTGTCTGATTCTGCAAAAATATCAGATGGAGTTAAGAATGGAAGGAAGGGACACATGAGGGCTAGTTAATCATTATGAATACAGGTAAAGTTATGAAATTATTTACCTGAAAAACATGAACCATAACATTCTGAAAATCATAAAAGAAGAATGTAAATAATTGTTCCTATTTGGTAATAATGGCATATACACAGACATGATTAGAAAGTGTCTCCCTTAGTTACTATGAAGAGCTCTGATACAGTGGTATTCAGCACTTGAGTCTATCTAATGGGATATAGTGAAATGTCTTGGGGTAATAAAACATACATTTATTGATAACATGCATACATTAAAAGAAAAGTTGTTTAGGAATGCTGTTTGGATATGTCACACTTGAAGGTATTGCATAAAATAAGTGTTAAAATGCACAAAAAAAGTCCATGGTGCCAATAATAATTAGTAGTCTCTAAAAATAAGGAGATCCACTCCTATCATAAAAAGTCTCTATTGCAGTGAATAAACCGTCAAATGTTTAAGGATGTTCGATAGTGGTATTGGAGGATAAATCAAAATACTTGCAATTAGTCCTTTCCTAAGATGTAGTTGAACGATAAGATGTCGTAGAAGCCGTGTATCCAATGCTGCACACCTGCTGTGTTGAAGTATATCTTGTGTCTTTCAACTCGGCGCGCATTCCAGTGTGGAGTGTACGCGGCTACTTCCGGAAATGGGCATGGTGCCGACGCGTTTCGTCAAGGACATGTGACTTTTCAAGGCTTGTGCTGTGATTGGTTTATGTCTTCGTATCGTAGTTACATTGGGTTTGTTCAGTTTCTATTGGTTCAATTACAGACTCAATTCTTAATACGTCCTTAGGGGGATTTTGTGTATATAAGTTTGTAATGAATACCCAGCTGGTTCCAAAGTTCTGTTTTTCACATATTGCAGGATGACTATATATCGGACTGCAGTTGATATGATAATAGACCATGTTATACATAGTAGTACATTGACAAAATTGTCTGTAACCATGTATACAAATTGTTAAATCCTTAAGCACTGTGCTCTTCATTCTCTATGTAACAGAGGTCAGCCAAATGATGTCCATTCATTAGTTATGTTAAGAAATAATTATATATATGCATGTATAGATGATTGGGGATGGCATGATAACATGAGATAAAAATGAATATGAAGATGGCAATAGTGTTAAAATTGACCATTACAATGTGGGTATGTACAAAATTAATGAAAATAAAATGAAAAATGGGATATAAATGATGAACCTATATAATGCACTTAGCATCCTTATCTCATGATTTGTCCTAGATCGGAAAACTATATACGGTTTTATTGTGTTGCGACATGTATAAATATTGTATGTACTGATATTATATTATCACAGTAGTATGGAGGGCTATCTTGGTATCGTCTATCTCTGTAGAGGTTCTTAAATATCACTGACCAGTGTTTTTGGAGGACTAATAAGAGGTAATCACTCATCATGGGAGATGATAGAGGGATAAATTGGCTTTATTAGATTGCATTGGTGAGATATATGGATAAAAGAGTCATTTGGTGAGGTGGGTGGATTGATTGAAACCTTTCTTTTAATGTATGCATCTTATCAATAAATGTATGTTTTATTACCCCAAGACATTTCACTATATCCCATTAGTTAGACTTAAGCACTGAATACCACTGTATCAGTTATCAAAAGGGAGTGGACTCTCCCATTTTCTAGCAGCTGAGTTTTAACATAATTACACCTACCCTAGCTGTGCGCACCCATTTTCCGTTTTAACTATGAAGAGCTCTGCTTGCAAACGGAAAGAAGAGGAATACCAGGGGTTGTAACAGAATAGACTTGGGTCATTTATATTTATAATTTAATATATTTAATGCAAATAACTTCAAAATATAGAAAAAATACTTCTTCAGCCAGCATAGAGTCCCATGTATTTTGTAAAATACATCCAATAACTGTAGTTTAAAATAATGTTATGGAGATAGGTGGCCACAGTGCAGTTACATTGGCCACACTATGGGTAATCCCACTCATACAGACATTGGCTAATTAATAACAATAATATATATTTACATAAAACCAATAGCAAATAATTCTGACCATTCTATAAACCTGACAGTGTCAGACATTAACAGATTTTGCCCTCAGCTGAAAACTTAAGCCGAGAATTGGAAGGTGTATATATGATATCACACAATGAGTGACAACTGCCAATAGCACAGAGATGAAGGTGAGATCAGTATAGATTTTATCCTTTTGTACGGCTGTACTTTGCTGTTTCTTGTACAACACAAGTTGTCATTTACAAAAGGACTGAAAAACATCTTCAGCCAAGCTATAATAAAGAGATGAAACAGTCACCCAGCTTGGACTAAACATTATATGTGTTTTGTTTATGAAATAAAACATTTTATTGACTATTAGAAATTCCACAACTGTGACAGTGTAAACAAGGAAGCAACCTAGTAAAATGCTTATTTATACTACCCTCTTCCCAAAATAAGGAATGTTTTCAAATAATATACTTATGTCTACAACAAGAGATAAAGGGCTTCATGTGGCGTTGGATGTAAGTCCATTTGAGTAGTATAAAATATGAATTTTACTAATGCGCATGCTTACAGCACAGACTTTCTCTTGAGTTTGTATGCAGTCAGTTGCATCTTGTTTATAGAAATCCTTATGTAGATCAGGGGAGGCAAAGGGCTTGCAAGCGTAGGCAAATTACAATACGGACGTGTTCAAGTAAGTGCACTGTACACCTGGAAGCAGACAGGTATATACTTGTTAAGAAATGTATCTGTGTGAGTGCTCTCACCTGGAGTAAGTTGCAAACTGATAATGACGATGATCAACTGACAGGCATCCAGCTCAGCAAACTATGTTTGTGTCTATTTATTTATTTTTTTAAAAACTTTATTTTGGAGAGTCAAAGTAATACAAACAGATAGACTACAAGGGTCAAAAATAACAGTGTTATAAAACTTATTAGCAACGTCAGATAAATCGTGCTTCCAACAGAAGCAAAAAAAAAAAAAGGTAATAACAACGATATGTTAGTATCATGTGACTCCAAATTTTGAATAAGAAGTAAGGAAAAGGGTAGGGAGAGGTAGGGGGAAGAGAGACGGCGTGGCTAGAGCCGTAAGATGGAAGAAGGCGGGAAAAGAAAAAAGGGGAGGAAGGAAAGTGACCGGAAAGACCACAATTATTGAAAGATTAGACAGAGGAAACGAGTAGATTGGTACCTACTAGAAGGGAGATGTCACCGGCACTAGGAGTCTTGCCCAGGAATTCACCAGATGACTGGGCTTATCAGAGTGGTGAAGTTAACACAACGGTCCTCTGGTAGCAGGGTGACTAGTGGAACATATATCAGAGCAGATGGAGAGAGAATGCCAATAAATAATAGGAAAGTCAGTGACTTGCAGCAATCTTGGTCAATGAGTCAGCGACTAGCTGATATTGTGGAAAGGCAGATTTGAACACGGACATCAGGATGGATGTGAGCAGATGCGGGGAGGTAGTAGGGAAGTCAGTGGTCTGCGTACAGCAAGTTGTACCACTGGTATGGTGAGAAGACTTGTCCAGGTGCAGGTAGGTAGCGGGGAAGTCAGTGGTCTGCGTACAGCAAGTTGTACCACTGCTTATGGTGAGAAGACTTGTCCAGGTGCAGGTAGGTAGCGGGGAAGTCAGTGGTCTGCGTACAGCAAGTTGTACCACTGCTTAATAGGCAAGGAGTACAGGTGTTGATGAGTGGAGGCATACAAAGGATAATAGGATGCAGACACTGGGAGCACAGAGGAACTTGATCCCAATAGATATGCAGCGTATGCAGCAAAGTCTATAACGGTATGTGTAGCGCTGCTTGGTAGAGACTTGCTCAGCACAGATATGCAGGCCAATAAAGGATAGTCAATCACAATTGTGCATATAACGACTGAGTAGTATGGTTTGTTCCAAACAGATATGCAGCGTAACAATAACAGTCTATAGCGGGTATGGATACCGCTGCTGAGAGGGGAAACGTAGAAAGTCAATAACAGATAGGCATACTGCTATTCAGTAGAACAGTCTGTCCACAGGAAGATGCAGGGACTGCAGAGATGCTGAACGGCAGAGATGAGTGTAGGAACCACAGGTTAGTAGATCCGGTAATCAGAGTCCAGCTGAAGACACAGGCAGGAAACAGGAGACTGTAGCAGGTATGGAAACCAGCGATGAGTAGCACAGGGAATCCACAGGAACTGAAGACACTAGTAGTACACAGGAGACAGTAGCGGGTATGGAGACCAGCGATGAGTAGAACAGGAATCAGCAGGAAACTGAAGACACTAGTAGAACACAGGAGACACCTTCAGAGACTCACAGGGAATGAGACTCAAGATCAGGCAATGAGATCTCCTGTCCCCCTCCTACTTCCCTCCTTTTCATTCTCCTCTCCCCCCCCCTCCGTCCCTGCCTCCGTCATCCCCATTCCCTCCTCCTACCATTGTGTCTCTGTCCGTCCTACCCTCCCCTTAGATTGTACGCTCCTCCGAGCAGGGCCTCCTCTCCTTCTGTTCTCCACCACCTTAACTCTGCTCTCCAGCTCCTTGTCTCCTCCACGAGGTCCTCCGGCCCCTGTCTCTACCCCGCTGGGGGCTCTCACCTCTAATCTAGCTGTTCATTGAGCTTCTGAGTTACTGTGATTTCTGTTAACTGTACTGTGCTGTCTCACCCTGTATCGTGTTTCTGTCTGTCCCTGTACGGCGCTACAGATACCTAGTGGCGCCCTATAAATAAAAAATAATAATAATAATAATAATAATAATAATAATAATGAGGTAATGAGCACAGGTGCCTTAAATAGGGAGAGTTGCCTGATCAACCAATTAGATTAAAAGCAACAGTCACAAGAGTTCTTGGGTGCTGCGCATGCGCAGTCCATCAGGATGGCGGACGGCCGCGGTTCAAGATAGGTGCCGGCAGGAAGGCTAGGGAGCCACGCACCAGCGTATAGTCACTCACGGTCCGGTGAGTGACAGGAGAGCAAAAGTTGAAAAAGGATAACCATGGAGACCAGGTTTTATTAAAGGATTTGGAGGAATTATTGAGAATGCTGGTCATAAATTCCATACGATGTATGTGCCATATCGATTAATGATAGACTGGGTAGATGGAGGATTTTGTTGCTTCCAATCGGCAGCCAGTTGGCATGTGGCCGCCGTTAAGATGTGACGAATTAGTTTATTTTGATGGCGTGTAGCCCCAGGAATCCCTAGCGGAAGGAGGAAAAATTTAGGCTCTTTAGGGATCGACACCTGAAGTATTGCATTTATCAAAATTTTCATATCCAACCAGAAGTTAGCCAGCTTTGGACAATTCCACCAAATGTGAATGAATGTCCCTTCCATGAAGCAATTTCTCCAGCAGCGATCAGATGTATCAGGTAACATTTTATTAAGACGAGTTGGCACATAGTACCAACGGTACAAAACTTTATAGACCTTTTCTTTGATTTTTACACACATGGAGCTAGAGGCAGCATTCTCATGAATTTCCCTCCAATCCTCAGGGTCAAGGGGTTCCCCAATGTCCTTTTCCCAAGCCAATTCATGCGGATCCCTCTGGTCTGATATGTCCAGAGAAGGTTCAGCATAAAGAGTGGATATTAGGCCAGTCGTGAATGCTTGACGAAGGCACAAATACTCAAAGGACGTGAGAGGGCGGGCGGTAAGTCGCTGTTTGGATGTGCTATGGAAGTTACGAATTTGTAAATATTGGTAAAAAAGTTTTGGAGATATCGTCAGAGTTTGCTGAAGGTCAGAGAATTGAGGGAACGTGTCAGTACAGGTGAGATCATTCAGAAATCTAACTCCTTGAGAGTACCATGGGGAAAATGCAGCAGGTTTGAGACCAGAGGGAAATTCTGGAGAATTGAAAAGTGGAACCAACGGAGATGGTTTAGGAGACAGAGCCTTTTTCTAAGAGATCGAGTCCCATATTGACAGGGAGTGAGACACAGTAGGGTGGAGCGCAACTCGTTTTGGCCGGCTGTGTCGTGGGAGCCATAGGAGAGATGCCGGGGACAGTAGACCCAACGCTTCAGCCTCAATACGGATCCATGTTCTAGGGGAGTTGGAGCAACACCACAGAACACACTGGGCAAGGTGAGCGGAAAGATAGTAGCATTTGAAATCAGGGATCCGTAAGCCGCCACCCCGTGAGGACCTCTGCAAAATTTTCAGGTGAACACGAGGACGTCTACCCGACCAGATAAAACGGGAGGTTAGGAATTGAAGAAATTTAAACACGTAGGAAGGGACAAAGATAGGAAGGGTGTGATAGGTGTTAGCCAACCAATGTATTGGGTTAAGAACACTTGGTTTTGGAGATCTTGCACTCCCTCTGCTATTTATCCCTGGTGGGTACCTTTATGAACACTCCTTTCATTAATTTGAATGTCTCAGTTTTTCTTCTGCTTGGTTTAGTCCAATGGCGGAACTACCATTGGTGCAGCAGGTATAGTGCCCATGGAGATAATGGGGCCTGCTGCACAGGGAACTAGTGAGCTGTGGGCCCTGGCTCCATCCTCCCCGCTTCCCTGCATCGGGGCCCACAGCTCGCTAGTTCTGCCTCTAGTATAGCCTCCTGTATGGTGAAAATCATGGGTGTAAGAGCACATCAAAACTTTATTTATTACATCGATCACTTTTATTTTTCTAATGTTTTCATTACATTGATAGAAATGCACAAAGAAATTGTCCATTCCCATAAATCGTGTTCATGACCGGTGCAAAGGGCATCTGATATGTCAAAACTTGGCTTCCAGCACATCCCAGGAATTGTGGTGACACAAATCCTCTGCAAACATCAATTTTTAATGTGCTTTAATATCATTTAAATGATCACATCCTGGAATACAAATTCTTTTTTTTACATGTGGGCGCATAACTAGGTAAACTCATGTACAATATAGGCTGCAGCATGGGGCAGCAGACATGTAGGGACAAATCTCTGCCCATTTTACAAAATATTGTTTCATTTTATATATTTAATAATCCACTATTTACATATTACTTGTATTTAACATTTTAACATGTTCATTTATTTATGCACATGAGATGCAATGAAGTTAGAAATCATTGAGAGCTACAGTTGGGAGCTTGTTGCCAGTTAGGACCATACATGTATATCTACAGTAGGTTTCACTGTACGGGAAAATGAACTTTTCCAATAACCACAATGATTTGCTCAGTGGCATTGATAATTTAGATGCAATTGATCTGTTTATTTGAAAGCAATGTCTTCAAACACAGCACAGACATTAAACATCCAGGTTTAAGTCATACCGACAATGAACAAGTTTTGCTTTTTTTTTTTAAGAACAACAGACAGCATTCAGCACAAAGAATGAAATACACAGCAAAGAAAAATATCTAATTGGCGCACCATAGGTCTAATTGAATAATGAAATTAATATATCAAATTATAGTGATAAAATATAAATTTTAAATCTGATCAGTAGCGCAGCTGTAATATGGGGTGTGTAAGGCTGCACTAAATAAGGCAAACTATAAACAAAGAAAAAAATTATTAAGCGCTGCAACTGGTCAAAGCATAATCATGCCAAACATGATGCTGAAAAGGTATATTAGATACAATTTATTTATATATAAACAGTATCACATCTAAATAGATGAAAGAGTATCTTAAAGATGTGTGTTATATGTGCATTTTTAAGATACTTTTTCATCTATTTAGATGTGATACTGTTTATATATAAATACATTTTATCTAACATATCTTTTCGGCATGGTGTTTGGCATGATTATATTTTGACCAGTTGCAGTGCTGTAATATTTTTTTGTTTGTTTATAGCACAAAGAATGAAACTGCAAATTGAAAGCAACCAATCAGTAAAAATCAGCATTAAGGTTATATTTTTGAGATTAGCTTATCTAAATATGGTCGTCTGCTGCTCCACTACACATTAATTTATCTTTGATTTTTAAGATGTGTGATACTAGGGTTTGTCCCAAAAGCTAAATTAAATCACTTCAGAATATGCCCTTTTAATTACATCTCAATTATACACAGAAATTCAGGCTGTGATTTTTTTTTCTGTTGCAAACAGCCTTATTATAATACGGAGAGCGTAATAATATTAATCTCAAATGAAGAATTTCATCTTTGAGAAGTGTAAAAATATTTGAAATCATTTTTTATCTCCAAAGTGCCACCTTTTCACAGGTCATTAGTGTTTTAAGACATGTAGTTATTTTAAAGCTTAAATTTGTATTTGAAACTGTCAGTATTTGACTATAGGCTTCTGTAAACAGTCTGTTATTATTACTATTATTATCGACAATCAAATGGTTGCTGGGTTTAAAGGACAGTAGTGTTTGTTTAGGTTTAACTTTCATTTCTTTTTAGACACACTTGTAATACTGGTGTGTCACACAATCTATAGTGCTAATAGTGAACGAGAATCAATCATAAATAAATAAACAAACTTGATTTTTTTAACACGTTCTTCCAGATGAAATAGTTTTTGTAGATGATACAGAGATATATGTATATTTTTTAGTGTTAATAGAAATTTAGTTTTGCAGCATCACATGTAATTTTTGGGGGTAGATTACAGTTTACTTCATTTGTTCTGTTCACTAAGTGGAAAACAAATGTCTAGGAGATGAAATCTGTTGGACCACCAGAGAAGCCTCAAAAGTGATAGCAGTGCATACAGAAAATCGCCACCATTTTTTAATAGGTTCAAATCCTATACTGGAGTTTATTGTGGGATAAGCAAAGGGTAGGTTTTCACTAGAGATGTTCACTGACCCCCATGTTTTGGTTTTGGATCTGGATTACCTTCGTGTTTTGGTTCTGGCAAAACCGCCCTCGCGTGTCTTTGTTTTGAATCCTGATTTTTTTTCTAAAATCCCTATTTATTTATTTTTGCTAAAATCACATAATTTGGCTCTTTTTTATCCCTACATTATTATTAACCTCAATAACATTAATTTCCAATCATTTCCAGTCAATATTTGTCAAGTGACAAGAACACTACTACCCCTCCTGTTTCTGTATAAGCAATGGCACTGGAGTCTGGAGAGTGACAAGAACACTGCTACCCCTGTTTCTGCGTGAGCAATGGCACTGGATCTCGCTGGGGAGGGAGGTACTTATGGAATCCAAAACCAGCGAGATCCGTCAACACAACGATGATGTTTTGCCTCGATTTAGAATCGAGGATGCGCGGAGATACCGAGCCGGCTCACAAGCCTACTCAGATACCTTAAGTTCGGGTGGGCTCAGTTTTTTAGAAAACCTGAGCATCTCTAGTTCTAGTAGTTAGGCAATTACTCAATAGCTACTCAAAAGATGGAACATATAAACTTCACAGGACAGGTTTCTTAAGACTATTAGTAAACTTTAGACACTGCTTGGAACAGAATCTGAAACTTCTTGTCTTCTAGCAGTTTGCTTCAGTAGTCCTTGTACTGGTAAAGGCAGCCAAGATCTAGTACAGTGATGGCAACAGGCAGCCTACTGAGAGTTCACCTGCAACACTCCAGCTCCTGCTTTATTCATCTTCTGTGCTTTTCTCTGCTTAATGCTCTTATTCTCTACAGAGCTTGTCCCATGGCCCCAGCTCTTATTGTGAAATGAGGCGGTGAGTAAAGCTCTGTGGGTTACAAAATAGAAAATAATACCAAACTTTATCTTGAAGTGCATCAAGCTGGCCACCACTGGCCTAGTATTTTATCAGTCAGATTCATAGATATCAGTACCATACATTTTCCCCTAAACCTAGGGGCGTATTCAATTAGCCGCAAGGTAACGCAATATGTCTCTGTAACATATATGAAATTACAGGGAGTCATTTAAGAATAAAGAGAAATGCGGAGACACATTCACCTGTTTGCGAGCCAGGCGCATATGCTGGTGTACACCACATGCACTTACAGTCCACTGTAGGAATGTGCATGCTCGTAAAAGTAAAAGGCTATTTCAAAGTATTGTCTATTAACAGTTTTTGGACGTTCATTTTCATATTTGATATGCATTGATTTATGTTCACACACTAATGAACTTCTGCATATGAATTACATTTAGATGGTGAAAAAGTTGTCCCACTAAAAGTAGAGTTGTGGTATAATTAACATCTACTCTCTGTAAAAGTGGAAAACCTTCAAAAAGATGCACTCTCCATCCCAGAAGTTATCATAACTCCACTTGCTAGAAATGAATCTTGTCCCTCTGTTTGTGGACGGAAACATGTGCATAAGGGTGGCTAGGCCACACTCTCCAAAGAAAACTTAATCCAACCAAGGCTCCTCCTTCCACAGGGAGCAAAATATTTGTCCTGCAATTTGACAATCTAACTGTGACAGGGTGGCCTTACTCTGCCACTCTGTCTTTCTCTTGTAAGTGTATTTATGGTTTTATCGATTCATCATGGTGTTCCCATAACATCAGTAACCAGCCAATTCTGACCACTCTTACTGGTGTTACTTGCCACCAGACACTCGCCAACTGAGTGTGCCAATTCTGCACTAGTTGTAGGAGAATAGTCGCTGCCAACATTAGAATCTGCAACCGCTTTCTTCTGGGTGTTGTAAATAGCAGCTGCAGCACCTCTTTGCTGATGACTGTAGCTGCTACCTCCTGACCACTTACTTTGGATCAGGTCAACAGGATAGCAGGCAGAGCACTGGATATTATGTTATCTTTAAAAATAAAATTTCCCCATAAATAATTAAACAGTAGAAATTTATTTTCTTAACATGCAATAAAACATATATAAAAGAACTGCTCAGTAAAGCAGAACTTGTCTGCATGTTATAGCTATTCCCTACTATCAGAGGTAATTGCGGACAGCAAACTGTATATTGCCACCTGACTATTTTCATTCTACGCTGTGAATGGTGACTATCATGTTTATACTGATTGTATATTGAATTGCCACTCTTAAATGCCACAAATTACCTCTAATAGAATGGCATAGCTAAGATTTGGCTGCCTCTTTGCTGTAGATGTGTAAGGAAGTCATTACATCGGTCTTGGATTATAACACACAGACGGGTCCTGTTAATGCAAGGATCTCAACTAATTAATGCCGGCCGGCTACAATTAATCTTCTACCTATCTTATGTTCTTTTTGTAAATGTCCTTATCTTCCGACTAAAACATTTTCTGTCTAACGATCCCTGATTCTACTCGAATATATTGACTGTATTACTACACTATGTCATATTATATATGTTTTTGGACCCTTTATTTACTCTACAGAGCCATCCTTTTATGTAATAGCTGTGTATACATATTTTCTGTTGTATTTTTGTCTTTTTGGTTTATGATGTAAGTTCCTCACCAGTTAGCATCAGATATACGTTATAAGATGGTGTGTCTTTATAGATATGTGCATCGTGCATCTGATTTTTCTTTTTTATTTCTTAGCAGGCAGATCATTGAGTAAGAATGCTGGGTTCACCATAGGACAGCCAGGGAATGGATTAGAGAGTTAGCGCTTATTTGTATGTCACAGGATTATAACAGGTAATAGGCGTCATGCAGGATCTTGTAAGCAGAATGGTATTTATAGCTCATAGGTGGTCCTTAAAAGGGCTGTTATACACCCCTATGTGGTAGGGATGATCACCCAGATGGAATAAAAGAATGCACATACACAATACACCAACATGCTCTCTGTATATAGAGCCAAAACCAGTCTCTGCAGCTGCCATAATTTAAAATAAGCATTTGAAATACTGCACCAATGTTTGAGCAGAGAGGCCCATTTGGGAGAGGGAATAGACTGCTTTGAGCTAAGCAATCATGATTAAATTTGACTTGGCCAATGGGTAAAAGACTTTAGGAGCATGCCCAGCTCATTTTTCCACTGTGTTTGTACTAGGGAAGACCTCCTTTCTTGCCAATAGGAGAGCATACAACACAGCGATTATTACATAATAATGTTAAGAATCAGGGAATGATTGAGAAACGAATTATCTAAAAATATACAGTAATCTGTAATTTAACAAAGAACTTTATCCTTCATTATTTAGGCATTTCTCGGTTCTCTCTACCACACACACACACACACACACACACTATTTTCTTGAGCTTGGCTGAAGAGAGATGCCAATTAGCATAATATTTACTGTTTCAGTGTCACACAATATGCTGCCTCAAAAACTTGGAATACCTCTGAACATGTTTTGCCTTTACAATGATATACATCAAACATGCTGCATCAAAAAGAGAAATACATTTATACAACAGGAAGTTGAATCCAGCCACACTAACCCATAACACATGCCAGTACTAATAGGTGCAAATATACAATAATAGACACATGACATCACAAAAGAAGAAACTGCTACATTCCCTAATCAGGTAACCTGCCTCATGCTAATGACGCTGTATACAAAGGAAATGGACAATGGATTCAACAGTCATTTTGGAAGAGTGAAAAAACAGGTTGCCACTACTATAATGCCCTTAGACCAGAATATAAAATATAATTTCAGATACTCCTTTCTGTATTTAACATACAGTCATCAAAACATAACACTATTTAATTTTGATTACTCAGAAATTTAATTTCATGTGAGAGTGAAAAGTTCACCTTAATTCAAAAGAAATAAAGTCTGAAATACAATGTCCCTGACAACACTCAGTGGTGTGTGGGGGCGTCTCCGGTGAAGACCCCCGCCAGCGCTGTGTCCCTGGAGGGACAGAAGATGCTGGAGCCGGTGCCCGTGAAGAGGGCGAAGATGGCCGCCAGCGCTGTGCCCCTGGAGGGGCTGAAGAGGTCCCCGATGGTGTCCAGCAGGAAGGAAGAAGAGGAGAAGTACTCACCCGTCCAGCGATCCAGCGATGAGTATCGTGGCTTCTTTCCTGCAGGTCCTGTGCGCGGGGGAAGGATGAGCCAATCAGGGCTCATCTTTCCCCGCTGGCCAATCAGCGGCTGGATACGCGAGCCAATTGCGGCTCGCGCCCGGCCATTCAAAAGACTGGCGCCGACGCGAGCCAATCAACGCTCGCGCCGGCTAATGACGTCACGCTGGCGACTATATAAGTCGCCGGGTGGCGCCATTTTGTCAGAAGTCCGTCGGCGGAGAAGAGGGAGGACGTCTCTTCAAGACGTCCAGCAACAGAGTCAGCGGCAGCGGCGGCAGGGGGCCCTTGTGAGGGCCGTGAGCTACCCTGCCGCCCGAAGACTACAATCAAGCCGCCGGAGCAGTGATCGCCGGCGGGGAGCCCTTGTAAGGGCTGAGAGCGCCCCCGCCAAGCAGCCCTCAACAGCGCCGAACCGGAGAAGAGGCGCCGCCGGCTGGAGGGTCTGGAAGACCCGGAGAAAGAAGCGGAAGACGGCGTGGCAAGCTGAGATTCCTGCGCAGAGCAGGTAAGTTGATTCAGCGTTAAATTCGGGCACAAGGCCCGGGGCCACGGTCGGGCACAAGGCCCGTTGGCACAGAGGATTAGGGGCACAAGGCCCAGGGACTTGGGCACTAGGCCCCGATAAAGTTAGTGGGCCAGTAGGCCATTTTGTTAAAGGGGACAAGCCCCTGTTAGTTAGACCGGGGGCGTAGAGCCCCAGGTGTACAAGGGCACAAGGCCCTTAGGTAGTTAGTGGCTTAGAGGCCATAGGAAGGCCACAGGGCCTGGTTAGGGGCTGGTAGCCCATAGGCTATAAAGGGCACAAGGCCCTAGTAGATAGCTAGGGAGGCCACAGGCCTCGGTAGGCAGGGGCTAGGACCCCTAGGTAGCAGGGCACAAGGCCCTAGTTAGTGGGCTCAGAGCCCTGAGGTAGAGAGGGGGCTGAGGCCCATTAATCAGAGTACAAGGCTCTGTGTATCTGGGCAGAGGCCCATGGTGTGAAGGGCAGAAGGCCCTGGTGGTGATAAGGTAGAGGCGTGGGAGCCTCGTGAGTGTAGGCGCGGTCCTGTGTGAGGTGAGCACACGTGGTTAGGAGTACAGTAGAGCGGAGGCTCCTGTGGTGCTGTAGCAACCGGCTGGTTGGCTAACAGCGGTGTGCTCTGGTAAGTAGCTTACAAAGTACTGTATATTGTATTCTGTCTGTGCGGCGGGTATTGTTGAATTACAGTATTTTGGGTGTGCTACGTAGTTGTGTCCAGTGGCAAGACGTCAGGCCCCCATTAAAGGTAGGCTCTTGTTCTTGTGGTTTCCTGTGCTAACCCTTGCTGTGGGGACAAGTGTAGTTACCAGCATACACATAGTCAGGGGAGAACACACGTAGTTTTCCTGTCCCTTAGGTCCCCGGGGTCACACTGGTACCCAGAGGGGGTGGCTGAGTGAGTTGGTGGCAGTGCAGCACACCTTGAGGCAGTTCCAGGGGCGGCCTTGGTTCTGATCGAGGGTCCTCAAGGCCGGTTCCGTGCAGGTGGACCTGTGGTTCCGGACGTAGGGACACGTGTGAGATACCCGAGTACAGGCAGTCGGGCGGTTCAGTTCGATCGGCTGTTCCGTGCGGCAGTCGGCCCGCGGGTTAGTGGGCTGTTCCACTGAGCCTCAGCCGGGCTTAAAGAACCGGTCCTTAGGGTCTGTGGGTGACCCCATAGTAAGAAGGCAGCTTCTTGGTACGACCTGGGTGAGGGGGTTAGGAACCGCCCTCTGGTTTAGTCCGTGAAAACCGGCTGGTGTTCCCCGTAGTGTGTAAGTGAGCAGTTCCGTTAGTGCACCACACCTAGTTAGTCATAGTGGTTTGACTTAGTTGCGTTGCCGACCATTAGAACGTTGTTAGGGTCGGGTCGCTGTTGTAGTCAGTTTAGCATTTGTGGGTGCCATCTTAGTCTCACTGACAGTGCAGAGGGAGGCTGTGTGTCCTTGTCATCCGCAGGTATCGGGGAGGTGCAGGAGAACCGGATCGGAAGTGGGAGTGTCCCGGTGAGTATTAAGCTCGATTTCCCCTTTCGGTTAGGCCCTCACCGTCAGGTGTGTGAGGTACTTGAGGCGGGATTAGTCCTCGGACTAGTCTTGGTCTTAAGTGCCTGTAGTCCCCCGCGTCTTGGCAAGAACAAAGTGAGGAGGCGGCAAGTGAGCTTGGAATGACCGTGTCCTTGTTCTTTGCCGTAGTCTCGGACAGCCCTTACCTGGTAGGCACGGCCGTAATCTCTGTCTCTTCCGTAGAGGGACGTGATTGGAGGTGACGGGTTGCGGCTGCGGATCTGCTGGGATTGGATCGCAGCTGGGATATCGGAGGCGGACTGGAGGTGACCATCGTTTACAAGGTAAGTTCTTTTGTGTTGCGTCTGTCCCTGTCTTTCCCCGCAGGGGGCGTTACAGGTGCACTGCATTAGCTGGACAGTGGAACCGTGGCTGGGGTGACTCTAATTGTCAGGACAATCCAATAATGTTTTTGGGTCATTGCTATGCACAAGATTTAAATATGCATTTATAGGACAGATATCTAGAAATGTTATAAAGAACGTGATCTACCCATTACAAGGCTGACATTTTATTACCTGTTGAAATATCTCATACGTAGGTAACTATTTATTCTCTTCTCAATCAATGATAACCATATACCTTAACATATTGTTCTGTAACATTTCCAAATTAAAGCTACAAAAACGCTTTACACAATATTTGACTAATCTCTTCTTTCTGGAGGAATGGTTAACAATCATATTCATATAGGTGTTATATTTAATATGGGTATTTCTTGAAATCCCTTTCTTTACTTTTTTCCATTATCAACTTCATTAGATAATCTTTATTATAAGTTACAGCAAGATAAGCAAGAAACACTGCATTTTAACCACGTTCATTCTGCAAACTGACACTAATCTTAGGCCTCATACCAACTGCCAATTTTACCATTAGTTGGACTAGCGTTTTTAACACTAGTAAAACACATGTAATTGGGTCTGACAGTATAAAGCATTGTTTATAATGTCATCTTGTCCACTGGTAATTTTACTAGTGCTGTATTTGCATTTTATTTTTCTTGTTCTATCCATATGCGCTCATGTGTCCACCTATATGAATTGAGAAACCTTACAATGACCTCTATTGCTAGTAAAAATACCAGTAACAAGCGCATATCAAATGTATTTGTATTTGACATGTGTTTTCATTCACATTTTTCTGGCATTTTTTATCACACAAAAACATCAGTAAGAACGAGGCCAAGAATACATTTCAATCATACACAGTCCAATCAAAGATGACCCAGTCAATGATTGGTGGAAGATTTTAGTTTAAAAGAGAGAGTTAAAAGTTATCAGTATAATAATAATAATAATTAATAATAATAATAATAATAATAATAATAATAATAATAATAATAAATATAAATAATAATTGCAAGAGAAATTGAGTGACACCTTTATTGGCTAACCCAAAAAAATATATATTTGCTAGCTTTCAGAGCACAGAGGCCCTTTCATCAGGCAAGTTTACAAATCAATGAATGAGGAAAAGACACAACATTTAAGAGCTGTTACATCAAGAAATTTGTACGGGGGTGTAGGGGGGAATGCATCATTAAGATGAGCTAAAGTAATAAAAGGAAGGTTTTCAGTATGGATAGAAGAGTAAAAGGCCTAGGAGTTCAGAGATCTGGAGTTATTCTGCTGTGGGGTGTGAAGTGTGTCCATGTAGTGGGTCATAAATCCAGGTGTTATATTGAGTCCTTGAGTTAATGACTAGAATGTTCTTATCAGTTTGAATTCCCATATTTTTCTCTGCCTGTCATTTTTAAAAAGACCTTTTAGTATTAAGACTTTTAAATCTGTCACACTGTGTCCTGGTCCAGAGAAGTGTTTACCCACGGGGGTGTCCAGAGTCTTCCTTATTGTGTGTCTGTGTAGATTCATCCTGGATTGCAGTTTCTGCTTGGTCTCTCCAATGTATAAGATTGTAAGTGACCTCTAGGGTCACCCTGCTGTTAAACTCCTTTAGTTTGTAATGCAGGAGGCTACTCTTTGGGAACCTTGTGGCTCTGTTCATCTATAACTATTGGATGGTATCCTTGTTGTAGGAATGTACTCCTCAGTGATAGCCGGTGTTGCTTTCTATCTTCACTGTCTGAACAAATCTGAATGTATCTCAGAGCTTGGCTGTAAATGATGGACTTCTTTATGTGTCCTGGGTGAAAGCTGTTCCATCTCAGATATGCTGGGCGGCCTGTAGTTTTATGATAGACTGATGTTTGTATAGTATTGCTTTTATTGTATAGGGTCATGTCCAGGAAATGTATCTGAGAATGTAAGTAGTTAAGAGTGAGTCTAATGGTTGGGTGAAATTTTCGCTCAAGTGATTCATGATGAATTGCATCATGGCGGACCCAATCTTGCCCAATTGACTAGGAAGTGGGCAAGATGTGGGAGAATGGTCTTATCTGCCAGAAGTCAAGGAGGCCTAGGCGGAATACGCGAGTCTCCCGAACATTCCAGGAGATTGGACACATATGAGTGTGGGAGTAGTATTGTGTGTGATGCCAGTGTAGTGCAAGCTAAATTAAATGTCTTTACTGTATAGTCATATCTTAGCTTGTACCAAAATGTATGTCGTAATTGTGTGGGGTGTGATGTAGCCTAAGTGGTCGTGGTAATCGGTATCACGATGCTCGGGATACCGACTCCAAGTATAACTACAAAAAAAACACAAACACATTCATAATGATATAATTAAAAACCACCCTTACCTTTACAGCGACGGCGAAGATTAACGAAAGTAGTGGTATGCGACCGCTGCTATATCCGAACCTGCTGGATGCCGCCGCCTGATATTGACATCACTGAAGACGCAGACATCTATTTCAACAGGTAAGTTAAGTGTTAGGGATAGGGCTCCTCGGGAACTTGCCTCATGTCAAAATCAGCCGCCACCATACACCATCTTCGGATTTAGTAGCGGTCGCATACCACTGCATTCGGTAATCCCCCCAGTCACTTTACAGGTAAGGCTACATTTTCATTATATCGCTATTAATCTATTCATATTTTTTTTGTAGATATACTGGGTGTCAGTATCCACAGCATCGGATCACCATACCCCACCCTAAGTGGTACCATTGTGTGATTCTGTCAGAGTAGTGTACGTGTTAGAATAGTGTTAGGTCAGTACTGTGCATATGACAGAGTAAGTTAGGTTGCAGCATAGTGTGGGTGTCAATATTCTGTGCAGTATATTGTAGGTTGCGGCATAAACTAAGTTTCAAAGTTATAGTGTGTTTCAGGGTTGTACCCAGTGTATGTGAAAGAGTAGTATGGATGTCAGTGCTGCTGAGTGGTGCAGTGTAGTTGCTTTTTTGTGAAAGAGGGTTTGGAGAATGTTTTATACAATTAAAATTTATGTTACGATTGTGCGTGATTTATTTATGGTACAATGGGCAGATGTATTAAGGACCCCTGTCCATTTATATGGGATCACTGGGGCTTCAGACACTCCAATCTTGTTAATTATCCCATACCTCTAGTCTATGGCCATGTGTGACAGGATGGACCACATATGCCACCCTGTCTGTTGCTTCTGGGAACCGGCTGGGCTTACTTTGCCACCGTTCCCTTTTGTTATCCCAAATGCCCCCTCTAACTGCAGTAGGAGGGGCTTACAAATGCTACCACTACTGGACTGCTTACCGGCAACCAGTACTGGGTTTCTCCTGGGTAACTGACGCTGCGAGTGTACCCCGTTACTGGTGTACCTGGGCTGGTACTCCTATCTTCCTATGGATCAGGGTTGCTGTGGATGGATTCCCCCTGGCCTATGACACTGGCCAGAGCTGCTGGGTAGTGGGCAGAGCGCTGGTACTGGATGCTGGGTCCAAACCTCAGAAACAGCCGGGAGCGGATTAGATTTTGGGTCTAATCTGTAGGTCACAGGGATAGAGAAGTTTCCAAGCAGGTCTTTGAAGCAAGTGATGTGATTTCCTGCATTTTGTTTTTAGATGCAGAAAATCAAGTAGCAAGTCTTAATTAAACCTTCCTGTGCTTTCAGGTGCTGGACCCTCACACATCAAAAGGTCTAATTAACATGAGAATGACATGGGTCCTTTGTTCAGACAGCTGCAGAATACACATTCCCAAAGAAAGTCATAAAACCCCAAACAAGTCATTTCCCTATTCCAGGATACACAAAATACTTCCTCAACAAAGGCTTATTGTATCATTACTGTGCAACATCTGTATGCATCTACATATTTACATTTATTTAATTTAGAGTTGGATGTCAGTTCTTCAGAATGTTGTAATTTTGAACATTTTGCAAAATGTGTTGCACTGCCCATATGCCCAAATTGCACCATTATTTTAAGATGCGTGTATCTAACACCTGCAGCCTCTTGCACTTCAAGAGGCAGATAAGGGGCATTCAGGTGCCAATACATTATAGTACAGTAAAGGGCATTAGATGCACACTAAGCAACCCTTCCCCTTATGATGCATCTTATTTTGACATACACTTATCTTTGAAATATGTCCCTTACCAAGAGCAAATTTGATGCCTACACATGATAGTCGCAAATTTCTGAAATTAATATAAGTAATTTTTTTTTACATTTTTTTATTTTACTATATTGGCTTACTATCTAATTACCAGTGGGGCAATAATTTGTTTTCTCATGATGATAATATTTCCTGATGGGGACACCATTTAAACTATATACATGTGACACTACAAGTGCTCATGTGCTTGCTGAGACTTGCAGTGTCGGGAGAATGTACTTTTAATGGTGTCCCAATCAGGAAATATTAAGTGCTGCCACATCATAAAAATATAAATATTGATCCACTGGTAATGAAATATTAAGCTACTGTAATAAAATAAAATTAAAGAAAAAAATCCCTTACATATAATCATTAATTAAACATGGCCCACTAAATTATTCATAAAATATTTTGTCCCTCGTAAGAAAATTAATAATCATTTTTGCCCCTCTACAACAAAAAACATACTTTCTTTAAACTTACATTGCGCCTACTATTATATTAACATTGACCAGATAGCTCAAACAACATGCTTTTATTTCTGTTCAATCTCAGGCGCGTTTCAATTTCTGTTCAAACTCGGGCAAGTTTGAGTTTAATCTCCGGCGAGTTTGACTACAACACAGGAGAGATAGGTGTTTTAAAATTTACACAAATTGCCAGAGATTGGATTTTGGAAAGTCTAAATTGCAGGTTAATACATATGGTGATTTTGCACATAAAACTGCTGGTTATCTCTCGCGATTTGCAGAAATTTTAAATTGCTGGAAAATTGCAGCTTGATACATTCACCCCCTGGCTGTTTAGCACGGTCTAGCACTGGGTGGATTAAAAAGATTTGGGGGTAATTTTATCAAGCTGTGGATTTGAAAAAGTGGAGATGTTGCCTATAGCTACCAACCAGATTCTAGTTATCATTTATTTAGTACTTTCTACAAAATGACAGCTAGAATCTGATTGGTTGCTATAGGCAACATCTACTTTTTCAAACCTGCAGCTTGATAAATGTACCCCTTGGAGTGGGGAATGATGCCTGTAATTTTTTTAAAAACATTACACTGTGCAGGTTTTATTACTGGTGGCAATTGTGCTGTGGAAACAATTTCCAATTGAAGTCAGTGGTTTAGGATGTGAGATGGGCTCATGCAGATCATGGCAGCATCATTTGTTTATTAAACTGTATTAAAGGCATGTAATTGGATTTTGGAATACAACCCACTGGTTTCAATGACTGCTTACCCAGGGCTGCCTATAGAGGGGGGCACATGTTAGGCTCCACAGCTATTACTGTAACAGTAATCTTTTGGACTGGAAGAATTAAAACACGCTGCCAGCAACCATCATAACCATCATAACCACGCTGTAATGGTGCTGGTCATAAAATGTGCAGGTACAGGAGTGCGGTGCAGTGTTACTATTTTCGAAGTTCTTTTTGTTCTTAGTTTGTACAGCACATTAAAAGTTACACTACCATCTACAGCGGATCGTCTAACCTGCAGTAACTGGGAATGCCCAGTCCAGAGATTGCCACACACCTGTTAGCAAACCACTACAGTAAAACAAGTGTAGTGGTTTACTATAAGGCTGAACGGCTGATATCCTGACTTCCTTTACCCTCTTACTCTTATTTACCTATAACCTTAAATAACTGACACAAGTCCTGAGTGTGGCAAATTTAAATAGTTTATTTAAATGTGGTGGAGAAGAGAGCAGCCAGTCCGACATCCACCAGGCAAAACTCAACTGTCCCAGCATTAACCATGGAACCTCATTAATGGGGGACAATCAAACCCTGGGTTCCAGTGGGGGACAACCAATAACACCCTGGGCGCACATATCTACCTTAGCGGGACACCGCGTTCCTGGCTTACAGAACCCGCCTATCCTCTGGACTAGACGGAAAGCAACCACATGGCAACTCACGGGGGTGGTACCTGTACTGAGACTATAGCCGAGTCACTCGAACAGAGGTGGGTTCAGCGTGCCCACTACCGTAAAGTGTGCCCCAACCACTGGCCGTCGACTGTACTGCGTTTTCTGGCAAATCTCCATCCAGGATCACCTCCAGCCATGCCAGCATGCCAATAACTGAGCACCAACATGTTAAGCATCTAGCCCTGTATCCGTACTAGCAAGTATCACCAACCATAGAGGGTGGGTGGGCAGCGTGCAGACTGCTTAATTCTCCCCCCATCCAACTTATAGACCCTGTCTTCCCCTCCCCTATGACAACAGATAGGCGTACTCCATAGTTAACTATTAACCCCAGAGAATAACCCACTTTGAAGATACAGCCTCAGCTTTTAAATTGTCTTCAGGCTTATTTCAGCCCTCAGTTCTTATTATTTCTCTGCTCCACCAGTAATATTAAAGGAACTGGGATGGAAAATACCTAGGGGCGCACATTTAATCTACAATCAAACAGTCTGGTGGACAGAGCCAAGAGAACTTTGAATTTTTTATTTTAATTACTAAAGCTCTATAGTCCAAATCTGCAAGCAGGTCATAGAGTACATACCATTGAACTTTCAACTGAATTGTTTTAAGTAAATAAACTTGTCTCTCAAGGAGAGGTGGGTCGAGGATCAAAACTTGTCAGGGGTCCTATAATTCTTATGTCTTTACCCACAAGCATCTGCACAAGCAGTCAGAGGCCTTTGCTTTGTGCTGCTTTTACACCAGTGGGTAACCAGTCTAAGGGAGTTAAAAACTGTACAGTTTGCACAACCCCCTCGCTCTCCGCTACAAAATATCAAAAATATGTTTTATTTCCTTTGAGAGACTAACGACTAGCATATAACCAGTCGGTACTTCCCCCCTTCCCCTGAATAGGAATGACTGAACCCAGTGCCCGTTGAGGCAGGATCCAGCACCACCTCTCACTATCAACCTAGTACAGAATGGATCAGACTCAAAGATAGTCACACAACAGCTGCACTGAACATTTTAATAGATTTTTCGTAGCTTTTGGCAATGAAAGAAAATGTTCCTTTTGGAATATACAGTTTATGCAACACACGTACATCAAGTGGAAAAAAATGACACATAGGTTAGTTATAAAACATCAAATGTAATACAGTTGGGAGACACATAATCCCCATACATCTTCATCATCCTCAGTTTGTTAGCCTTAAAATTAAAGGCTTAAAAAAATAATAAAAACAAATAAAGAAGTGTTTTGGGGAGTTATCAAACCAGTATAACTGCTTTTATGTTCCTGAATTGGGGGGGTTTCTGTGCGGAGTACATTTACACACATAAAAAAAAACCTTCTTTACGGCTATTATTATGTTTAATCAAGTAGCTGATATGGTTCTTGATGATAAATAAACTAGCTTCTTTCTCCCAGCCGTATACACTTAAGTGTTGTGTTCCCATGGCACCTCAAAAGGGCTTGCATAAAAAAGCACTGCATTTTTAACCTATTTGTACCTGTCTTCTATTCATTTTTTTAAATCAACTATTAAAAACAACGTTTTGAAAGACAGCCAGAGCAGATTTGGTATTAGACAAGATGGATCCCAGGACAGAGACCTAGGGATCTATTTATTAAGACCCTATGTTAAAAAGATTTATTTAAAACTTTTTTTTCAATCAAATTAAGGAAATATCACCAGGGCAGCAGAGCAAACGATGGGGAAGCATTGCTGGAGACCCCTAGTGATGGCTACATGTCGGCGATAGTATTCACTGGCTGTTAAATAGACACCCAATGGGGTCTCCCGTTAGAGCTGTACAAAAATGCTATCACTCTCATATAAAGAAAATAAAGAGGGACAATGTAAATAACATATGTCAGTAAGGCATGGGAAAAATTAAATACAGTAAATTGCAGACAACCTGAGACAGACAGCCTTGAGTATAGCTTAACAAACCCATACTGAAAATGTACAGCCCAGCACAGCATGTCTAACACAGCCAAATGGCCACTATTTACAATCCTGTAAACATCACATCAGCCACATCAAATACAACCATGCACCCAGCTTATCACTCCCCTGAAGACCAAGGTCTAAACACAAGCATTTCCAGTTTTGTATCCTCTCTCCTCTTTCAATTGTAGTTACTGGTCCTTTTACATTAGCAAGGTGGAGGCCTCTCTGCTAATTTGCATGACCAGTAAAAAGAAAATCAAGGAAATTGTTTGTGCTTTTGATACCGGAACAGAGGTGAAGCTGTTTATTGTTGTCTCAGAATGAAGCCAAACCAGTTACAAAGTCCACTTGCATTTACTGTGGCTGCACAGCATCAGGGGCTGTCTGCTAGATGCTAATGACAGTTCCCGCAGATCCTGGTACTATTTTCTTTTACTAACCTGCTAGTCAGAAAGCCAAGGTAATAATGGTAGTACAATAAAAGGGCAATGGGAGCTGTCATTAACAACAACAGCTCCTGCCCCTATCCATATAGATAAACAAAGGAGGGAAGGCAGAGCAGAGCCCCCAGAATAGTTGTGGATCCAGTCACATTCAAATGCCTTGTCTGCCCTACCGAAATGCCAAGCCCTGACACACAGACATATAGAGAATGATCATGCCAGGTATTGGCACTAGTCATTATTTACACCCTCTTTGCTCCTTGTATGGACCAAAGAGGATGTAAATAACAATTAGTACTCGCTCCATGACAATTCTTTTCATTTATGAAGACTGTATGTAGAGTGCTAGTCAAGTCAATTTCCATATGAAAAAGCCCTGAATGGCATACTAATTGCCTGAGACACAGAGTGCCTCCCACAGCCTGAAATTGCACAATCAATTGGGGGTGGTTATTGAAGTCCTCTACCTAACAAAAGAGAGGAGACTTGTCCTCTTTGTGAAGAATATTCTTGTCACAGTGTCAGAGGCAGGAGAATAGATGATACCTACTTGCTGAGATAGACGTCTAACACGCCCCTGGCCTTCACCAGGGACTCCGGCAAGGGGGTTTGGATTTAACTGCATAGGACACACAGGTCGCGGTTCTCCAAAGAAGCTCCCAACGAATTAGTAGGATGTGCGTGAAGATAGTCACGAGTCCAAGATCAAGCAGCGCGGGTATGAAGTTCCAAAAGGAAATCCAAAAGAGTGGTCAAGTCGACAGAAGTCAGATGTCAAATATCTTCAGGAGCCAATCAGAATGCCAGAGAGTAGTTAGGGAAAGCCGAATCTAATACTCTGGCACCCTAATGGTGCCAGTGTCCATTTTATATAGGGGGGGGGGAAGCTGGGCTAATTACTGGCAGCGGTGATGTCACACTCCGCCGGCTAGTTTCATAAACAGCGTCCAGTTGCCTAGCAATGAGACAGCCATGCACGGTGGGGCCGGAACTTGGCTTGGCAACCAGACACAAGAGTATCAGGTCCAAGCAGCATCCCAGTGCAGGAGAGGAGAAACAGGGACAGCGCCTAACAATTCCCCAAAAGTAGCAGAAACACAATGATGGTAAACTAATGGTAAACTGCTTTTAAATCTGCTCCATACTGTACAAACAATACCCCAGTTTTTACTCCAGCTTACCGCCACTTTTGTCTCTTTACAGACAAGGCAGTACTTTTAACATTATATTACTACAAAATTTCTACCATGTTTGGAGAGAAAATTTACCTTTTTGCATTTCCTGTATAAAACATAAAAAGACCTCAAAGATGAACAGCAACCATAAACACTAGGTCCAGCAGCAGCTATTTATATAGTGCCACTAATTCTGCAGCATTGTACAGTGAACTCGCTCACATCAGTCCCTGCCCCATTGGAGCTTGCAGTCTAAATTCCCTAATACACACACCAAGAGAGACTAAGGTCAATTTAATAGCAGTCAATTAACCTACCAGTATGTTCTTGGAGTGTGGGTGGAAACTTGAGCATACCCATAAACTCCACACAGATAAAGCCATGGTTAGGAATCGAACTCATGACCCCAGTGCTGTGACGCAAAAGTGCTAACCACTGAGCCACGTGCTGCCAGACTTTATTTAATATGTGATCTCAGTACCACTTTCCTAATCAGTACAGTGTATGATTAAAAATACAGCCTCAATGAAACGTCATACTTCATACAGTACATATAATTTAAAAAAAACTGACATGTGTACAGTCTTTGCAATTTACTGTAGTCTGCTGCTGTAAGGCTTCATCTATAATGCAAATTGAAATAAAAAGCTTTAAGAGGATTGCGTGCACTTTAAATTCATTCACTTCACTCTCTCTGTGACTTATCCCATGCTGAATTAAACATCTCTTATACAACTAATTCAGATTTTGTTTTGCAGGTTTGTGAGGGAATGAGAGGATTAAAAATAACATACTTAAAGGAGTACTATTAAGCAGGGTGGACAGAATCATATAATATGAGGCAGGCATACACTATTAACAACCAATTGAGTATTTCTAATTTAGAAGAGGGATTCCGACACCAGCAATCCCACCTTGTGATTGAATATGTCATAAGTCAATTTTTGGGCACTGTGGATATCTGACTTTGTAGAGCTCTGACTCTCAACATTTCTTTGGGTGCAAAAAGATTGAAAGATTGATTTGTTTGCAAACTTATAATTTGTTTTAAATTATATTTAGCATTATGTTCTGAAGCATTTTCTCTTTTGTATGTTGCTAATTGCAGAGCTTTCAGCCATAAGAGTATGACAGGAATACGGTCATCTGCAGGTTGTGAAAAAAATAATGAGATATTAAAATGATGAGCTCCATAACAAAAAAACAAAACAAACATGTAATTAAAATATTTTTTTCTTACAAAATAGAAAACAAAACAAAATTATACTTCATTTTACAGATCATACTAAAATATGTGTCTTGATGATTAATTCCCTTTAAAGGAAAACTATATATTTTTAAAGATATACCTTTCGTCAGCAAAATGAGGGCACTCCTGATATTAAGATATATGACATAGTAATAGATCTGAAGGGTGTGTACATACTGCATTGCTGCTCAGTTGTCATACCTTGCTCCCAGGATGAATGGAAAAGAGTGAAGTGGGTGGGGCAAGGCATATGATGATGCAAATTTCATCAACATGGCACATCCCTGTCTAACTTCAAGCAAGTATTATTATTGTAGTTGATTAGTAAAGTACCACAATGCTCTGCAGTGCCCCAGAATGGAAAAACAGGGCATACATAAATCAGGGACATAAAAGGTACACAAAATAAATGCAGATATGAAATCAAAACGGTAGGGAGGGCTCTGCTCATGAGAAAGTGTACATTCTAATTGAAAGAGGGCACAGTTGAAATAAGAGGAATGAGTGTGGCTCAGAGTGGGCAAGCTGAAGGATAGACTGGAGTGGGGCGAGCTCTAATAAAGACATGGGTTTTTAGAGAGTGTTCAAATTTGCAAGCTATGGGAAAGTCTGATTTGGCGTGGTGGAGAAATCCATAAGTGGCTTGCGCCACTGTAGAAATCTTGTAAGCAGGAGTGGGAGGTGATTATCGGAGATGAGACGCAAATCAGCAATATATCTAACAGGGCGTGAGGGGAATATTTCGAGATGACATTTGAGATGCATGAAGGGATGTTGTTGAGAGCTTTATAGGTAATGGTGAGTAGTTTGAATTGGATTTTGGAGATTATGGGAAGTCACTGTAGGGCAGGGGTCAGGGAACTTTTTTACCTTTTACCCCCAAATATATTTAGATACGTTACCCCCTTGATTTGAAAGGAAGGAAATCATATATTATTAATTATTGGAATTCAAAATTCTATTGAATCTATTCAAAATTTCTTTGAAAGCTTCAACTTCAAAACTTCAGATTTGGAGAAATGATGTTCTTCATCTTTGATACGAGAGCATCAATATTGGGACATTTCGCTGTCAGAGCAATTTGGATACAGTCTTCAGCGTCCAATCGATTTCTCTGCTTTGTTTTACTGTTCGTTAGAGTGGAAAATCCTTGTTCGCAAAGGTAGGTTGTTACAAAAGGCACCAACTTTTTGACTGCCTCCTCATGTGCAATTTTGAATGCCTTTGCAGCTGTTGACATCCAAAAATATGACAGATCTGCTTTGTTTTCAAATGCAATACGTGCTTCATTATTGCATCAAAGCTCAAGAAGTGCCTCTGCCAACCCTTGAGACTCTTCTGGTACAACAACAATTTCACATTTAAAGTGGTCTACAAGGTCTACAATCCAAATGACAGCATGTGAATCAGCAGCATTACCCCCAGGAATTTCATTTTTACCCCATTTGGGGTAATTTGCCCCTGTTCCCTGACCACTGCTGTAGGGATTTGCAGAGTGGTGTGATGCATGTGGAGCAGCAAAAGAGCAAGATTAATCTGTTTGCCGCATTTAGGATGGATTGAAACAGGGATAGATGTGTGAGAGAATCCTAGATAGTTGGAGGTTGAATTAGTTGAGGTGCAACATAATAAGTAATTGGATAAAAGTTTTGATTACATTTTGGGTAAGCTAGGGGCATATTCCCTCAATATTTTGAAGTTCTAGGCAACAGGACTTGAAGACAAACTGGATTGTCGAAGTCCTATAATTGGATGAACAAAAGTATATTGGTTAATATTGTTTTATCGTGCAATTGCACTCAGTATGCCACGCTACACGGGGCATGGCGCTATCACGCGGTAAAATACGCACGCACACACTCGCACTACAACATTTAGTTATTTATATATTTCATATTTGTTAAGGTTCCAATCCACATTCATTTATTAGTAAAATGTATTCGATTGTATATTTATTCATATATAATACTTTAGTAAAGGTTTTTATGATAAAGAGTTTGGTCTCATATTAAAGCTTATTTCACCAGCATTAACCCGGTGTTGACGGAATAGCGATCGCATCTAGCGATCGCAAGATACAAGCAATATGAGATTAATGCTAAAAAAAAGACTTTTGTGTGGGTTAGTTTGAACTGGTCATTCAGAGTCAAATCATGGGAACAATAGGGTGGGGGATGTTCCCCTCACCCTTTGTAAGGATCAAATAAACTGACCTATAACTTGCAAGGAACTGGAATACCATTATCCCTGGACCAATTAAGACCTCATTAAGAGTTGTAATCTGTACAGTATATACAAGCATGTTGGCTTTTGTTAGTTCTCTTTGAAGCTGGAAATGTGACCGCATGGCTGCATTCATTGAACCTGAGTGAAACCTATAAGGAAGATATAATGTATTCAGTGTTTTTATACTTTCCTGTTTTAATGTAACATCTTTAATAGGTATCATGTATCGGCTATATTGTACTGTATTGTACTTATTTATTGAACTGCTAAACAAATTGCTTTTGCTAAATAAATTGCTTGTGCTTCGAAAACACAATACAATCGCTTGGGCAATGCTTATTTGAAAACTATAGAATTACTTTAATAATTTGGGGGCTCGAAAAGGCACTACATTGCTCACAGATTCACAAAACTGCCAGATTTCGGTTTACCAACAAAGGGTGGGATGAGAACGTATGCCTTTATGTCATCGAGTGTTGCTAAATCGAATATCCCTCTATGGGGTGCTAGTGAGAATCTAGGGACAAGAAAGAAAGAAAAAAAAAACTGTTTCTTTTTCATGTCATGTTTAAATGTGGTTTGTTTGCATTGCATAGCGTATGTGTTCCTGCATTAAGTATGTGAACTTCCGGTATTGTTGCCACGGGTTTAAACAGTCGTGTTCATAGTCTGTTATATATGCATAGTATAATCAATTGTTAAAGCCTCTAAAAATCAATTACTGTTGTTTGGGAAATTTATTTTCTGTACAGAAAACAAAAGGTTGTGTGTGTGCGTATGTGAATGTTATGCATAAAGACAAAAGTATACTGGTAACGGAATATAGGTTTTGTTTTGCTCGCGCGCCCAGTACTAATCACGACGTTTACTGATAAAGGGTATTGTTTGCTGGAAGGGGCAGAGCACTGCGGTGTTATCTGTTGTCCGCATAAAGATCATTGAGCGGTGCGATTGAACCGCATGGTAAGGTCGTGATTGAGTATTGGGAGAGCAGCGTGGAACTGTTGAGAAGAGATAGCGCTATGGTAAAGGTGTGTCTGACGGGGCACGGTAAAAAGGTGACCTGACAACAAAGGTTCTGTTCCAAGGGTGAGCAGGATATAAAGAAATCTTTGTGTGAAGTGGTGTTCTGCTCTAACAAAAGAGCAGGGGATAAAGAGACACCACAGAGTATACATGGCAGGTATACTCGAAGCGAAAATAACAGGTTTTCGCGGCATGCCCAATAGTAATCGCAAAGCTTACTGATAGTTAGTATCTGTAAGCGGTGCGATCGGACCGCATGGTTGATTTTATGCAGCCGTGATTGTGACTTGGGAGATGTGGGAGGAAATACGCTGCAACCACTGATATTCTTGATTGATATCGGTTGCTAACAGTGGTAAAGTACTCAAACTAGGAAAAGCAGGGTATTGCGAAGTTGGTACTTTGTTTGATCCCAGTTGTGTTAGGTTGTTTCTCCAGTGAGTACGCTGACAATCGCGTGTTATTGTTTTGTGGTACTCAGTAGTGTGGAGTTGAGGGGACGTACCTGTAGAAATCGTCCAGGGCCAAAAAAACATGGCCAATTGTATGCTGCCTAATGAATGGGCGGTTGGTTCGGCAAAGTATGTTATGCATAATAAATATGGTGCGTATGCAACGGCATACTGCGACAAATTGGACAAGATGACCCGGGAGTGTGTGAAACCTTTCCCAAACATAGGTAGTTTCGAGTCAGAGGTGTTAAATAATGTTAGAGATAAAGTGCAGTTGCTTAAATCAACAAAAACGAGAATTGAACATGATGATTGTTTGAAATTGTGGCAACTAGAGGGGAACACGTGGCAAGGCAGCGCATGCACAGTGAAAGTAGGCGTGGTGAAAAGTGGGTGCATAGCGGAAGTAAGCGTTGCCAATCGAAGAGAATAGAGTGCAAGGCAAGAAAGTATAAAACACTGAATACAATTTAAAAAACAAAAAACAAACAAACTGATAAAAATAGCAAATGTAACTATCTCTGTAACTATTTAGGTTTAAAAGCTGAGTAACTTAAATGTATATTTTTTCTTTTTTGTGTATGGTGGGTGTGAAAATAACCCTGCAATAGAAAAAAAAATAAAAAAAGACCAGGTTTTTCAAACAGTCTGAAGAAACTTTTCTTTTTATTCCATGCATAAAGTACAGCCAGGGAAAAGAAGTGTAACAAAATAAATTTGTTGTGTCTATGCAAATGGCTTAGATTCAGGAATCCTAGAGAGAGAAAAAAAAAAAAAAGAAAAATCAGGTTTCACATGTAGGTGAGAGATATCCAGTGTCTCCAGACAAATGGTCTTAGTTAATTGACCCTGACTGTAATGAGGCTATATAGCCTTAGAACAATACACAAAAGACTGGAGATAGCGTTGCTAAGGAGTTTTTCTGTCACTGGCCGATGATAAGGATTGAAAGCAAAAAGAAATATCATGTTCGTTTGTTTTTTATTTGAAACTGACTTTATTTTGTTTCTTTTTGTAGGTAAGGACAAAGAAAGAAGTATATATACTTAGTTATTATGGGGATTACGGAAGAAGTACAAAGCTTTCCCTTGATAGACAAATTAACAATAATTTATTTGGTTGAGATTCATTATTTAAAATGAAGTGTGCACATACTTCGCTTTAATGTTGTTTTATGTATTTCTGGAGGACACACATGAGAGATATAAAGTATGTGTCACAATGGGTAAACTTTGCACTTCTCCATTATAGTCATGACCTACTGAGTTCCATATGAGCTAACGACGGACGACATTGGATTGCACGGTTGACGTAAGACCCCCTAGTTAAGTATGGGGAGGGGTCATAGTTTAGCGAATAGCTAAGGGGATTAGTGGAATGAATACAGCCATTTTCCCATAGTCTCCAGTCCAGCTGTCATGTTGCTGTAAAATCTCCCTTTCTGCATGTCTGTTTGTTTTCAAACCCTTGTATTCAAATCTTTGTATTCTTATTATTCGTTGCTCTCCTATTTTCTCATTCTTTACATTGATGCTAGTATCTCTCTCTCTCTTCTCTTGTATAGAGATACAAAAAGACGTAGACACGGTCTCAGTAATGGGGATAAGACATTTTTGACATAAGACGAACTCAGGGATTTACACACTAGATTAACATGAGTTACAGAAACAGTTAGGGGTTTGGTGTTATGTGTATAGAAGCTGTTAATTTTAAGCAGAAAGGTTCTGTTGTGGAAATACGATTCACGTTTTATAGATTGCATATCTGTTTTTGTTTTATTTTTGGCTCGTGCCTCCTGTACAAAAATGTGCCTTTATATGTATGCACAAAGGGTGGGGACAGGAGATTGCTGGAGGTTAGACATACAGATATGCATCTCTGTGTAGAACATTGGAGTAGGATTTTTGCCACAAGATACGACATAATGTGAAACCCTAGAAAATGTAGAATTTTCGTGTTTTACATTTTTTTTCACTGTTAGACAGACATGTAATGGATACTCTTATATTTGAAGAAAGTGTTATACAGATAGACCCCTTTGCCCTTCTCACTTAGTCAAGTAGCTGAATGTGGGGTACTGAAAATGGCATGTGAGTTGGCAGAGGGAAAATCGATTGATATACATTGGTCTTCAGCATTTTTCTAGTCTAGGGGGCGACATTGAGGTGACTGAGAAATCCTTTATAGCAATACCAGCACATGAGTAGGACACTACATAGAGGACTTTATACAGTGACACAGTTACCAACTGAAGTAGCTGCTAGTAAAGTCCACACTTACACACACAACTATACATGGCTGTCACACCAGCGCGAACATGGCTGTCAAATAGACAGCAGGGTTTTTAGTGACAGCTGACAAATCTATGTTTTGTTTTGTTTTCTGTTGTATTGTTTTAAAATGTGAACACACACACACACACACATGCACACATACACATATTAGTTAATATATGAAGATTTGGGTTACCTGAAGAATTTCTCCAGGTGAAACAAATCCATCATCCAATTACCACCTTGCAGGATCCTCAAGTATACACGGGTGTACTGATAAAATATGTCTAGGTAAAGGTGTATTGAAATGTGTCTAATGTATTACTATGTCATACCCAAAGCTTTTGTTATTCAATGTGATAGCCCTAGAGTTATAATAGGTGATAGGGGTATTCACGTTATTGATAATAAATGTATAATGTATGAGTAGTGGTAACAAATTACATACTTTTGATTAGCCACAAACCAGTGTAAACATAAAGTAACGGTACTAGTTAAAACGAACTGAATAGAATGAGGATTGAAACTTGATTGAAGGGGCTGACAGCTTTGGCCACTAGTCCTCCCCACTATCAAGATCACTCCTGGGCTGCCTCTTAACCTGTTGACTTATGAAATGTTCTTGACTCCTCTTGGGATGAGTTTGTAACTGAGAGACTAGTTTATATCTTGAGAAGGAAAGTAAACAGTGAGACAGCAACCGAGAACGTTCAAAACACTGTTTCCTGAAAAGTTACACTAACTGTCAGGATGTTGGACCGGGAGAGTAAGTTGTGGAACAGTAATCTCCTAGGGCAGTGTTGGCTAACCTGTGACACTCCAGGTGTTGTGAAACTACAAGTCCAAGCATGCTTTGCCAATATATAACAGCTTATTGCTGGATGGGTATGCTGGGACTTGTAGTTTCACAACATCTGGAGTGTCACAGGTTAGCCAACACTGTCCTAGGCTCAGGTTATTTGACAAACAGGTACCAGGTGTAGGCTACCAGCATCACGACTTCAAGGGTAGCAGAGACACGTTGGTGCCCATTTCACCCACTGCAGAGGAGTCAACACCCAGAGAAGGGTCCAAGTGCACTCATAAATCTGTTCTGGGAGGTCTTGAATGCAGTTAGTAGCACCTGAGCCAAAGGCTAAGACAGTTGTCCAGCATGAAGTTGTAGTTTTTCCTGTTCTGTGTTTCTCTCATCTCATTCTCTTTTCAGGACGGTCAATTCTTTTAGTTATTGACAGGTGACAGAGGCTGGTTCAGGTAATGACATTGAGGAATTGGGGATGAAGGAGAAGTTAGTAGCACAATCGGTCCAGCCAATTACTATATTCAATTCAGGGGTAAAGGAAAATTTGGAAACCTTGGAGCCTGGAGAAAGTGTGAGGGGCTATTGTCTGAGTAGTATTACGTCCGTAAGTACGTCGACCCCATAGTTGAAGAAAGGTACATCCAGCGATGCCAGTCCAGTAATATTCGGACTTGAGCAGGCATCCTTGAGAATGATTATCATTCTTGGGTGGGTAAGGTTGTAGACCGAACTAACTGCTGAATGTGCTCTCACGTGCCTCAGTGGTTATATCGAGTAGGACTAGTTCTGTTTCCACTAAATATTCCTGAGGTACCCGAATTATGGGAGAGAGGTCACTAGGGGAAAAGTACGACACCTAGGTCCCTTAGTCTGGAGTCTCCCAATATTTGGCAAGCCGATCACTGTTTCATGTACAAAGAAACTTGAGTATTGGGAGACTGGGAAGAACGTGCAGACAATAGCCCGCCACACAAGTGTTGAAGAAAGGAAATGTTGATATTATTGGAATGTATATTGTAACTCTGATTTATAATGTTATTGGTGAACATGAAATGTTTAAATGTTGTCTGAGCTTAAAGACCTGTGTTGGTGGGATGAACCTGTTAGACATAAACAACTGTAGTAGAGTATTCTGTATTGATGATACATGTTCTATTGTACTCTGTACCATTCCAAATAATGTATTACATGTTCTATTGTACCTTTGAAGGGCATACAAAAAGGTTATCTCCAAGCTCCAGAGGTATACGGTCTATAGTAAAAGAAGAAAATGTTTTGAGGAATAAGACTCTCTATTGTGATAACTTGTTTAGAGCTACAGACAGCGTGGTCATACACCAAGGGGGACTTACATTACAGAGCAATGAAACGTGGTACTGAGATCCTGCATATAAAATCTTTAAGGAGATAGTTTATTATACTATCAAAGGGTGGAACTGTCGAAGTCGTATAATTGAATGAACAAAAGTATATTGGTTAATATTGTTTTATCGTGCAATTGCACTCAGTATGCCACGCTACATGGGGCATGGCTCTATCACGCGGTAAAATACGCATGTACACACTCGCACTACAACATTTACTTATTTATATATTTCATATTTATTAAGGTTCCAATCCACATTCATTTATTAGTAAAATGTATTAGATTGTATATTTATTCATATATAATACTGTAGTAAATGTTTTTATGGTTCAGGTGTTTTAAAAGATAAAGAGTTTGGTCTCATATTAAAGCTTATTTCACCAGCATTAACCCGGTGTTGACGGAATAGCGATCGCATCTAGCGATCACAAGATAAAAGCAATATGAGATTAATGCTAAAAAAAGACTTTTGTGTGGCTTAGTTTGAACTGGTCATTTAGAGTCAAATCATGGGAACAATATGATGGAGGGATGTTCCCCCCACCCTTTGTAAGGATCAAATAAACTGACCTATAACTTGCAAGGAACTGAAATACCATTATCCCTGGACCAATGAAGACCTCACTAAGAGTTGTGTTCTGTACAGTATATACAAGCATGTTGGATTTTGTTAGTTCTCTTTGAAGCTTGAAATGTGACCGCATGGCTGCATTCATTGAACCTGAGTGAAACCTATAAGGAAGATGTAATGTATTCAGTGTTTTTATACTTTCCTGTTTTAATGTAACATCTTTAATAGGTATCATGTATTGGCTATATTGTACTGTATTGTACTTATTTATTGAACTGCTAAACAAATTGCTTTTGCTAAATAAATTGCTTGTGCTTCGGAAACACAATACAATCGCTTGGGCAATGCTTATAAACCTATAGAATTACTTTAATAGGATGTTAGGAATAAAGTAGAGGGCTGAGTCAAGTTTGACTCCAAGGCAGCACACTTGGGAGACAGAGGAAATTGTGGTGGTGTTGATGATGAGGGAGACTTGAGGGGAGGTGGTGATGATTCGGTTTTGGAGAGAGTTAAGCACCCCTCAGGGAGAACTGATGGCAGTACCTGGTGTCAGAGAAGTTATGCATTAGTCTCCAGTACATTTTAGGAGAGTAGCTATGGCATATTGTTATATAGCCATTTTGTGGGCTCACCCAATTTTCATGAGAATGCAGCCTATCACTTCACTAGAATTTGTGTGCTGGGTGGTGCTAGATTAGCCAAATGTATTGGTGGCATTTATGAAAAACTATTTTACATGTAACAATGTAGAAAAGGGGGCATTGCTCATAGCAGCCAATACAATTCTGTAAATTTCCAATAGTATAGAAAATAAAAGCAAAAATGTAAAATGTATGGTTATATGCGGTTTGCTCATTGTATTCTTAACATAAATAGATGTAACATAAAACCATAGAAGCAATGTAATTCCGGTTACTTCTATACATATATTTTCCTAATATTGACCCTCTATCATGAAATCCAAAAAAATGGGGTAAGTTTAGCTCCCATACATACTTAACAATTATACTGTGCTGTCTGATACAAGTTTAATTAGCGTATGTCAGGATCTGATGGAAAACATCCCTGTAAGCTGACAGTAATGCTTTCAGAAGTGCATTTGCTCGCAGGGAGTGTGAGAATAGGTTACAAGAATATATTCTCTCTCAGAGAATATAAATATTATATAAAGGCAGAATTGCACTCTCTTAGAGTACAGACATCTACGAAAAATGTTAACCCTGGCCTCCACCTGTACACTGCAATATTGGCCAAGTAGGCCATTTAAAAACTGTGAAATATGTGGTCATGCAATACATTTCTATTTGCACAATGTTCACCTTGTGCACAGCAGTGTTTCCCCACAGCACACTTTCGCTCTGAGTTTGGGAACTCTACAGCAGTGTAGCCCAAAATGTGCTTTTTCCACCCCTTGAATGTTATGCAAATAACCTCATCCAGCAATATAAAACTTTGTATTTATGCATAAATGCATAACTAGGAACATTGAAACACTTAGATTGCATTTCATAAGGAAACCCCTCCTCTTCCAGCTCCTTCCATTACAAGAAGAAAAAATTTGCACCCTACAGTCGGTGCTATCTTAACCCACAAATCCATGTCCTTCACTGTATGGCAAATGGGTATATTCATGCAATAACAGTGACATCACAAACTCACATTTCATCTATGCTCCTGCAATCTCTTAGGATAATGGGATATTATATTGAAATATAAATATTCCAAGGCACCGTACAGAATGGTTCTGTGAGATATAAATATTGAGATCTGCATAATATATAGCAGACTAAATGGCTGCTATTTAGCCAATATGCCTGTTATCTTAAGTCTCGCTTGGGAAAAATCTCTGGTCATCCAATCCTATTTTCAGCAGGATGCAACTATTTTTTATTATTCTGCAAATACTTGAAATATCTGGTGAACCAGAACATGACATTGTCACCCCACCAGGAGTTATCGTTAACCAGCGGCCATATAAGATACCTGAGGCAAGAAGGGCTGCAGTAAAGTGAGAAGTGGAGGACATGTAGCAACTTGGGGTAGTGCAGTAATCCACCAGTAAGTGGAATAACCTTATAGTCCTTGTGCAGAAGGCTTCAGGGGCCATTCGCTTCTGTAATGATTTTAGGAAGAATAAAGTGTCTAGGTTTGACACCTTTCCAATGCCGTGGGTAGATGAACTAGTGGAGAATCTGGCCAGTAGTTAATATCTGACTACCCTATATTTGACTAAAGGGTACTGGCATATACCTCTCACTGCCTCGGCCAAACCCAAAACAGCTTTTTCTACACCTGAAGGGGCGCCAGCCACATTTCAGGGGGCAATGCACAAGTTTTTGAAGCCTCACCTGGAATACGCCACTGCTTACCTGGATGACATAGTCATCTACAGTCAGGACTGGGAGTCCCATCTTCCCAAGGTGGAGGCGGTTTTGCAGTCATTAAGGCATCATGGCCTTACGACAAATCCCTGGAAGTGTGCGCTAGCCATGGCAGAGGCTTAGTATCTGGGTTATGAGGTCGGTCGGGGGAAATAAAACCCCAGGTGGATAAGGTAGAGGCTGTGAGTAATTGGCCTAAACCACAGAGAAAGTCAGACTTCCTGGGATTGGTTGGGTAATATAGACATTTTATCCAAAACTTTGCTACCCGAGCCGCCCCACTAACCGAGTTTCTTAAAAGGAATAACCCAGACAAATTAATTTGGTCTGAATCTTTGGAAGTTACCTTGGAAGACTTGAAGGAAGCCTTGTGCACTGCACCAATTCTACAAGCACCCAACTATAGGGAGAGGTTCTTTCTCCAGACAGATAATTCTGGGACAGGTTTGGGGGCAGTTTTGTCCCAGAGGGTGAAGGATGAGGAGAGACCAGTTCTTTTCCTCAGCCGTAAACTCTTACCATGGGAAAAGAGGTATGCCACAGTAGAACAGGAGTGTTTGGCCATCAAGTGGGCAGTAGAAGCACTCCGGTACAACCTTGTACAATGCTTCTATTCCTGGCACCACATCTTACATTCAAAATAATCAAAATAGGAGGTAAAATATATGTAGGATGTAAAATATATCATATAGCCTCCCCCTCTCCACGATTTTCGGGTATTTTATATACCCATGAATTTTAAACTTGAGGGGTCCGCATTGTGCTTTTTGGCGTAGTGATCTGATACACTGTGTGTCTCAACTTGGTTGCGTATGTTCCTACAGTGTTCACTCAACCTCACCTTTAAACTCCTAGTAGCGCGGCCAACATACTGTAGGCCGCACAGACATTCTAGGAGATACACCACCCCTTTAGTGTCACATGTAATTTTTTCTTTTACAGAAAAAGCTTTTTTATTTGAATTTGACATACATTTTTCTATTGGTTTTGTATTGTGAATGTGCATGATTTTACATGCTTGATACCTATGGCAGTGATAGAAGCCTGTTTTCTTATCATTCAGCCACGTCCCTTCTTTTATGGGTTCTTTTGATGGAGTTGCACTTTACACCAATTCATTTTTTATATTCTGACTTTTTTTTATACATTACTGATGGTTTTTCTTTAAAAATTCCCTGTAATTTCTCATATTTCAATAAAATAGGCCAGTATTTTTTTCACAACTGTTTTCAATTTAAATGCCTGATCACTATATTGGGTTATGAATCTAACTTCTTCTAAATTTTTCTCCTCAATTGTTTAATTTTTACCGGTCAAAAGGTTTTGTCTATTCATTTTGGTGCTGTAATATAAGGCAGCCTTCATTACATTCATAAAGGAAGCGCTTTTTTTTACTATTTATTGTATTTCACTCCTGTACTACCTACTCGGTCGAGATTTCACCCTGGTTACCGACCACGCACCATTATAGAGGATGCACACCAATAAGGAGGTGAACGCCAGGGTCACACGTTGGTTCCTGGCATTACAGGCCTTTAGCTTTAAGGTGGAACATAGGCCAGGGGCTCTGCATAATAATGCTGATGCCCTGTCATGGAGACATGCGCTCCCCTGATCGGCTGATTCGCCTGATTTGGCGAAGCCAGAGAAAGGGCAAAAAGCAAGTTTTTGCCAAGAAAAGTATCGGCTTCGCCAAGTATGGCAAAGCTAAGGGGACGGGAAAGTGGCATAGAGGGTTATTAGCCACACATTTCCTGCATAGGGAAAGGTAAAATCCCAGAGAGTTTGCAAGTACAGCCCTGCAGACAGGGTTAAATTCCCACTTAGTCTTTCCCACAGCACACAGGTGCACAACATCTCATAGATTGTAAGCTTGCGAGCAGGGCCTTCTCACCTCTTTGTCTGTTTTACCCAGTTTGTTTATTAGTTTACTATGTTTGTCCCCAATTGTAAAGTGCCACGGAATATTTTGGCGCTATATAAATAAATGATGAAGATGATGATGATGGGTGTGATTGCTGTGATGTGTGTATGTGTATAAAACAGGGCCGGATTAAGGGAATGGAGTTCCCTGGGCTAAGGGGGCCTCCATTTCCCTGTGAGGCCCCTCCCCCCCAGAGAGCCCCGCCCCCCCCCTGTGAGCCGAGCTGCCCCCAGCCCCCAAGGCACTTACCTCCTTCTCCTGGCATTGCGGTCCTTCCCTGGCGCGCTGTACGCTCCTTACTGAGGAGATCTCGTGAGAGTGAGACTCACAAGATCTCCTCAGTAAGGAGACCACAGGAGATTGACTGCAGTGAAAGTGCTCAGCAGCATTGATCGGGCCAGGGGCGCACCCGCCCCCGACCGATAAATAATGCTGCTGAGCATTTTCAAGGGCCCCTTGCATGTCCGAGGCCCCTGGGCTGTAGCCCAGTTAGACCTCGGGTTAATCCAGCCCTGGTATAAAAGCATTGTGGGATCTGGTGGGCGGGACTTCCGATACTGATAAGCGGCAGGACGATAGGGATTGTGGGCTAAGATAGTGTGTCAGGAAGTCATAGGTTATTTATGTTGGAGACGTGCTGGTTTATGCTGCAAATAAAACAGCTACTGCTTGAAAATATCTGTAGCAAGGAGTCTTTATTTGGTGATTTCTACTATATATATATATATATATATATATATATATATATATATATATATATATATATACAGGTTAACCCGTGCATGATACTCATGCATTCTAGTCAAATCAAGCTACTTAAGGTGTTAAAAAGGTTCTTGTCATGCATTTGGGCCATAGCCCAGGCCTCAACCACCAACCACTCCCCACTGTCACCCCCGGCAACCACCAACCACTCCCAACTGTCACTTCTCCTTCAAGAAATATATATATATATTTTTTAAATCTTTATAAAACACTTTTAACAATTAACAAATTAAATTAACAAATTAAAAACATCTTAGTATACCAAATTTCAGCCCTTTCTGAATTTTTTTTTCCACACACACTAAGAATTTAGTAGGTCAGTGTATAACTCCGCCCAGCAGGTGGCGCTGCAGCTTGGTTTTATTTTTTCCACACACACACACACACACACACAGACAGACAGACTAACACACGCCACTAGACATTTATATATTAGATATATATATTTTCTATACATTTCTGTTCTGTTTCTTATAGTTTCTCTTCTTCTCTTAAATACCTTGTTTGATGTGAGCACATCTATAAGCATTATGCTTTACTTTCATGTAAAGTAATGCTTATTGAAACCTGCAGTGTATGTTTATAGAAATTTAGCATGGTTTAAGTCCCTAAAGCACCATATCAAATCAGCAACACTTTCTTGCATGCACAATCTCCAGCACTGCAGGCTCATTTATTTATTCTGATTTGCACAATGAAATGTCATTTTTATATCACATTTTGCTCAAATTAAAGAGCTTTATTGCACCTATCATGCAGCAGTAAGGAACACGGCCATTCTGATGTTATGATTCAACACTGTGCACATTTACAGCTGCCTTAGAAAACACTTCTATGACATTATGGGGACATTTGTAGGGCAATATCTGTCGTTTATAGCCGCAGTTTGTAAATTACTCTTTTTATATACAATAGAACACAGAGGGCCACAGTATGACCCCTGACCGTATGCATGACAATTCTGTCACAGAAAATGTATATATATGTGTGCATGCTGGGTCCAAGCCAGCACATGGGGGGAGGGGTCCCCATTGCCCAGAAATCCCCCCTGTACGCACTTGAGTCAGGAGCTTAAACGCTTAAAGAGTAACTAGAGAGTTCAACAATGAGTGCCAGCTCTAGCCTTCATTACAATAGAAAAGTGGCCAATTAGAATGTCTCCATGGCAATACTCCACCTCCTCACTGTATCACAGCGCAGAAGACCCCATCCCTATCATTGCACCTGTAGCCTAGATCAACAGTATTTCAAAGCTCCTCAAATGTGGTCTTCAGGGACGGAGCCAATTTGTGAACTATGGAGGAAAATGATGATCTGCAGGGGCTCAGGAGTGGGATGCGATCAGTCAGAAAAATAGGTCAGTACCTCAGTGACAGACCTTATCTACTAAAACTATGTTGCAACAAATTGAACTTAACAAGATGATACCCTAAAGTATTTATCACAGTACAATTAATATTGTAACTATAATAAAGCTGGTAAAACAGGAACAAAACCTAAATAATGTATTGCTTTGTTGCAAGAGAGCAGAGGAGGATCTATTATACTTTTTTAGTTTGCCAATTTCCAAACTACGAGGACTGCTGCTTTGAAACTATATGTCCCAGCATATTGTGTCAAAGGCTGTTTTGGCATGCTGGAACATGAGATCTGGAGTGACTGGAATTAGTGCATTAGTGATTTTGTCCAGGCACCCTGGAGTCTCGGCCAAGGCATGGCCCATGTGTTATACAACTGTATTGTTTATTTTCAGTTAAAAGCTAACTTTGACAAAAAGTGTATGTTTTTTTTTTGCTTTATTCTGAAATTAAGTGTTTGGAAAACCCCCTCTAGAAATTCTGCGTTTGCCACTGGCTGGGTCACATGTATGATACACTAAACTCAAATCACAGCAGTAGTTCTGCATTAGGGGTATATCAGGCATACAAATGCATATATATGCCCAATAGCGTAGAAATTTGGCTTTACAGTGTTAATAGTAAATGTGAACGTCGCTGTGAGGATCCACAGCAATAGCAGCTACAGACAACAGGACGACTGGCCTCAATTGTTTGTGTGGGCAGAGTTCTCAAGGAACGACCTGGTGTAGGATACCACAGGGGTATCCCCTTTCTGTTTTAGCCATGATTTCCACCCAGTGGTCAACCCGTCTTCCTATGCCCTCTCAGACATGCATGTGCAGGAGCAGATGAATATGGTCATAGCTAACTAAAAAAGACTTGAGGACCAGCTGACATGGAATGGACCAATGTTCTCAGTGGCCACTACAGTGTGGCTCTCCACACGCAACATCGCTCTGAAGATGCCACCAATCAATCTGGAACTTCAGTCCAACCATCGGGATGATAAATACGCTAGTGTGCAAGCTATAGCTACCACCTTACTTACGGATCCAGCCAGTGTTTCACATCCTTCTGAGACCAGTGGTAAGTGACATGTTTCCAAGACAAAAGACGGTTCATTCTTCCACGGTAGAGGGCCAAGAGGAGTATATCATCCAATTGAGTATCGACTCCCACAGATCTGAGAGAGTACCCGGTGCACTCGAAAAGGCTTCAGATCTGAGGACCACTCTTGGATTAAATCATCTGATGATCCCTCACCTGCTCTGATCGCCAAATTATTCGGACTGCATCCTGCTGAGCGTAAGTCACATATGGAATCTGCCCATGGGGGTGGGGCACTGTGAGGATCCACTGCAATACCAGCTACAGATGACAGGAGGCCGTGCACCATCACACTGATGATTGCACATTATATTTCAGCATTTTAGGAAAGGTCAAGTCAATTAGTAAGAAACCACACCAGTATGAAGCTTTCATAAGGTTCTTACTCCTACCAATCTGTATGAACAAAGCTGGAATTTCATTTCTCTGCTAGCAAACCTTCGAACATGCAAGTCCCTGGCAGCGAGACAGGGCCATGGCAACATCACGATGGGAGCATGACCAGGCCCCAGAGAGCTTCCTAGGCTGCCCATTAGCCATCTTCCTTTCCCCAACATTCTCACTCATGTCCCTGGGTAAAACAGCAGGATAGATGGGCCTAAATTTGGGACTGCACCTCTGAAATCGGGACAATTGGTTGGTATATGCTGGTGCTTCAAGAGTCCTGTTTTATTTGACTGTTGTATTGAGCTTGGCTTCGCTCCTAAACATTCTACCTTCTCCAGCCCATAAGCTTTGTCCCTCTTGACACATCCTCTCACATTATGTAGCTTGCCAGCTGTGCGGTTACTACCCCAGCCAAGTAGTCCTCCCCTGGGAGTAACCAGCACCATACACAAATATAATGAAAAAAAGTGTTATATACACAAGATAGTATAGTGTGTTAACAGTGTTATCAATAGATGCAAAATCTAATTTTCCTTATAAACTGCAATAAAACAAACACCTCCAAATCCATCACTTACAGCTCTACAAATCAAATGGGAACCTTCTTTCTTGCAGATATCCAAATCAAAATGGCAAATAAGTAATTTGAATAGATCGCTGTGACTTGGTATAATATAGTTGCAATGCTAATAATTCAGCTGGAGGGGTCAATGCTCAAGCAGCCAATTAGAAGCACCTAAATAGTGTACCTGGTGGCATCCTTAAATATCACTAAAACAGGCCTCCAGTACCTGCAAATATACGCCTCCTGAGAAGGGTATCTGACGATGCATCCAAATCTCATTAGGTTGCATCTCCTGGGGACATGTACAGTACACCCCCTTAAAAAAATACTCAGCTTACACTGCTTGCCCATCTTCCACCTCTATGTAAGGGTCCATAAGTCTAAGATCTAAATATGGATGCATTGTGATACATATGCACAGTAGGGATGTGCACCGGCCACTTTTGGCGTCTCGTGTTTTGTGTTTTGGATTCGGATTTGCTTGAGGTTTTGGGTTCGGATTTGTTTCGCAAAACACCTGACAAAAGGTTTTGGTTCGGATTTAAGGTTTTGGATTCGGATTTATTTTGAAAAAAACATAAAAAGTGTTAAAATCAAGTTTTTGGGTTTATTTTCACTCCTACGCTATTATTAACCTCAATAACATTCAATAACAATCTTTTCCACTAATTCCCAGTCTATTCTGAACACCTCACAATATTGTTTTTAGTCCAAAACGTTTCACCGAGGTAGCTTTCTGGACTGCATAGTGCTGTGGTCCCGGTACACAATTTGGTACCGGGGCCACAATACCTCCGCCTTCAAATGGTCTGAATTCCACTGCACAGCTGCCTGCTCCTACATCCTCTGCAGCATATACAGGGTGTAGTTCGAGCGTGTCAATACCTCTTGTTTTTGACGATGACAGGTCATTTTCATTAATTTATGATTTGGCAGCAGCAGTTAACGTTGTTTAATATCTGATACGCCTCTATCTGGACTGCATAGTGGAGTGGCCCCGGTACCCAATTTGGTACCGGGGCCACAATACCTCCTCCAACTTTCAAGTGTAGTGTTTATAATTTATAAAAACTACAGTAGTTATAGCAAGTCAATAACTCTTGTTTTAGACGACCATGGTACAGAGCATTCATCATTGAGATCCCATCAAGTATGTGAAAGACAGACAGCGTCGAAGTGTTATTTGTTGACTTTGTTAACCAAAAAATTGTCCCTGTTGCAAATATTCGTACAATGAAGAGTGACTTTTTCATTTAAAGGCTCAAGCTTTCAAGTGTAGTGTTTATAAGTTATAAACACTATAGTAGTTCAAGCACGTCAATACCTCTTGTTTTTGATTATGACAGGGCATTTTACTTTTGGTTTAATTTGTTGAATTTGTTTTAATTTTGTTTTACTTTGTGCTCATGGCAAACGACTGTTGAATGGTCACATAATGGCAAAAAAAGAGTTGCAAGATGGAATTGTCCTTGGGCCCTCCCAACCACCCTTATGTTGTTGAAATAGGACATGCACACTTTAACAAACCAATCATTTCAGCGACAGGGCCTACCAAACAACTGTGGCTGAAATGATTGGTTTGTTTGGGCCCCCACACCAAAAAAGCTATTCATCTCTCCCTGTACAAACTAAACAGGCTCTACTGAGGCAAGATGTCGTCCTCATCCTCAACCTCTGATTCCTCTCCCCCTACAGTGTGTACTTCCTCCTCCTCACACATTATCAATTCGTCCCCGCTGGACTCCACAACCACAGGTCCCTCTGTACTATCTGGAGGGCAGTGCTGTACTTGATTGAGGAATTGATAATTCATTTTTATGAACATCATTTTTTCAACGTTCTAAGGAAGCAACCTGCTTCGCCGCTCACTGACCAGGTTACCCGCTGCACTAAAAACTCTTTCCGAGTACACACTGGAGGGGGGACAACTCAGGTAAAATAGAGCCAGTTTATACAGGGGCTTCCAATCTGCCTTTTTTTCCTGCCAGTAACATAGCAGTACCACTGGACTTATACTGCAGAATCAGTGAACTTTGTAATATTGCAGTACCACTGGACTTATACTGCTGAATCAGTGGACTTTGTAATATAGCAGTACCACTGGACTTATACTGCTGAATCAGTGAACTTTGTAATATTGCAGTACCACTGGACTTATACTGCTGAATCAGTGAACTTTGTAATATAGCAGTACCAATGGACTTATACTGCAGAATCAGTGAACTTTGTAATATTGCAGTATCACTGGACTTATACAGCAGAATCAGTGAACTTTGTAATATAGCAGTACCACTGGACTTATACTGCTGAATCAGTGAACTTTGTAATATTGCAGTACCACTGGACTTATACTGCAGAATCAGTGAACTTTGTAATATTGCAGTACCACTGGACTTATACTGCTGAATCAGTGAACTTTGTAATATAGCAGTACCACTGGACTTATACTGCTGAATCAGTGAACTTTGTAATATTGCAGTACCACTGGACTTATACTGCTGAATCAGTGAACTTTGTAATATTGCAGTACCACTGGACTTATACTGCAGAATCAGTGAACTTTGTAATATTGCAGTACCACTGGACTTATACTGCAGAATCAGTGAACTTTGTAATATTGCAGTACCAATGGACTTATACTGCAGGATTGTTTTTGGATATTTTTTTTTAATTTCTTTTTTTTATAATTATTTTTTTATTTTATTTTTTATAACTTTTTTTAACATTTTTTATAACTTGGGAATAATGGGGAAATAACAATGCCCTTAGAAGGACAGAGCACAGGACACAGCACCACTGGACTGAACAGGACACAGCACAGGACCCAGCAGCACCACTGAACTCAGAAGGACAGAGCACAGGACACAGCACCACTGGACTGAGCAGAACACAGCACAGCACAGCACAGCACAGCACAGCACAGCACTAAACAGCACAGCACTAAACAGCACAGCACAGCACGAGATATAGCAGGACAGAGGACCACCTAACACAACCTCCCTCTACCCTGATCAATGCCCGAGTGAAGATGGCGGCGGCTAGCGGGGAATTTATAGAATACGAGTATCGCGAGATCCGACAGCGGGATTATGACTTAGAGCCTCGGTTTCAGTTTTGCAATTGGCGGGAATACCCGGATCTGTCTCGGATCCGGCTTGGATCGGCAACGTTCGGGTGGGCTTGGATTTCAGATATCCGAGCCCGCTCATCTCTAATGCACAGTACGAAAATGTGTATAATTATTCCACAAAAATGGATGTACTCCTAACTATAAATGAGGCCTTGAATTGCTGAAAATAATAGTATTGAAAACTCTTTTGTGCGAGATTTAGGGCTTGTACACTACACAGTCATTGAAAAATAAAGCGTAGAAAATATTATGTTCTTTCTTTGTTTCAACAACACTTGTCCACTCTCCCGGAATGTCCAGGAGACTCCGGGTTCCTCTCCTGGACTCCCAGGAAAGCAGGCTGTCCTCATGTACCCGGCCCACTTTGCAGCAATGTGGGTGGGACAGAATCTTCGATGATGCAATTATTAGTGTATCATGTCATTTTGGCCCTGCTACTGTGATGTAGAATGATACCATTTGCTGCATCCCGCCCCCTGCACTAGCCACTTCACTTCCCCTCCGAAATCTCATTGTAAAGCTTCAATCTAGCACAGTGTACTATGGACTTAAAAAAGCGTTTCCTTAAAATGGAATTATGTTTTACTAAGTGCTAATGCTTATGAACACTGCTGGCAATGTCCAAATTGTCATAAAGCAAAGCACATGCTTGTCAGAAGGTGTGTGTGTACAGCTCTATTCAGCTTACATTATTGGACGATTAGAGTCAATGGGCATGATTCATTAAGGAAAGTTAAGCAAAAGTAAGTAAGTAAGGCAAAACCATGTTGCTTTGGAGGGGGAGGTAAATTTAACATGTGATGACAGATTTATATTTGAGGTAGGCCATGTCCTAGATTAACTTTACATTTCAGTGTTCAAATAAGCTATCAAGTATTTGTGTGCTACATGAAAAAACAGACAGTATTTTCCTTATGTGCAAAATAATAAACTAATTTGCACCACTTGAATTGCAACATGGCTTTGTCCAGAAAACGTGAGTAAGAAAACTTCAATTTTTTGCTTAACTGTCCTTAATGAATAAGGCCAAATGTTTTGCTGCTTTACCAAAGTGAAATAACTCTTTTTCTTTTTTGTTGTATTTTCCATAAAGACAGTCATGGAATTGAGTATTCTAGTGTATTTGTACATTCTCTAAACTACATCTTACAAAATATAATTTTCCTCCTGATTAATATGGCTGACACTGGATACGGAGTTAGACAACATAGGTTCCTAGTGCAGGAATAGAGTTTTGGATCTTTCATTCTTGATTATTGTTTATTTATAAAGGTACCACAAAGTTTCTTCAAATGCTGTACAATGTTTACAGTGGGTAAGTGAAAAAATAACCAGAAACAAAAAGCAAACAATTCATAAATCATAGCAACTAGGGCAAGAAAATGACAAGAAAAAAAAGTTATACATAAATATGAACAAATTATTTGCAAATCAGAAGAGAACAGACGTGAGTCAAAGGGTAGAGGGATCCCTGCTTTTGCAAGTTTACAATTTTACAAATCCACCCCAAGCCCGGCCCAATCTGCTCAGCCACGTCTACTTTCTGATGAAGCCCCACCTGCTTCCCTGTAAATCCTGCCCCTTTCAAGATCCGTAAATCGGGGCAGTCACACCAAAATCAAGATTATTGGTTGGTACATATGTACTGGTTAATGGCATAAGAAAAAAGGGCTGCAAAACATTTATCACATTTTTAAGTATATGCCTTATTATTCAGATCCACAAAAGTGACACTGTTAGAAAAAAAAAAATGCTACTAACGTTGTTTTTTACGCATGTCTAATAAAAAAAAAAACTATTCATGAAGGCTTAGCAATGATTTTCATGATGGTAACAACAGTTTTAAGCAACACTCTTAAAAAGTGGTTATGTTCACAATAAAATCAAACATCAGGATTTGTAAATATGTCTTAAACACATATTTAGAGACATTTTTAAAATGGTAAAATATATGGTGTGAGCAAAAAACATATAGAAAAACACTGATATTAAACCAAAATCCACCATTTAACGTGATATATGCAACTGTTACTAAACTGAAATTAAAATAAAATACCACTATATATTCATACATTTATTCATTATTGTAATAGTTTTCTACTGCGTTGGAGTTTAGATGGATATTATACAATAATATGGAGTTAATATTATTAAGGATTACCGTAGAAATAGCAGACAATATCAAACAATTGATCCTAACAAATTTACAGATATATGTTAAGCATGCCTGGAAGGCAACTTAGTTAATTGGTTAATTATCAATACCATTGTTTGAATTCACTCCTATGCAGCAACTACAATGTGGCTATAGATGCATTGGTGGCCACAGGAACATGTTCCTCTCAAAACCCCTACTCCTTCTCATGATGTGTTTTGGTTCTTTGGAGTATTAGCCCGCCAAGGTGCATTCATATATCTGTGAACGCATGACAAAATGTGTTGTCTATAAAACCTTACATGTCCCTCTTTGGCCATCTGAAATACTAAGAGGCAAGTCTAGGGCATGGATTTTCTTGTCCCTGGAAATTTCCAACTGCATAAATGTAAACCTATTTTCCTTTTGATTAAAAATGAATATTGCCACAACTGTCTGCTATGTAGCTCATCCCTTAGGAGATAATTATACATATTTTATGCAGTTTACTGCTGCAATCATGTCGCAGTCTCCTTTGTGAAATGTTGCTTACTGCAATATTTTTTTATATATCACTTGTTTTGCATGCCACACAATCAAGCCTATACTGTTGGTTAACATGGCAATTTATTGTTTCACAAATGACAGTATCATATACAAAGTCACTATGCAAAGACTTTTATACAAATATAAACTTTAAACATATAATTGAAAATGTCATCTTCAAATAGCTTCCTATAAACAAATCCTAAAAGTACTGCTTAATACCAGCCACACAATGCCGGTCCTGTTGATACTGATGAGATGAAGTCCGGTTATTTGGTGATTGGGTCAAGCAGACAGATCCCTTTTTGTGTTACTGGTACCTATAAGTGGGGTCATAAGATGATTGCACACACAGGCTAATAGTGGTCATTTTGTAACCACATTCGCCAACCTGTCTATTAAATAGTCTGATCAATTTGGATCTAATTATTATCAGGCATCACGGTCATCCACACAGGGCACCATATGAGATACTGTCACATATTACAATGCACTTGGTTTAAATTGTTTTTCTTTAATTGGTGTGGTTGTGTTAAGGAGAGTGTTACAGATGCCTGGGATCTGCCTATGCTAAAAGAAAACCCATATAATCCATAAGAAGGTGCCAGTTTATTCAAACTAAACCTTGCATGTTTATTGGCTGAAGAATTGTAGACTTTTCAAGAACAGATTTATATATTGAAACAAGTTGAATATACAAATATAGAAAAAACTAAATTGTGCAAGATGAGTCTACTCCATGATGATTTGAGTATTCTACTGTTCTGCCCTGAATGGCCAAGTGCATGGTGCTTGGAAATATCATTGAGCACTCTATGAGGGTAGTTAGAAAATATGGAAATGGGGGCTGCTCTTTGCATTGTGTGCCCCGCATATTTTGTGGTACATGAAAACACATTGGTGTGAACAAGTCCTTAAACACAAGTATCAACCAGTGCATAACAGTATTATCAACATTGCCCTCATGCCATCATTAAAAACAACACCTAAAGGTATATTTGTACCTAAAGGTACAAAGTTTTGGGAGTAAATTTATTAAACTGCGGGTTTGAAAAAGTGGAGATGTTGCCTATAGCAACTAATCAGAATCTGTCTGGTTGCTATAGGCAACATCACCACTTTTTCAAACCCGCAGTTTAGTAAATTTACTCACAAAACTTTGTATCAAGTACCATTTATAGAACAACCTGGATTAACCTTGACTTGCACACACAAAAGTGGAAGACATACCATACTGTTTGACCTGCATTTGAAAGGGCACTAGTATGTCAGCAGTATGCACCCTATATGGAGTTTTAAGTAAAAAAAGTAAAAATGTCCACTCCTTTTCATTTCAATTTAGAAATATTAAGGGTCATTTACAACAAAGTGCAAAACCACAGCGCAAATGATCTTTTGTGACATTAATGGGCAGAGACAGCGGCATCTGCAAAAGGTTTGCACAATCTGAAGGGAAGCGATGGTAATCGGTATCCCGATGCTTGGGATATCGCCAACCACTATTCCGAAAAAAAATGAATAGTAAAATAACCACATGATGAAAATATACACTTACCTTCAGAGCGACGGCGTTGATTTCCGAAGACTTTGATATGCGACGGTTGGTAATTCCGAAGATGCAGCATGCCGGTGCTGGATTGTGACATCACCAAACACATTTAAAGAGGTTTCTAAATCATACGGCTAGGGTTAGGGTGCGCCAAACGTCTGTTACTTACCTGACGTCACAATCCAGTGCTGGCATGCAGCATCTTCCGTCGTTGCATACCAGAGTCTTCGAAAATCAACGCCGTCGCTCTGCAGGTAAGTGTGTATTTTCATCATGTGGTTATTTTAGTATTCAATTTTTTTTTGTAGGAATAGTAGGTGTCGGGATCCCAAGCGCCGGGATACCGTACCCCACCCGAGGGGAAGGCTTTGTCAAATTGGGGGCACTGTAGAATATGGATAAGGTACATGAGGGTACCTTTTACACTAACATGCACCAACATGAAATGCTTTGCTCTGATTCTATCTCTCTTTTTTAATAAAAGAGATTTAGAAAAGGGTAAAGGTATAGGTAGAGTATATTTTACACATATAGGTCCTGAGTCATTAAGCAAAGCAATTGGAGTAACTCTGCACCTTGGCAAAACCATGTTGCATTGGAGGGGAGGTAAATATAAAATGTAAACAAAAACTATCAAGTATTTGTGTGCTACATGACAAAAAACTCAGTATTTTCTTTATGTGCAAAATAATGAACTAATTTGCACCCCTTGCATTGTAACATGGTATTGTCCAGGATCAAATGTACTCCTATTTTTACCTTGCTTTACTTAATGACTCAGGCCCATAAACTGTACAAGTTCTCAGATGTATAAGGGATGTAACCTGCTATGTCCTTGGCTCAGGAACTAACTGGCCATCTGACAGTTCTGGCAAATGCCAGAATGGCCGATGGCTAGATGTGCTGGTGCAGGGACCAGTCCAAGCAGGGGCGGATTGGCTATTTCTTTTCTTTCTGGGTCCCGGCATTGCATTCCCTAGCTAATAGGGCCGGACCTAGCCTTCCAGTGGCTTCCTGGTTACTGGCTCCTCTCCAGGAACCAGCCACATTACTAAATACAAAACCAAAAACAACTGTTGGGCGCTGCAATCACCCTTCCGATATAACTTGTGCTGCTGCTCTTCTATAACAGAATCTGGATCTGTCAAATAATAGAAAAAACTTGCCACAAAAAGAGGAGCGCAAAGCACCAAGTACTTAAAAAATTAACAATTTATGAAATAACAACAATATAAAATAGGATAAGCATATAACCATAGGCTAATAGCATTTATATCAGACAGCTGTATAGTAGACAAGCCTGACCTATAAACACAATCAGGATATTTGGCCACAAATAAATAGCATATGGTACCATATATAATAAAAATGGCAATGCCACTGGAGGGATCCAATCCGCGGACTGCAGGATTAAAATGATATTATACTAATGTTTGGACCTAGATCGGAGAACAAGATGGATATCTTGTAACAATGTTCCAGAATCGAAACCACCATTTAGGTGCAATCTTACACCAATATAGGTCCAGCTAGTAAATGGCAATTAGCCAGACGAAGAAGTAGCTTAAAACAATATGCAGTTAGAGAATCCACCGTAGGGTGCAAACAAGCACCAGAAAAAAGGATTACTGTTGATGTTTTGATGTTACCGGTGTTTACTTTTTAAGCATTGAATCGACAAATGACTTATTCGTAATCTATATCAGTGCCAAAATGGAAATAGATGTTATTTGGCACTAAAAAAGTACATGCATATATACTTAGCTTCGCTTTGCGAATTCGTGGATACCAAAATCCCGATGTAAAGTTGTTCAAATAGCTCCAGTAGGTATAGACGGCAGTCAGCGGAAAAAAATCCAAGCATAAATCCCAAATCCACTTATAGTGGTAGGCTGGCCAGTACCTGATGGGAGTTTTGATGTATATCAATTCTAACGCGTTTCTCGGCGTACTGCCGCTTCATCAGAGGTGAGTGTAATAGCAAGATCCAGCCTCGCTGGTTTAAATACTACAAAGTGGTCACATGGAATTAATCACATGGTCAACAGCTGACCGTCCGAAGATGTCCGACTAATTAACAGTATATCCGAACTTTGTATTATGAATCACGTGATCATCAGTGATCATCCGGAAATAGCCGACAAGCTGTCATACATCACGGAAAGTCACGATCTCCTGCAATCTGGACCTCATAATCGGAAAGTGCCGAATTTGACAGAATGCTTATCCGTATAAATAAGGTAAATAAATAATAAAAATTCGGATGACAGATCTTCACAGAAAATATATACACAGCCTCTGAGGACTAGAATAAATACATTTGTACATATATCAGAAACTGATATCAAATACATATATAAACATAAATAAACACCTAACATGATCCACAGATAAAACTAATCCAGAAAGACTAAATAAAGAGTTAAAACTAGTTGTGTAGTCTTAATGTCCATCACAGTTGAACTATCTATGGCCACCATAAGATGGTGCCATAGTGTGGACATACGTTGCCCATACCAACATAAAAAATGTGAGACCCTCAACACAATGGATAGTAGACCACCTTCCACACTAAATGGGGTCAACTAAATACACAAGGATAAGGATAAATCACATAAAAAGCAGGTATGCTATATGTAGGGTTCAGATGGACACAAAATGTTAAACAGATTTAACACAGCCTAAAATTGGAAATTATCATATATTTTTAAATTCTTTGAACTGCTTGAACTTTAAGACCCTCTAATTTACCTTTTTGGTATTCATTAATGTGTAACGATAGACTGTGTGATCTAATACCCTTTACAATATTGTGGCGATGTTCCAAAAACCGCACATTAAGTGTACAGATAGTATGCCCAACGTACTGAATCCCACACTTACAATTTATGACGTATATCACATAAGCAGAACGGCAATCTAAAACTTTCTCAATAACAAAACTCTCACTTGTTGAGAAAGAGATGAAATTTGTACATTTATGGTCAGCAAATAAACAGGTAATACATCTCCTTTTGCCGCATTTATAAAAAACCATTAGGTCTGGAGGTTAACCAGCATCCTAAAGATGGATTAAGTACAGATGGTTTGGCTTCTAGATTATTTTTAAAAACAACTTGGAGATAATTTGTTTTTGAGATTCTTTGATTTTCTAAAGATTGTATTTCTACCCTTGTTAATAAATTGACCAACACAGTCATCCAGTTCTAATAAAGCAGAATTTTTGGTAATAATCTGTCTTATTTCACTCGCATAGCTATTATATTTGGTGATAAAAACCACAGAACTATCCAAATCAGTCTTTCTAGGACATGTAGTAAGAAGGTAATCCCTATCTGAATCTAAAGCCTCAATATAGGCTTTTTGTACCAATTCTTCTGGATAGCCCTGTTCTAAAAAGGCTTCATATAGTTTCTCAGAATGTTTGTTAAAATCCTTAATATCTGAGCAATTTCTTCGCATACGGAGAAATTGACTTTTAGGTATACTGTTCTTCCACGAATTCAAATGGCTACTTCTATAATGTACATATCTGTGAGAATCAACTTGTTTTGAATAATTCTCCGTAACAATAGAGGAATCTTCTATACGTAGAGTGATATCCAGATAGTTAATTTCTGTTGGATGATGGTTACTAGTAAACCTTAAACCAAAATTATTAGTGTTTAAATGTGATAGAAAAGCAGATATAGATGAAGAATCCCCATCCCAAATAAAGAAAAGATCATCAATGTACCGTCCGAAGAGGACCAGTCTTGCCCCAAGGTCCGCACCCCATATGTACTGCTCTTCGAACAGACCCATATAAAGGTTTGCAAAGCTCGGAGCGAACCTGGTGCCCATCGCCGTACCCTTGACTTGTAAATAAAATTGGTGATCAAATAAAAAATAATTCTGATGCAAAATAAAATGGATAGCATCAAGTATAAAGTCACATAAAGGTTGATCCATTATATCCTGTTGTGATAAATAGTATTTAACTGCAGCTATGCCCTTAAGGTGTGGAATGTTGGAATACAACGCCTCAACATCACATGTTAAGAAATGATATGAAGGTTTCCAGACAATATTTTTTATTAGACTCAAAAAACTTATAGTATCTTTGCTATGTGACTTTAGCTTGATAACTAAAGGTTGTAAATGTGAATCAACAAAAAAAGATAAGTTACTAGACAGGGACCTAACACCTGAAATAATAGGTCGACCTGGAGGTGATATGTGTGACTTATGAATCTTAGGTAAATGATAGTACGTGGGAATAATTGGGTATTGAGTGAATAAAAAAGCATAAGATGCCTTAGAAATTACACCATTTGTCAATGCATCATCCAGCAGATGTTTAATATTTCTCTGAAATATCATGATAGGGTCTTTATCCAATTTAATATAAAAAAGGCTATTGTTTAGCTGTCTCATAGCTTCATTGTGGTAGTCCACCGCATTCTGTATAACCAAACCCCCCCCCTTTATCGGCTGATTTGACAATAATTCCAGAATCACTCATGAGTTCCTTTAGGGCTTTTCTTTCCCTGGGAGTTAAAATGTCCCTTAAAGGTTCCTTTTCAGCCTTAGCACACAGAGTTCTAAATTCATCCATTGTATTTTGGTAAAAACTCTCAATGAGAGGACCTTTAAACTGAAGGGGGTAAAAATCCGATTTCTTACGAAAAATTCTATGTCTGTTTGAAGAATTGATATCAAAAAGCTCTATTTCTGAGGGTCCTTCTGAACCTAGACTTTCCTCCCTCAGGGATTCTAGATGTAAAAGTGCCAATCTATTGTCCTTATCTAACACTATCGGTGATGCCTCACTCTTAGCCTTCCTCAATGCTTTGCAGGCAAAATAGCGTTTCCTGCTTAATGTTCTTACATACTTATTTAAGTCAACAAACAAGTCAAAAAGGTTGGGTTTACTAGCCGGGGCAAATTTGAGACCCCTTTCAAGTAATTTTAATTCTGTTTGGGATAGAGTCTTAGATGAAAGATTGAAAACACCCTTGCCTGTTAATACCGGCGTGTATTTTTTATGTGACTTATCAGTGCCTCCTCTGGATCCCGATTCTTACTCTCTTGTTCTTTTGAAAGAGTGAAAACTTTTTTGTTGCGCTTTTTGTGCATAAGTTGGCGCGAACATTCCATCTCCTAAAAAAGAAGAGGAATTGGAAGCAGCAGAGGCACCCTGTTCATTACATCCATGTTGATCGTAACAACTAGTACTCTTAGTTGAAGGACTTTTATCAGTAGTCACATGTTCACTACAAATAGATAAAGATTTCTCTCCAGTTCTGATATTCCCTCTATTCATATTGTTCTCTCCAAATCTATTGTTCCCTCTATTCATATTATTCATACCCCCATTTGGTTGTACTCTGGAATTCACACCTAGGGGGGTTCCTCATTAAGGGTCTCTGATACTCGGATCTATATGGAGAGGATTGATCTCTAGAGCGGAATCTTCTCTGATCTATCGAACTGTGATGAAATCTTGTACATGAAGTATCCCTACCCCTAAATGGAGCCTTTGGTTTTTTGAGGCTCTAAGATCTAACTTGATCTAATATGTAATCTTCACGATCCCTATCAAGTTTATTGTCTTTCCGTGTTATAAGAGATTTTTCAAAATCCTCTACCCTCAGGTTTATCTTGTGATCTCTTTCCTTAAAACCCTCCAAACCTTCATATTGTTTAAGGGATACCTGTAAGGTTTCAATTTCTTCTTGTAATGAATCAAACTTATCGTTTCTATACTGAATTAGAAGTCACATTAAGGAAAAAGAACAATTGTCTAGAAGTGTGTTCCATTCTTTGGTAAAACTAGAATCATCCTGAAAGGAGGCAGATACAGCTGTCTGATATAAATGCTATTAGCCTATCTTTATATGCTTATCCTATTTTATATTGTTGTTATTTAATAAATTGTTAATTTTTTAAGTACTTGGTGCTTTGCGCTACTCTTTTTATGGCAAGTTTTTACATTACTAAATATGCTGTGCGGATGTACCCAACTCTGCTCTATCCCGCCCCCCCATACTGATCCTCGCCTCCTCTGTCGCCTGTCCCCTGCTCCTGGAGGGTGCGCACATCTCGAATCAAACCGCCTGTCTAAGCTGACAGCTGCAGCTCCCACTTCACCCAGCATTAGGACAGAACACACCATAATCAGGTATGTTAATACATTTTCTCATGCTGCAATGCATATTTTTAACAACCCTTTCTTGAACTTGGGGCACTGCCCTGTGGTATAATATGATTTGGGGGCACTACTCTTTGGCATAATGATTTGGGGGCACTATTGTGGCATAATATGATTTGGGCTCACTATTGTGGCATAATATGATTTGGGGGCATTATTGTGGCATAATATGATCTGGATCACTACTGTATGGCATAATATGAACTGGGGCACTATTGTATAACATAATTTGATTTGGGGCCTCTATAGTGGCTTAATATCAATTGAGGGCAAGCACTCAGGTGTGAGGGATGTAAGCCACGCCGTTTCCAGCAATGCTGACTACTCATCTATGGAGAGAGCCCCAAAAGTTCACTGTACCCGGACCCTAAATTTCTCTTGGCGGTCATGTACATACCATTAGCAAAGAAAGAACCCAGCGCAGTCCTGAGTTAAGTTATCTAAAGAATGAACGTTATAGGTGCTGCCTTTTGGAGAGGATAGTATCCCTACCCTCAAAATAGAAATATAGCTGGCAATACCCTTAGCGCTCCACTTACCATTGATTGTAAGTGTGCTAAGCCAGTATAAATGTAAATACAATATTTATTCACAATACAATATATTCTGCCCAGAATTCGAGTGTACAAGAAACAAGTTGATGGCATAAAAACGGTAAATATGAATAATCCAATTGCTGGTCTCAATGTTGACCATGTGCTACCTACACACACTAAGAGTCCATGTGTGTTGTGGTAAACTCCCAATAAATAGGCGGTTCCACAATGGGTATACCTAAACAGCTGACCCGTGGATTGATTAGAAACACAGTCCAAAATCCAGTGTAGGAACCGGTTTTGTCCAAGTCCCTATAAGCAGATTCTATTAATGTGGTACTGTATGCATACTGAAAGGTATTCCATTGCTGGTAAAAACAAAATCACTGAGTAATCGACATGTTGGTTGTGGGCTAGACGCCGTAACTTTCCTGCTGGTGATCCGCTTACCTCCCCTAGTTAACTGGGGGGTGCTGATTGCAGATCTCCGCTGCTGTTCGGGAAAGTTAGAAGCTGCGGCGAGTGGTGTTGCACATACACAGATGGAAATTCCTCTGCTTTGGCAGATGGACACTGTTGCTGAATGCCGAGTGTTACTCGTGATGTTGATAGTGAAAGCTGTCCCTTGATACAAGGCTCATCACGATCTGTGTGATGTTATCTATATCCAACGCATTTTAACCTTGATACTGGAGGCTTCCTCAGAGATATGTTGATGCAAATTCATGGGGTTTAAATACCCCTCCTCTCTGTTTCCGATTGGAGCACCACAAAGGTGGGCGGTACTTACAAGGAGGGCTCATTAAGAGAGAGATGATACATATCAAAATGCAACAAAACATTTTGTACGTTCTCATACATAAAACAGGCCGATTTTGATGGCGGCAAAGCTCACCTTATGACACAAATACTGACATATAGGCACCACATTGTATAATGTAAAGTATTGTAATTTCCTTACATAGAGAGTATTCTTACGTTTTTCAGGTATAACATTGCCTTTTGTCTATTGTGTCAATCAACCATTGCTGGGTAATGAGAGGTCTATTATTCGATAGAGACATACCATTGCCCGATACTAGTTCATCTTATGCTTCAAGTCCAGCTGCACGTAATACATTTGTATCTCACTGGACACCATATAACAATGAGCTTTGCAAAAAGTACTGTACTTATTATTATTACTATTATTATAATATTATTATTAGGCCTGTGTACTTTAAATGCCAGGGCTGATGTTTAGTCCCAGTCTGGTCCTGCCTTGGGTGAAAGTGCTTTCGATGACTAACGAAAGCTTCTCATTTGACAGTCCCGTGTATTGCACTGTGGATAAGAGATACGCCAGTATGCCAGTGATGGGCAACCTGATATACTTCAAGGGACTTCCTTCAATAGAGCAGCACATTACCTGTAAGTTTAAGAATTAACAACATCAAAAAAAGGAACGGAATCACCTTCAGCACTCATTCCAAAATGCCCCATGTGACTCTCACTTGCTCCAAAATTCCACAACATGCCAGTTAGACCTCTCACTTGCTACAAAATAGCCCTACATGCCCTCAGACCCCCACTTGCTAAAAATGCACCCCCATGCACTTGGACCCCACAAGTTTGCATATACTTTAATACTTTCCCCACATGACACTCAGACCTCCCCACATGCCCTAACATGCCACTCAGACCTCATCAGGTGCCCACACATGCTATTCAGATTCCTCACAATTCTCTTCAGGCTTTCCCACATACCCCTAAGACATCCCCAAATAGCCCATCAAATCTCCACCACATGCACATCAATCCCCATAAAGCCTCTCCCACATGCCCATCATACTTTGTCCACATGCCCATCAGACCTCTCCCAACATGCAATTCAGACCTTGTTAAATGCGACCATATGTCCCTCCAAGCTCACCACATGCACTTCAAACCTCCACACATGTTCCTCAAATCCTACGTATGCCCATCAGACCTTGTGATATGCCCACCAGACGTCCCCCTATATGCCCACTAGAACTCCACCAAATGCTCATCAGAATTCGCCCACATGCCCATCAAAACTCCCACAAAAGCCCATCAGACCTCACTACATACCCATCACTAAACCCCAACATGCCCATCAGATGATCCCTAATGTCTCTCACACCTCCTTCACATAACCACGCACAGTTCCCCACTTTTACTTAGTTTTATCGCTGGAGTCCACAGAGGAAGGAGGTAGAGCACACCGCACTCCCTCCTCCTCCTCTGGTATACTGAGTGACCTCCCTGTGTTGTGCATAGGAGGTTATGGAACACGGAAGACGGCTGTTCCCTTTCAATCTAATTCTCTTCTGTACAACAAAGCAAAGAATAAGTCTGATCTGAAGAACTGGGAGAGGTGAAAGCCCGCAGGCCATCTGTTGCTTACTACTGACTAAGGCAGAGAGTTGATAGGTAAAGTATTAAAATACTTTATTAAAAATACAAATGAAACACTACTAAATATAAAATAATTAAACTATGTAGCCATATTGCCTTTTTTTGACTGTTATTATATGTAAAATTGCTTCTACCGCTATAGCTACAATGTTACTATGGTGACAAGGCACAGTAGAAGTTGGGTTGTCAGTTATCTCTATAGCGTTTGAACACCCACTGGTTTTCATTAGTACAGTGGTTCATTTGTAAGACAGTGGCACTAAGTATATGTTGCAGTTCAAAGCCAGCGGAGATGATAAGTGCAAAGAAGCCTGAGTACAGCAAACTGTCATTTTCAGATATAATAGGAAAGGACAAGCCCGCTCAGGGGGACTGCACATCTAAAGGACAAAGCAAGAGCAAATCTGTCCAAAAGCAACTCTTTTGATGAGAGTGCAGACTCACAGAAAGAGGATGATCTATTATAAATCAGAAGCAAAGGTATGTCTTCTTTCAGAAACAGGGGATGCTGAATACAGGATTCAACTACATAATACGCATGATTGTTTAATAAATGTATGTCTAGTCATGGCCAAAAATATTGGCTCCCTTGCACTTTTTTCCTTTAAGCATAAGGTAAAATTAACAACAGTATTTGGTGTCCACAGTTATTTAATATACAAAACCTTTGTTTTTTATACTGAATTTAATACTGTATATCCTTTTAATTCAGAAAATGAAAATAAATGGCATTAAGAATTTTAATCACACCCTAAACGTAATATTTTTTACCTCAGCGTTTGGTCAAAATAACTGCATTCAACTGCTTCTTAGAGCCAATGATGAGCTTCCTAGAGCCATGGATGAGCTTCCTGCACCTCTCTACTGCGAGTTAGGTCCACGCTTCTTGTGTAAACTGCTCCAGTTCTCCCAGATTTGAAGGGTGTCTTCTCCCAACCACTATATATAGATCCTTGCACGGATGTTCTATGGGGTTAAGTTCTGACTCATTGCTGGCCATTTCAGAACAGCTCAGCAATGTCTTGAACCATTCCTATATGCTTGAAGTGTGTTTGGGGTCACAGTTCTGCTGGAAGACCCATGACCTTAGATGCACACCCAGCTTTCTGACACAACATTGTGATGCAAAATGGCTGATAATCTCCAAATTCCAATATGCCATCCACACATTCAAAATACTCAGTGCCAGATGCAGCACAGCAACCCCAAAACATCAATGAACTTCCTCCATGTTTAACTTCAGGTTAGGTGTTCAGTTTGCTTTCTGTAAATATAGGGATGATTTACTTTACTAAAAAGCTCTAATTGGGTCTCATCTGTCTACAGGACATTCCTCCAGAATTTGATTTGTTTAGGTATGTTTTGGCAAACTCCAGTGGGGCTTTCTTATGTCTTTCTCTCCCAGCTGTTGGGCCCTTTCATTGAGATGGCGGTGGATGGAGCAAGTTGAAACTGTTGCGCCTAAAGTCTGATGGTCAGCTTGAATCTGTCTGTCAGTTGACTGAGATGGTTTCTACATCAATCGAACAATCCTGCATGCTTGGCACCAATCCCCTGTCTGACCTCCTTGACAATTATCTTGATTTCTTTCTTTTCTCCGTGCATATTGAAATACACATAGTGGCACTAAGCAGGGAAATCAGTCCTTTTCTATTTTAGTTTGTTTAAAAAGCATTTTTTATATTGCGTTCACCTGCTACACACTACAGGTGAATTCAGCTCCAAGGTCAGGAGAATAACCTGATTCAAATCTAAATATTTCTAACCACTTCTACACAAGAGTGACAATATGTGATAGATATATATACATACATATATGTATGTATGTGTGTTTGCCTGTATGTATGTGTGTATATATATATATATATATATATATATATATATATATACAGATTTGCATCATGCAACCTCGGAATGTAGGACCTAATTGGGAACTAAACACAAAGATGCCCGGTTTGTGTATAAGCATCAACTTCACAACTTATAGCTGATATAATAATAAGCATCTAAAAGGTAAATGCAATTTTATGTTATCGACCCAATCCGCCACTCTAAACACAAAGCGTCACATGTGCAGGATACGTGCGACTATAAATCAGGTGCTCTGCAGGTATGAAGGGCACTATCCTACTCCCACAAACTTTTCACAACACAGTCAGTTTACTACATCCATATTCAACTACACCAGGCAACAAAATCATCATCATCAACAATTATTTATATAGTGCCAGCAAATTCCGTAGCGCTTTACAATTAGGAACAAGCATTAATAAGACAATACTGGGTAATACATACAGACAGAGAGGTAAGAGAACCCTGCTCGCCAGCTTACAATCTATGAATATTTATTTTACAAACTTTACTTCCTATAATTATGCTATACACTGGCCAAATACCAGGTCATATTTGCTAGAATATCGTTCATTTCACTTAATTACACAAAAGTTACACATCCGTGCCTTCTCCCTAACGGTTACTTTCTGAACCAAACTTTGTTTCAAAGAACTTCTGTTCTGAAAACCTTGCAACATGGCATGTAAATGACTGATTAGTAATAATGTAAAAGCTGCCACATCCACAGAAGAGACAAAGTGACAGCTCAGCTAAAACCATCTGTCATTTCTGAACAAAGACAATTTTCCCCAAAGGAACATTACCAAACACTGCTGGTATCTCAGCTACTATACACATCTTTGACACCCAGACAGAGACTGAACTGCTGGAAGAGTAAATGAGAGCAGAGACTGGCTGGGAACATTATAATGGAGCCGTAACTACAGCTGAGCCAAATATAATGAACTGACTAATGAAATATAAGAATGTTAATAGGAAATCTTTATATTTTATTATTGCTTCAAATGATTTATTTATATATTTACCTTAGGATTTTTCTCATGTATAATTGCTAGTTAATTCAAAGTATGGATAGTGAACTTCATATCTAGTTGCTAAACCACAAGGAGGGGCAATTAGTAAAACCTTTCTACAGGTAACTGTGTAGAAAATGTGTGGTTGTCCATATCAAACAGTACAATTCTGCTGTTTTTCCAGACCAGTTTGGTAAATACAATAAAAAATCTGATTGATTGACTTATTGCTATGGGCAACATCATATTTTCTACCTGTTGAACACTTTCATAAATGTATCTCATTATGTCGCATATACAGAAAAATCAAAACCCTATTAAAATGTTCAATTTCAATTTTGATGTAGCAATTCCTTTTAATAAATAAGGTTATCAAGCATACATACATGCCCACCAGATTTTTTTTATGGACAGTTTATTAAGTAAGACTTACTGCATTCAGCAAAACTACAACAGGAGGCTACACAACTCAAAATCTCTGCAGAGTTTGACATAAAGGAAGGAACCTCAAACTATGACACAATGATAAAAAGACAAACAACTAACTTGCTATATAGTGTAGGTTCATTCAATAGACCAGCAGGGTTGAACTTAAAGTCCATAAATTAAAATGAATGTTTTTTTTCTCATTAGTAATTACAAATAGGAATACGAGGATTACTACAAACAATGTAGAGAGTTCTTATATTTAACAGATCTAAACTTAGGGATCTATTTAATAGCAGTGAAGAGACAAAATGCCAGCGTAAACGCCGGCAAAAAGCTGTTTCAGTATTAATCCTGGAGAAATCACAGGTTTCTCTGGCATTGATGTAAATACCAGCACTTACCTCTGCATAGACCTCGGGCTGTGGGAGAGGGGTAACGACCCAAGGTGCAATGTCGAAGGAGGGTGGAGGATAAGAGTTATTTTAGGTTAATTTAATTATAGTTTAAGTCTAGGATGCATCAATTTTCTTTTTTTTACTGAACTGGGGCCATAAAGAGACCCCTTATGCTCCTACTGGCAGCTGGCAAGTAGTTTACCTGTCACGTTACAAAAGTTAATCTTCAATAGGTACAGACTACACCAGTCATCTCTCACAAGTGAGGGATGTGTGGTGGACATCACAGAAGCCAAATAACAGGAGGCTTATGATGATATTGTAGAGCTGAATGGGCTATTCAGATGTGTCTGGCGCTTATAAAGAGAAAAGGAGTGTGCAAGCAGAGACCTCCATTTGTACAAGTGACATCAGTGTGACCACAACGGCTGTGGCACAACCTCACTTCAACAATTCCTCCCACTGTCCATGCTCTAATAAAAGATTGGTACACAATGTCCAATAAGGCTAAACAAAATGTAATAAGGTAGAAAAACAACACTTTCATTTGCTGTGCCCCGTAGCTTACACCCATAGTCACACTAATGGACAGGACAATGATGTGATTGGCCAAAGGTTGTTGTGCCCTAACCCACTTTAAAACTGGAGACGTCATGGGTGAGTCAGAGATGAACTCTGAATAGAAAAAAAGTGTTCTGATGCTTTTCAAACATACTTTAAGAACCAATCAGATGCAAAATTTGAATTCCTGTGCATCTGGAGATGACAATTGGCCTGTTCTTTATCATCTCTACATAGACTTGTGTGTAAAAATGCTAAAACGTGCAGCGACCTGGCTGTTCTGCACAATCTGATTGTTCTGGTCCTATGCTGTGCTAGCACATTTCTGGCTCAAACAGAGACTAAAAAAGCATAATGATAGCCAACACTTATTAAACCATTTTCACTAAAAAATAGATAGACATCAATATAGAAGATTGTCTTTATTGAGGCGTGCAAATATACCATTACTCAACATTTTGAACCAGATGCAATTCAAGGCTCCACACATGGCAATAGGGGGACATAGTTAACCTCAGTTTTCCAACACACTAGATCAAATATATTTGGGTTATATATTTTAGCTCAATTATAGTGGCACAACACACTGTACAATGGTTGGTCAATTTGGCTAAATTTGCCAACTAATAGCTAATTATTTAAGGGCAGGTTTGTAGATTGCTCATTTCTCTCAAAAAATGGCAATGGACTGTCTGATTGCATCTCCTTTCTAAAATGTCCATAAACATTTGGTTGGATTTTTAGAAGATTACTTTGGATATAATAAATGAGAATAGCCTGAGCATATGTTCTTTTACCTACTATGTTAATCCCGCCTGGCTGCTGGATTAAATTTATGATACACTATGTCCAACCCTGCTATCTTTATGATAGAATATGTCTTACAGACGCTACTTATTAAAGAAGAGGGTGTGCTACATAAAAATAATAATTTAGAATTGCAAAGCAAAACTGCTTGCTCAAAGGAAATGGAAAGAAAAATAAAAGTGTTTGGAATACTATACATGGATTTGGCAATTTTAGAAATTAACTTTCCATATTGATTCTTGCATTTTAGCAACAGATTTGGGGCTCTCCACAGTCTGTTGTAGCATTGTTTCATTTAGAATAAATTGCTGCACAATTGCCTCTAAATTGTGTTGTCTATTTGTATTCAGCCAACAAAAAAACCCCATAAAACTCCATAATAAAAGGCAATATTATACCAAGTAAGTATAGAGACAACAGAATGAGAATTCTATCTCTTGGTGAAATTCCAAATATATCAAACCAAAAAGGCTACAGAGATGGAGATTAATCCTTAATATGAAATGCAGCCGTGTTCTATGTTAGCTGTAGTTAGTACCACCCCGGGATTATTCACTTCACGCTGATATTATGTAGCACTCAGCTGCAGGGCAAACAGAGGCACCATCTGCTAAACTCCCAGTAGGTGGAAAATGAGAGAAAATATTGTTTTCTCCCTTTGAGGGACACCAATTTTTATAGCTCCTTTATGATATTTTTTCCTGACATATCTTTTTTCACCAAAAGCAGCTGCCAGCTAAAAATGAACACATCTTTCTCTAGTATGGAAGTGTTTACAGGAGTCACACAGCACACAATCATTTCCTGATCCGTGATATTGTGAATATTATGCTTTGACCTCACATGGGAAGCAATAACTCGCTGCCTCCATCATCTTGGTACATATTTGGAGCTGTAAGTCTAGCTAAAATTGTAGCTAAAATTGTAGACATACTTAGAACATGACTATTGGGCATTTTGCAGCATGTTCTTTTTGTTTACTTGAATCATATCTTCTACCAATCAATGCAATTAAAAACTTAAAGGCATAAACACATTTAAAAACTGTATTGTGACACTTTTATTTAAAAAAAACAACAACTCTACCCTGATCTATTATATCAGTAAGTCAAGATCCCTAACTGGATAGCAATTTTGCTAGCTGCGATAAGGTTTCTGGTAATAGGGGGTTGGTTATGACTAGAGATGGGCGGGCTTGGTTCCCCGAGATCCGAATTCAACCGAACTCAGCTTATCCGAGTACCGAGCCAAGCACGCTCGGTACTCTCCCGCCCATTCGGATTCGAAATCGAGGCAAAACGTCATCGTGACGTATTCGTTTTTCTGAGCTTGGTTCTCGCGAGATTTGAATAAATACCAGCCTCCACTGCAATCCATCGCCATTTGACAGAGGGAGAGAGCAGGGTTAGGTAACACTGGCTATATCAGCGCAGGGACAGAGCAGTAATTGGACACATTATTGTTTCTATTCAATACCATTATAATCTTAATACCAGTTGTTACAGCAGTAAGAGGAGAAGAGAGGAGGGTTTTTGTTCAGTTTCTGGCACTCCAAGTGCTTTTGGGGTGTCCCCCATTCTTTTGCAGAAATTTTTCTGCCTGTCAAAAGTCCTATTTGGCAGCAGTGTCTAAAAAATATATTTAGCACTCCCAAGTGCTTTTGGGGTGTCCCCCATTCTTTTGCATAAATATTTCTGGCTGTCAAAAGTCATATTTGTCAGCAGTATCCAAAACAATTTGTAGCACTACAAGTGCTTTGGGCTCAGAATGGATTCAAAGAGGTCCACGTATGAGCAGAATGAGCAACCAGGTTCTGTCACCAGTCCTGATGGTAGTGTTCCCAGTACGTCATCTGGGAAGGCGATGTCAAACTACACAGTCTTTTGAAATCAGTCAAAAAAACACACAACGAAAAAAAAATTACCGTATTGAAGCGAAAAAGAAGTGTAACTGAGGAAAAGATAAGTGCCGATAAAAAAAAAATAGCCAACATGCCATTCTACACACGCAGTGGCAAAGAGAGAATGAGGTCATTACCTTTGTCTATTAGTGGCAGATCCAAAAATGTTACCGAGCCTACAAGTGGTGCACAACTACTGTTACGCCTCAAAGCTGAGCTGCAAGATAACAGTAAGGCATTAGAGGATAATGTTTGCTCTGAATCACAAATGACACCAATCCCTGTGGAGAGTCCATCCAACAGTGGAATGTCTAATCGTGAGCATTCTGTTAGTGTACCCATAAAGAGGGACCCTTTCAGCAGTTCTGCTTATGTGTGCCTGAACAGCCCGAATGTAGCCGGTGATACACAAATTGAGGATGCCACTATGGAAATAGAAGAGGATGAGGGGAAGATTTGTGTAGGAGACGAGGGCACTAATGACGATGTTGATGAGGATGAGGTTGTTTGTGTAAGTCCTGCACCAGTGGCAGCAGTTCTGCCACGTGACAAGAAAAAGGCCATTGTCATGCCAGGCCATAAAACAAAAAAATCCACTTCTTATGTGTGGAATTATTTGTACCCCAATCCAGACAACAACTATATAGCCATTTGTAGTGTATGTCAAGCCACAGTCAGTCGAGGGAGGGACCTTAACCATCTTGGAACCTCGTCTATGTTACGCCATTTGACGAGAGTTCATCGCAAAGTGTTGGGAACAGCTGAAAGTTCTTCCAAAAAAATTACAAGCACCCCATTTTGACGAACCGAATGTAATACGCTAATCATTCTGTTTCTAGTTTGTCACATAATGTGGATTATAGCAAATACTTTTTATAGCACTTCTTTTGTTCCCCTGCTCACCAGACTACAACTGCATTGTCCAATTACATGTGGCTAAGGGGACATTGTAGTTCAGTGTACATATGTATATTGTGTATTGTATATTGATGACTTGCAGTAAGGTTGCTATTCGTTGTCTTTAAAGTGAAGCCAGGGGGATTATGAGTAGGGATAAGGTTGCCATGTGCTGGAGTAAGAAAACTAATTAATATCCATTGTTCACACCAGACTAGTACAGACAGGCCTTCTAACAGGGGAGGTTCTCTGGAAGGACAGCTCATCTTCACTGCCCTCTCCAACCCCCATAGTCCAGCACTGACCAATGGTTTAGAAGAATAGACCCACGGGGTTGCATAGGGATGAAAAAGACTGTGGAAATTAGACCTGAGATATAAGGAGCAACTCCAGGGGGGAAGGGGGTTCATTCTGGAATGTCATTCATGAAGGTGCAAGATCTACTAGTTTTGAATTGTCGTTTTCTAACTAGCGTCTATATATGCAGCTGAGAGGGATCCATGGGTCTTGAAGTCTGGACAGCAGGTGACTATATCTCCTTAAGTTAGTGGGGTAAGGGACGGATAATGTGGTAAATCTGCCTGGCATTTATTTACTGTGTGTACATAACATTCTAGTGTTGTTTGTATGACAATAAATATACTATTGTATTTTTATAACTGCATTTTGCCTGAGTGACCATACGAATCCTAGAAGGTACTGGGTAGACTTCCCTGGCATAGGAAGGCACCCGTTGGTGGCCAGCCAGCGTGAAGTGGGTAGCACTGGGCCAGATAAACCCGGTATCTTCACACCATCATCAGCTAGGACCCTCCGCTCACCGACATCCCGACGACTACAAAATACACCCACCACACCATCCTCATCAATATCCTCAGTAGCACTCGGAGTTAGCCCTGCATCCCACTTATTAAGGCTGGATGACTCCTGCACTATTATTGATTCCTCTGAAGAAAGCGTTCGTCCCACTGCTGCTGCTGGGGGTGAATCGTCAGCCCAGATGAAGGCCAAGAAAAAGACCAGTCCTACATTTCAACAATTAACTGTGAAAAAATAATTTGCTAGGGGAAGCAAATATGGCAGCACTCACCCAGTCGCCAAACGAATCACAGACGCCATGGCTGCCATGTTAGTGTTAGATCTGCGTCCAATATCCACAATAAACGCAGCTGGTTTTTCACAGTTAATTGAGGTTTTGTGTCCGCGTTACAGAATTCCATCGCGACGCCATTTTTCCCGTAAAGCTATTCCACAACTCTACCAAAAAGTGTGTACAAATGTAGAGATTGCGCTGAAAAATGCCATTCTGCCCACTGTCCACTTAACCACAGATATGTGGACAAGTGGAAGTGGTCAAACCAAAGACTATATGACTGTGACAGCCCACTGGGTTGGTCATTCACCTTCACCAGCAGGAACAGCAGCAGCATGTACACCACTACGTAACATTTGTCACAGGCAGCAACTCTTTGTATCACCAGCTTCACTAACAGGCATACAGCTGACAATTTGTTACGCAAACTAAGAGATGTGATTGATACATGGCTTATACCACTTGGACTCTCCCCAGGATATGTCATTTCTGATAACACCAACAATATAGTGCAAGCATTACAGCTGGGTGATTTTCAGCACATTCCCTGTTTTGCTCACACCATCAACTTGTTGGTGCAGAGCTTTCTATGAAATAACCGTGAGGTGTAGGAGATGCTTTCGGTGGCCCGTAAGATTTCAGGCCATTTCAGGCATTCTGCCACAGCATGTACAAGATTGCAGCAGCTCCAAGAGCAGTTTAACTTGCCCTGCCACCAACTTAAGCAAGAGGTGGTAACTAGGTGGAATTCCACCCTTTACATACTGCAGAGGATGGAGGAACAGCCCAAAGCCATCCAAGCGTATTGCACAAGCCATGACATTGGGAAAGGAGGGGGCATGTATTTCACTCTTGCACTGTGGGGAATCCTTTCAGTGCTGTGCAAGGTGCAGAAACCATTTGAAGTTGTGACGTGTGAAGTGAGTGCAGATTGTGCTAGTTTGAGACAAGTCATTCCTTTAATTAGACTATTGGAAAAGCAGCTTGAGAAACTAAAGGAGGAGATGAAAGCAAGCAATTCCGCAAAGTATGTTGGCCTTGTCGATCAAGTACTTAATTCGCTTCACAATGATCCTCGAGTTATTAAGATCTTGAACTCGGATCAGTACGTTTTGACCACTGTGCTTGATCCAAGGTTTAAGACCTACATTGAGTCTTTGCTTCAAAATGAACAAGATGTGAACTTTTGCAAGGAGCTATTGCTCAGCAAGTTGTCCGCTGAACTGGGCCTTGGCTTGCAGAAGTGTCCTCCTTCAGTTTCTCAGGCAGCTGCTGCTCGTAAAAAATTGAATTTTCAAAAAAGAAGCAGGGAAGACGCAGAGGGCAGACCAGAACAGTTTAACATCTGGGCTGGTTTGAAGAATTTTTCTAAAAAATGCGTGACCTTGCCCATAACTCCATCCAATATGAGTATTAACATGCAAAAGATGGTGGAGGATTATTTTCAAGAGGTAATTGATATGGAAATGTCAGACAGTCCCTTTCCTTACTGGGAAGAAAAGCAGGCAATTTGGAAACCCATGTACAAACTTGCTTTGCAATACTTAAGCTGCCCACCCTCCAGTGTGTACTCTGAACGAGTGTTCAGCACAGCAGGGAACTTAGTCAGTGATCGCCGTAGAAGGTTACTTCCCAAAAATGTGGAGAAAATGATGTTTATAAAAATGAACTACATCTTCCACGAGGAAGGCCTTCACCATCCAAGACATCAAGCAGCGATGAATTGATAGTCTGTGATGATGACGTACACATTGATCAAGGCGAGGATGAAGCTCCAGATGATGACGATAACATCTTTTTAAAATTTTCTATGTAAGTGTAGGGTGCAATCTACCCCCAAAGAGGAAAGGGACTTGGGGCATTTCCATATCACGTCTTGAAAGGCTGCTGTTTGGGCAATTTCTCCTTAAGGGTAGGGTGTCATACACAGAGTGACCCCAAACTGTCTTTGTCCATTTCTCCTAATATTGTACAGTCTATAACGTCTGAATTTTTGGTATTTTGTTCAAGTGGAGGGGGGCCTAGAGAGACAGAAACCAAACTGGCTTTCTCCATTTCAATTAATATTGTACAGTCTATAACGGCTGAATTTTTTTGAATTTTCTACAACTGGAGGGGGGCCTAAAGAGACAGAAACCAAACTGCCTTTGTCCATTTCTTTACATATTTAAGTATAAGTGTAGGGTGTAATATACATCCAAAGACGATGGCTGCATTGCCAATATTCATAGATGGAGAGGAAGAAAATCTGGTTTGTGTGTCGAATTAATGAAGGCCTACCAGGAATTAAACTGTTTTTTGGATAATTTATTAGCTTTACAATTACATTACTTATCCAAGAAACAGGTGGAGCACTAAATTTGGTTATTTTAGGCCCAAAAACATTGATTTTTAAACAAAATAGCAAAATAAAACCAAACAAAACCAAAACACGACGGTAATCCAGATCCAAAACAAAAACCAAAACCAAAACACGGGGGTCAGTGAGCATCTCTAGTTATGACTCACATCAAATAGATGAGCACAAAATATATATTGTTTGACTGTCACCTAAAATCACAATTATGCAAAGACAGATCAGTCACACTATTACATTAATCAATTTATCTACAACACACAACATTTGAAAACATGTTAAAATAATATAACATATTTTGTGTGCAAGCAATATTTCACATTACTTTAATAAACACATAAATGTATATATATATGAACATATATATATATATATACATATACAAATAATTACTTGTATTAAATGATATAATAAAGGTTATATTGTAATGACAACCTTCTATACAAATAAAGGAACTGCTTATATAGAATATGAAGAACTGATGCAAACTCCCAGGTGGTGGACTCCTTATAAATCAGATGTTGCAGCATTCAGTAGAAGTAGGACCTCATATTGTGTGGACCTGTGAAGAGAACCTTTATTATATAATTTAATACAATTAATTATTTGTACTAGCTACAGGTGTCATTATACTGTAGTATATTGTCTAAACACAGGATTTCTAAGAAGTTTTAATTAAAACAAATGTTATACTTGTCGCTGACAAGTAAATAAAAGGGCGGGGCTGGGCATATCCCAGGAGCTAGGAGTTAGTGCATCTAAAACAATTACTGTTGGTGCCTCCATTGTGGGAGTATTATCTATTGATATTAATGGGTGCACATCTTGGCTCTTTAGAAGATCCTGTTTATGCATATATTTGCATTTCCTGATTTCTAAAAATGTAAATACCTGAAGCTGCTTCTCAATTTCAGTGCCTTGTACCTCAAGTAAGTTACTAGGTCCTAATGAATTAACATGCTGAATATTGGTTCAGCCCATAAATTGGCTGCCTCCAAGTGGATAGGTATAATTTACATGACTGGAACTCAATTTTGCATATAATAAAGAAAAAAATGCCTTAAACAGTGTTATTTTCCCTTTCGACTTAAGTCAACGACATATTGGCTTTCCCCAACCCAGAGTGCTTTGTTAGATGCTCTACAGAGTGACATTAGTACCACAACACCTGTGCTGAGATTAACAGTTTTCTAGGCACTGATTATCCCCTGAGAGATGCTACATGACAAACATCATTGTTATGACACCCCTTTCTCATTACCATTATTTTATCATTTCTTTTTTCTTGGTCTTTTAAAACACATTTTATGCAAACTAGAAAAACGCATTACTCTACTTTAAGCTGTGATTGAAGGTAAACAGGATTATTAAAAAAATACTTTCCCTTGAAGTCAGCAATTATGTAATACGCAAGAGACATTAGCTATCATTAGCTGCCTTCCCTGTGTATGTTTGGTATTAACTACTTATGCAATTCCCTTCTCCAGGATCAAGACCTTAACCACTCTGCTCCCAGAGGTACTCGTGCATACATATGTACAAGGCACACAATCACAGAGGCTGCAACATAATAATACTTGACAATATGCCAGCACTACACTGTATGAATCTCAATGGAGGGAGCATTTCAAATAAGCATATCTTTCACGTAAAGTACTCCTATGATCCACTTTTTGTCCCAGCAATTATCTCCTAGTGGGTGCGGCTACCATTCAGCTATTTGACACCATGAAACCTAATTTATCATTATTCGTCACCGCAGAGATTAAAATAGTAATAGTTTTATTGCTGCTTATTGCAGTGGCAAACATTCCTTTTTTGACCATATTTATAAAAAAAATAAAATACAAATCAGAGGCAGCCAAGTGTTATGCAGCCCCAGTGATACTGGCCAGGACCAGTATTACAACTTCACCTGCCCAGTTTCCTTCATTGTGCACATATACAAAGAAATCAAAAGCCCAGATTGAGCTTCCAATTCCACTGCTTTAAAATGAAGCAATTTTTTTTTACATAAAATATAGTGGTAGGCATAATATATAAGCTATATAATATCTACAGGGTTTCACTACATCCCCGTAAATAAATAATATTTCCAGGGGTGCAGGACAAGAACTGTATTTGATCAATATATTACTATTGCCAGTAGTTCCCTTTGGTTAATGCCATCCTAAGTGTTAACAGAACAGCCATCGCAGTTGTACAAGCATCGCTTAGTGCCGGTGGGGTTATCGCCACAGGTAACTCCTGTTAGTACATAGGAAAAAACAAGCTCTTTCCCCTGTAAAAAAAACAAAACTTTTCCACTGGCAGTTAGCAATTAGTTTCCACTGTATTAGTAATAATAGCAATAATAGAACAATTTCTAACTCCTGCACATGTCTTGTACAGTAGATTGAAAAAAAATAGCAGAAGATGTAGAGAAACTAACTGTTTCGGATATTTCTGGAAACAAATATAATTTGAGCAATGTTTTGGCCATATATTTCTATGTACTATTGTTAAATTTAAAAACAAAAAACAATAATATTTTAAAGTAATTCTGCAAATTACTTGGTGACATATTTTCCAAAAAGAAATGGAATATTTTGATAACAGAGTCACAAAGTTTTAATAAATATTAAAGTGTTAGCACACCAGAAAACTACTACGGAGCAAACCAGGGAACACAGGACAGATTTATACTAAACTTCAAAAATGGAGAAGCGGAGATGTTGCCCATAGCAACCAATCAGATTCTATCTATTATTTATCTAGTACACTCTAGAAAATGAAAGCTAGAATCTGAATAGTTGCTATAGTGAACACCTCCAATTATCCTTTTAAAGTAGGCCGGATTTGGCATAAACCCATCGCTGCAAAATTGCGGCCTTATATGAGCACTTTGAGGTGCACTTATCAAGATTATTATTTTATTATTATTATTATTTATTTATAAGGCGCCACAAGGTTTCCGCAGCGCCGAACACAGTACAAACAATGGACAGTACAGGGAATAACAGTACAGAACAATAAACGAGTAATACCGAGACTTCAGATGCTCCAGGAAAATCAAGAATATTGAGGTTGGAGCAGAAGAGAAGGTAGAGAGACAGGAGGGAGAAGGGCCCTGCTCATTAGAGCTTACATCCTAAAGGGAGGGCAACAGACAATTGGCACAGAGGGAGTCAGAGGAGGGGAGCAAGCGCACCCTTTTCAAAGGAGGATCTAGGAGATGAGAGCGAGCATGGAAAGAGGGTTAAGTGGAGGGCTGGTAAGCCTTGAGGAAGAGATGAGTTTTGAGTGCCCGTTTGAAGGAGCACAAGTTAGGGGATAGACGGATGGAGTGAAAGAGGTCATTCCAGTGCAAGGGGGCAGCTCGGGAGAAGTCTTGAATTCTGGAGTGGGATGAGGTTATTAGAGTGGAGGAGAGGCGACGGTCATTGGCCGAGCGCAGGGAACGGGCGGGAGTGTGGATGGAGAGGAGATTGGAGATGTAAGGGGCAGTAGACTGGGAGAGGGCCTTGTAGGTGAGGGTAAGAAGTTTGAAAAGAATTTGATAGGGGAAGGGGAGCCAGTGAAGGGCAAGGCAGAGAGGGGAGGCAGAAGAGGAGCGGCGAGAAAGGAAGATAAGCCTCGCCTCCGCATTAAGTAAAGAACGGAGGGGGGCAAGGCGAGAGCGGGGGAGGCCGGTGAGGAGAAGATTGCAGTAGTCCAGCCGGGAAATGATGAGCGCGTGGATAATAGTTTTGGTTGCTTCATTAGATAGGAAGGGCCGGATGTGGGCAATGTTACGAAGTTGAAAGCGACAGGATTGCGCAAGAGATTGAATGTGGGGGGGTAAAAGAGAGGGTGGAGTCGAGGGTAATGCCCAGGCAGCGTAGTTGGGGGACGGAGGAAATGGTGGAGTTAATAGTGATGGAGAGATCCAGATGGGATAAGGACTTAGACGGAGGGAAAACAATAAGTTCTGTTTTTTCAATGTTAATTTTGAGAAAGCGAGAGGACATCCAAGAGGAGATGGCAGAGAGGCAGTCAGATACACGAGAGAGGAGGGGAGGGAAAAGATCAGGAGAAGAGATGTAAAGTTGAATATCATCGGCGTATAGGTGATACTGAAGGCCGAATGAGGTGATGAGAGCACCAAGAGAGGAAGTATAGAGTGAGAAGAGTAGAGGGCCAAGAACAGAGCCCTGAGGGACTCCTACAGGGAGGGCAGAGAGGGGGGAGGATGAACCGGACATAGATACAGAGAAAGAGCGGTTGGCGAGATAGGAGGTGAACCATGTAAGGACAGAGCCAGAGAGACCGAGAGAGTGAAGTGTCTGCAAGAGGAGGGGGTGGTCCACGGTGTCAAAGGCTGCGGATAGGTCCAGGAGGATGAGCAGGGAGAAGTGACCCCTGGATTTAGCAGAGAGGAGATCATTTGTTACATTGGTCAGGGCAGTTTCAGTAGAGTGGAGGGGGCGGAAGCCAGATTGAAGAGGGTCAAGGAGGGAATTGTCAGAGAGGTGACAAGTGAGCCGGTTGCAAACAATACGCTCGAGAAGTTTAGAGGCGTAGGGGAGAAGAGAAATGGGGCGGTAGTTGGCGAGTCTGGTGGGATTGAGATTAGTTTTTTTTAGAATAGGAGAGATGAGGGCATGTTTGAAGGAGGAGGGGACAGTACCAGTGGAGAGAGACAGGTTGAAGAGGTGAGCTAAGTAAGCGCAGACGGCGGGGGAGTAGGAGCGAAGAAGGTGAGAGTGAGAGGGGATGGGATCTAGGTGACAGGTAGAAGGGGGAGAAGAAAGAATGAGGGAGTGGACTTCATCGCCCGTAGTAGGGCGGAAGGAGTCCCAGGGTGGGATAAGGGGAGAGGGAGGAGCAAAGAGAGGGGCCGGAGAGGAAGGGGATGAGGATATATCGAGTCGGATAGACTCAATTTTAGAGGAGAAAAATGAGGCAAAATCTGTAGCAGAGAGGGAGAGTGGGATAGGAGGAGGGGGAGGGGTGAGGAGAGAGGTGAATGTGGCAAAGAGGCGACGGGATTAGAGGACTGAGAAGAAATGAGGGACTTAAAGAAGATATGATCTGAACGTATATTGATGCAGCCAGAATAAAGATACTGCAGTCATCAGTAATAACTTGATCATGATGACTGCTGTACCTTTATTTGTAAAAAAAACAAACTAATTAAATAAATTTTAAAAGATCGACTGCCCCTTCCAAAATAAATAACTGGCTCTAGTGATACAGTCTGGATCAGTTACCGCTAAAACAGGGAGAAAACAAGTCTGGAATCATACTGCAAAATATAAAATAAAACATTCCCCAAAAGCTTGCTTGCTTGTATCTAAATCAAGAGAAAATATTATTTCTTTGCTCCTGAAGTAGTCCAATTGACATAAATATAAAAAGCCATAAATGACGAGACTTGCTCATTCTGAGTTCAAGCATCATATAATGCATAAGAGTAAATAAAAAGAAACTTGCTTCTATCTAATCCTTGTTCAGAGTTTGTAAGTTTTTGATAAGTCTGTGATGACAAACATGATATCTTTGGGTCGAAGCCTAAATGGGTGCCCCCCATGGCTGACACAAAGAAAGCATGATAAAAATTATCTTATTTTATTATAGTGCCCCAAAACAGCCAATTAACCTACTAGTATGTTTTTGGATTGTGGGAGGAAACCGGAGCACCAAAGGAAAACCCACACAAACACGGGGAGAACATACAAGCTCCACACAGATAAGGCCATTGTCTCTCTATAAATGTTATTGTCACTTTGTTTTTGCTTAGCTTCTGGGCAGCTTAACCTGCTTAAAAGGGACATGTCATGCGAATTACATAGTAAGATCACCTCTACTTTCTATTTCCACATGTCATTGTATGTAATCTATCTGTAGCATGAACCTGATATTCATTGTTTTATTAATGTAGGGAGAACTGTAAATTAAATACTGAATAAATATCCAAATTCAGTGAAATTACATTGAGATTATGTCTTGTGCTTTTTATACAGGTGTTCAGATGTTTATTGCCAACATTTCAGGACTATGTGTCATCAATAAACACAGCTGGGGTTTTCATAAAGTCCAGGGGGTAAATGTATCAAAGATGCGAGTTTCCAGTGCGTTTAAAAAGTGGAGCTGATGCCTATAGCAACCAAAAAAATTCTAGTTACTATTTATTTAATACATTCTACAAAATGATAGCCAGAATCGGATTGGTTGTTATAGGCAACAGGTCCACTTTTCAAACTCACCGGAAACTCGCAGCTTGATACATTTACCCCATGGACTTCACAAATGGGAGATGGGGCAACATACAGAAAAACAAATAATAAAATAACAATAATGATTATACAATAAACTAAATGCATATGAAATAGCTATAAAGAGGCCCTCAAGATTCAATGTAGAGTTGCTACAATGTAACAATGACTACCAAGTGATGTGACATTGTTGAGGGATAGCTTGATGCTACTAAGGAGGATTATACTTGCAACATTGAAGATCCTTGAAGTTAATTAAGTCCCTGATGTGAAGACAATTCAAGGCCAAGCTTTTAACCTTTTTCGGTCTGGACTTAAATTACATTGGTGGATCAACCATTGTCAAAAAAATGTTTAAGTAATAATTAGCCCTATTTGTTGATGTAATCAAATTAAGAATATAGCTAAAATATAAAATGAAAAATAATGTGGCTTCTTATATACAATAATAATATTAAAACATAATTACTTCATTAATCAGATCAGATTTGCAAAACAAGGATGATAAAAACTCACTTTATACAGCTTGGTGACCAATGTTTTGTGACTTGACCCATAGGGTTAGCATTGTTGATGTAGGGCATACTGAAAGCTTAAACGTGTCATGATAAACTACCAGGTGCCTTGCTACTAGATGTGTTTAGTCACATGAAACATTTATGCTTTTTTGAAAGAAAATGCTAGGGGTTTTCAATGACAGCAATTTTACATCTAGAGATTGTAACAATCATGGCAAATGGCATCCTATTAAAGATCAGGTTCAGATTGTGCCTGCATTATTATTGTGTTACTCTGCATCTAAATACATACATATGCTTTAATACTCATATGAAGCATAGCGATAACACAAATATAGGGTCTACTTTAGTACCTATTATAGTCTGTTACATTTCAATATATTTTATTATGATTTAAAATGAAGCTTATCATTTTGTAGATTATGATAACTGTCTTATGTTTTTACTTTTAGATCTTAACAAAAAATGTATATTAAAATTTTGTGGATTTTTTTTAAACATGTTGCTGACACTCCCCCTACTCTGTATATCGCTGTTATGGAAATACCATGTTTATGTTCTCAGGATTCCATGCACCCCATTGAGACTGACTATAATTCCATTTCTCTGTTAGATGCTTGTAGTAACAATTATATTTTACTTTACTGTGTTATACTTTGCCAACAGGACTGGCAGTGGAATGAGCAGTTAAATAAGAGCTGGCTGCCTAAACATCAAGTCATTTATTTGGATAATCTACGTTTCTACAAAGCCTTGAATACATGATTTTAGATGCCGTCACAATGCACTACATTTAATACCTGAAAGGTTGTAAATGTGTCTTTATTGTAAGAATTATGATAATTACACAGATATGCACAATTCCCAAATAATAGGCTAAACAGCAACTCAAAGAATTCAACCAGCTAGTATATTGCAAGAGTCAGAACATGCTAATTAGTTAAATTAATACATACGGTTCAAAGAACTGATGAACATAACTGCCCAGCGCTGTTGTCACAATAACATTATTCTCCTCCTGTGTAATTTGTACCCAGAATGTATTCAAACACACTAGTTCCTAGAAAGCACACCTAATAACAAATCATGACCAGTTGCACAGTTTCATGCCTGGTCCTGATGCAGATTCCCCTGCATGGTGCAGGTAGGATAAAGATCAGGTTAAAGAGGAAAGGAAATACTGCTCCACGTGTGCAGGCTGATAAGGAAAAGGTCAAAAAGAGGTAAACGGTCATTTTTTTGTAGGACCAACACACTAAAAAGTGCCTGGTAGATGTATACTATCTTTGATCTCACTAATTCAGGCATCTGATATGTCAGTTAACAATATAAATTAATTGCCTGACTAAGAATAAATAAGGTTCACTGCAGAGTGTCCTTGACAGTGTTCTTGATCAACATGCTTGACCAGAAATTGTCTATCTCACATTCACGTGGCACTTTTATATGGGAGTAGCAGAATTTAAAGTAGTAATATCAGCTTTATTTCAAACATTTTATAAGCATGCAATGCTTTCTAATAGTCTTTAGGGCTTGCTGTGTGTTTTGTGGTAAATGGAAATGTTTCCCACAGTCACAAAAGCTCCTTAGACAGCAAAGCAATCCCACATACTGAAGAGGAGGGGAAAAAGTATAGTCCAACATCACAAATATATTCTAATTTAAGGGTATCTCCACCTACCTAGATATTGCCTGCAAGAAGTACAAATAAAAATGCTAGTACTCATCTCCAGCTGCCGCCCACCATAGGTTCAAACAATGGAGCATCACATCACTCCTGGCACCTGCGTTTTCCTTGTACATTGCTGCGTGGAAGCTAAGTGCATTTTGGATTATAATTTGTTGTCCTTTCCTTCCATATACAGATTGGAGAATGGCACTGGGCTATGAATACCAATGAGACGAGACTAACGCTCAATACATGCAATTCAAAGCATTATATTTTTACAGAGAATTTCTAACAGTACATTATTAACAGATGCTTACATGGTTAAACATCTCAAGCAGTAGTTGTCAGTGACTCCACAAAAAGCATTATTAAGAACCTGTAGTCTGGAACTTGCCATTGTGAAAAATACACTTGATTAAACCATAGATATTTAAAAATAGGCCATCTCGGCATATGGGTAAACTTTTTCACACTATTTAACAGCTGCTGCATTGTGTCTATGACCTCTACTAGTAGTGAAACAGTTAATGTATGACAAACTCTCTTCTCTTCCCTTTAATATGTGAATTGTTTTTCAAGGCTTTGCCTTTATATAGACTACAAAGAAACACAAATGTAATCACTTGACAGGATGTTATGAAATACCCTTCCATAAACATTTTATAAACTGGTATTTAATTCATGAGCTTTTCAGCGCAGAAATAAGAACCTTCCTTTATAATGTACCAAATCTCATAAAATGTTAACAGTTTTTAAATTCTTTGTGCATTTTTCAGTTCCTTACGACTATTTAATAATCTGCTGCAGATTGCTATAACAATAAAATCGGGACTTTTGTAAAACGTACAATATTTTTTCATATAATTGGCAACTATGGGTAAGGATGTCTATTTCTGACTAAACAGTACATAACATTTTTTGATAAATATCAAGTTAACCTATTGACCCCTTATCTGTTTCCTCCCCTTTCTTTGGTTAGCATTGTGATATCTATAAAAGGGATAATCACTACTTTAGTAAGTACAATGAGTGGCACTTCTATAAAAGTACACAATTGATGAACTATTTCTCCTGTACTAGAACTCATTATTTTGTTGTTCCTCTTTAATTACTGCTAGAATTTGTTTGTCATTTATTGATTACATTAAAAATAAGAACAAGGAGTCATTGACATGACTTGTATTGCATTGGACGAAGAGCAAAATGCATCAAATTGTACGTACAGAGACTAGAGCTGATCTCAAGCACCACAGAGGTAGCGGCGAATCACAGGGGGTTCAGGGCTGTGCACGTTTGTGTGCCTAGTCCACACTATCAAAGAACTCCCTTAAGCCTCCCAACTACACACATTGGGCAGTGCACCATATTGGCCCACAAATACATATACTCACACAAATGTAGAGGCATCACATTACAACAGAGCTTTTGTGCTATGGGTTTGCACTTTTGTTTAAATTAAAGTCCCTTAAAGCCCAGAACTTGAATTTTCAGATATGAATACACTGTTCAGTGTTAACATTCCACTGCAGCTATTTTAATTAATTAAAACATTATCTCCCTACACCAATACAGACAGCTGTAATTTTTCTTTCATCTACAGGAAAGTGATCGGATGAGACCTGAAAAAGGCCAAAAAAGATGACACCGAGTTGCTGCGTCACATTTGTATGGATCAACGAATCCACAATCTGCATTTCTATAAAGCAAATTTCCATAAGTGTCAATGGTTGTCAAGCACCTCCCTTGTAACAGGGCAACTTGCTGCAGTGGACTGACTAAAGAGTATGTTAGCCATATTTAGATAAGTATAACTATTGCAGTTATTTGATATTTATTAATGTAAAATAGAGGCTTCTCCTTTAAGTAACATATCTGCTTTACTACTTTCGCTTCTATGCGTTTTGGCTAAGATCAAGTGAGTACCTGTCTGAGTAGGGATTCCTGCACCTGAAAGGGCCATGGGAAAGCTTGGTCTGGCCAGAAGGCCGGTAGCTTGAAAGCCTTGAAATAGTGCCCCTGGAGTGGTGACCCAGAGGTGCCGGAAATCACCTGAGGCCTTGTCACCCTCACTTGACACGATGGCACTGAGCACGATCTCACTTTCAGCTACCACCTCTCCTTGCCCCGGTCTTTTGGCCAGGCAGGGATAATATTTAACATCTCGGCCGAAAGGCTGGGGCCGCTATGCACGGCACTATTTATTTTCTTCACTGTTTTGTCACTTTGACTTATTTTTATGTTTTTTTTCACTTGGATTTGATGGGTGTGCGGCTTCCCTTATGGGACCCAGATCCCCTACGATCTAGGGGAGGTGGTGTGGTCCCAGTGGCTCCCACCTCCCTGAACCCCTCTGATGTCTCCCCTTCTGGGGGGAGGCAGAAAAACTGGTGCCAAGGGGTAAAATCCTTGGCAAAAGGGATCCCCTAGCCTTGTGGCGAACGGGGTCTGAAGACCCTTGCCCCTTAAGGGTCCTTATGGATCCGGGGGTCGGGGATCAAGGGACCCTTCCTCTTTTGAGGAGGGTCTGAACCCACAACCCTGTACACGTTTTTTATTTGGGTTTTCTCACTTATTTTTTTGAGCACTGGGACACGAAAGCACGCTTAAGGCTTTCAATAAAAAAAAATAAAAAAAAATAAAAATCTGCTTTACTACTTTACCTTGAACTACATAACTGGAATGCTAGTAATTCACTGCAGAGGCAAACGGAAGCTTGTGCTAAAATGCTGAATTCTATAACACTGAGCTGCCAAGGGGTTAAATGTGGCCTCTAGTTCTAGGGAGTTCATTAGGAAATAAGATCTTATAACAAGCAGCATTACAAGCAGCAAATTGATGGATACTGCGATAGTCTAATAGAAACCATTTGTGTCAGCAAAAGATTTTGTGTCAGCTGAGGAATTTCCTGGCATCTTCCCATCAATGATTCTAACCCGCTCAGAGAAGGCACGCAATTAAGGGCAAAAGGAGGGGCAGGTCTCATCCACTAGAAAGATTTGGTCTACAACCTCATTGACTTTTACACCAGAGCCAAGGTCATAAGGTGCTATCAAACCACAGCATTCTCACCAGAAAAAAGGAAAATGGAAGGGAAAATAACTTTTCAAAATGACTTTAAAAATTAAAATTGTTCCCTTTCAAAATATGTACTGATCTGTCAGACAGGAAAACCTTAAATGATACCTAACGCAAATCTCTTTGTGTGCATGATACCATTTGCACAATCTATCTTGCAGCACTTGCCTGTCCCAGTTTAACCCCCTCTTCTCTAAAGAAGACTGTACAATAGTTGAAATATGTAGCATTGATTCTGGGAATGTGCCCAGTGTTCTCTAGCTGTTCTGATAACAGGGCACATATGGCGTGCTTGTCACTAAGCAATGAACAGCCATATGTAGCGTGGGAAGTCTGATCACTACAAAATATCTAAGCACCCACACTGTGATCTTCTTTGGTACTGTGGAACTAATATATTTTGGTGTCTATATATACACACATTAATATATACATACACACATTCTACCTGTCATTTGGGAAGCATCAGCACATTCCTTTTAGCTTTACAATTGCAACAAATGCCACGTAGGTCTGTGACACATATTTCACAAAGATACAGTGGGAGCTCACAGTCATGGGACAAATACATAATTCATATGCACACACGTCTTTGAAAGATTTCAAAGACAATTGATAGATCAAATACACGTACTTCTCAATTTCTCTTGCAGGGATACTTTCACCTTTATCGACCTTAATAGACAAATCACCAGAGCAATGAACTAAACTACATTAGCACTTGTTTTATTTCAGCATAGGGAGGCTGTTTGCTGATGATCACAGCCTAAAGCCTTTAGGGAATTAATCCAATAAACCAATAACTTAACATTTACAGTATGGGGCATCATTCCATGAATTATCCACATCTATCTCAATAATAGTGGTTCATATAGTTGTCCTCAGTCAATAACAGGGTTTTATATAGTAATTATCAGGTAATATAATTGCTTATGTGTTTATCAGGGTTTTTTTTTACCACTTGTAAGCAACAAGATGCTTTACAGGGGCCTTACAAAAAGTGGTCCATAGTCTAGCAAGAAGGCCCCACATTATTTCTAAGAAGCATCAACTCACAGCGCTTGCATGAGGCCCAAACATCATGTTAGGCTGTGGCTGGACAGTCAAATTAGTGAGGAGATGTCACCATACAACAATGGACTAATCTGCTGTAAACCTGTAGACTAGGTAATACATTGCTCCCACTCCATTGTAAGAATTACGTGACTGATAACCAAAGAAGGGAAATTGAGGTAAATGGAGACACATCTTCCCCGACATTTTAAAACATCCTGCTTACATTTTACAAGGTTAGTCTTATAATCTAGACTGAGGAATTCTGTGCCTCCAGATGCTGCTGAACTAAATATTCTGGCTGGCAGAACATTCTGAAATGTGTTGAAAAATGTCTGGAAAGCCCAGGTTACCCACTCCTATAGGCATGCTGTTAAATGATTATCTTTGTTGTTATGGACACTGCTGTGGTTTGTCCATAACAGAACTAACCCTTTAAGGGAGAACAAAGCTGTCATTTTATCTGTTGCCAAACTGTGGCCCTCAATTACCACAAACAATGTGGTGTCTAGATATTCTGCCCATAGCACATAAAAAGGAATGCCTACTCTCTGCTTTCACGAAACAACTGTGTAGATTAGAATAGTGCACCAGTTTAGGTAGAGGCGGCAAAGTCTAAGGCAACAGCTTCACTTTTCAAAGCCGCCGGAAACTCGCAGCTTGATGCATCTTGCAAAACTGTAGATGGTACATCACCACTTTCAGTTAACAAACCTTTTCTGTTTTTTGCCTAAAATACTTCTCGGTTTAGCTTAATTTATAGCTTAAATAAATCTTAAGGTGACTTTATTACATGTGGCATTTTTATCTTTTTGAAGTTGTTTTACATTGGGCAAAGTGCACCTAGAAATGTTCTTCCCAGTAGAATTGCATTTAGAAAGCGCAAAATGTGTCACATTAAAATTACAGGACAAGTTGCCCTCTGCACCAGTGCAATGCTGATGCAAAAGTTGTTTTGCAAAGGGAAATGGCTGTGGCACACCCAGAAGGTTTTATACACTGAGACTTGGTTCTTTGAGTTTAACTTGGATGTTCTTTTACTGCCTAGTTAGAATATGTCCTTAATAGTACAAAGCGGAGCATCAAAACACTACACTGTATGTAATTATACCTTTATGCCTTGCTGGGAATTCAAACACATTGCAAGTGTTGTTTTATTATTTAGATTAGCAATTTCAATAAATCCAGTAGATGCCATTATATGAATCCAATTCTGTGAAAAATGTGAAACTAGATCACTAACATAGCTCTTAATATTTGAATACAATGTCATACTTTGCTACTGGTTATTTTGAAAATGTTCACTTTTAATAAATGTTAACGTAAATAACATATAGAACAACCAAAACAGATATATTCATAGTCAGATAAGCATAAAAGAGTACATAGTAGTGGCATTATGCAATTGTGTATACATACAGAATAATAGCAGATACTAAGGGGTAAATGTATAAAGCTGTGAGTTTCCTCCGGCTTTGAAAAGTGGAGCTGTTGCCTATAGCAACCAATCACATTCTAGCTGTCATTTTGTAGAATGTACTAAATAAAGGATAACTAGAATCTTATTGGTTGCTATAGGTTACATCTCTACTTTTCAAACCCGCCGGAAATATGCAGCTTGATACATTTACCCCTAAGCATTACATTCAGTGTGTAGAACAAGGAGTTGCACTGTGCAGCTGTTCATACAAGTTGAATAAGATTAGATACTGAGAATTACATTGTATACATAAAGGGCTATTTTGCACCTATGTTCCAAATAGAAAAGAGAGATTATTATATACAAATTTAAAAAACGATAAATGGTGGAGTACAACACCTTAAATGTTTAACATGAATTCTAAACAATTCTGATAGCACATTTTGGCAGATGCCAGATTTTATAGATGTCCCACACATCTAAATCTGGTCACAGAAAGGCGGATCCCCTTTGTAGTACTGCATTTGAGTTTTTAGAGGTTCATATCACAACCTGCAGAGTAAAATGTAATAAAGGCACATAATAATATAGACTTACAGTGGCACCAGCCCAAGTGACAGCACCAGTGGAGTCTGAAGCACTTGCCATGACTGTGGGTGGCACAGATGGAGAGCCCATCACAAGGCTTGAAATCAGGTCTTCCAGCACAGCTCCTGGCCAAAGCTTGCGCTTCATCCACCTTATCATTCTTCAGGCACTTTTGGGCAGCCGTGGCTGTCATCTCTGCCTGAAAGCCTGATCAGCAGGCAGGGAGAGATGTGCCGATTGCTGGTTGAACAGAGAATGCCTGGAACTGAATTAAAAAGCTGTTTCAGTAAAAGCTGGCAAACCAATATGAAAAGTCACACCATACTGTTACAGATTCACAAGTTAACAGAAACAAGAATATTGAAAAAAAGATGTAAACCCCACACCCAACATGACAAGACACTTACTGGGCACCCTTTGAAGACACTTTCCAGCTCTAGGGGTAGAGCTGAGTTGACAAAACCGGGGTATGATACATTTACCCCTAGAGTCTTATTACTGAGAATGGAGGTGAAAAACAGAATGGTAATGCAGAACAAAGTGAGTAGTTGCCTCTTTTATCTAGCAGTTTTCTGACATTCTCACAGTGACAACTACTTGGAAGAATGTGAGATGACAAGAAACTAAACGACTCTATTCCAGAATCTGTGTGCAGAATAAAGGCTTACATTTATTGGTAAATTAAACATGGCCACAATAACTTAATAAGCACATCATAAGCTTTGAAACCTGAATATGAAAAAAGAGATATTCTAATAGAGGGACAAGCTCCTTGCTGTAGCTGAACTGCCTAAACACTGCATGGTTGTCCATCCTTGCTACAAAATCACGCTAAACATTTCAATTCAATGTTGTCAAACCATCATTTCACTTTCAGGAGAATGAAAGACAATTGTATAGAAAAGTGCAAAATGTAGGAACTAGCATCAAATTAAGAATAAAAAAAAGTATTTTTTGACGCTACATGTCTGTTTTTCTCCAACTGCACTAGTCTTTAATGGTGTCTTTTGTTAACGTGTAAATGATTACTCTGGAAGATGGACAGATCAGGGCATTCCCTATAATTAGTGTCTAGCTATGTAATTTTGAGCACTACAATGAGGTGATATGGAGTTTCAAAAAACAGTCCACATTGTATGCCCGTGATAATGATTTTTTTTTTGCACTTCTTCTACAAGTGTAACACCAGTGTACAAGAGGATTGCAAGTCCACCTCAGCAAATGGGAATATTTATCAACATTGAGAACCTAAGCTTGTGCCGTGCACATAAGCAGGGCCGGATTAAGAGAATGGAGGCCCCTGGGCTAAGGGGGCCTCCACTCCCCGTGAGGGCCCCCCCCCCGGTGAGCCGAGCCCCCTTCCTCGGCACTTACCTCCTTCTCCTCCTTCCCCGTCGCGCTGTACGCTCTTTACTGAGGAGATCTCGTGAGAGTGAGACTCACGAGATCTCCTCAGTAAGGAGACTACATCACGACGGTAAAGGACCGCAGTGAAAGTGCTCAGCAGCATTGATCGCGCCGGGGGCGCCCTCTGGATGCCCGAGGCCACTGGGCTGTAGCCCAGTTAGCCCTAGGGTTAATCCGGCCCTGCACATAAGCAAATGCAATGGCATTGCAACACACAAATGTGCCACCCAGTCACAAATGACTCAAAATGTTTAATCTGAATAAAAAAATAGTAGATTACAGAATGCTGGTGGATATATGCTATGTACAACTCATACCTCTCATAGAATCCATGCAAATACAGCTACATAATGTCTAAAATAACAGCAGGATACTTTAAAATGAATTGGCTATTCAAACTAGTTGGGAATGTTGTCATAGTTTAAAAAATAAACAAAAAAAACCACTGCAGGAATGTCAACCCAGTGATCCTTCCTTGAAATCTTATCTGAAGCATATGCATAACAATTTATTGTGCAGTCCAAGATATGATATTGGGAAATTGGAGAACGAGCCAAAACACAGTACAGTTGCATACAATACAGTGCTAGATAATAATGGAATGTCTCTCTCCAGTGTTCCAGCTTCAGATGGGAGATCGGGATGAAAGTTCAGGAAAATTCTGGGTATAAAATAGGAATACTGGAATACTGACTGAGCACTAATTGAATATGGTCTCAGCACTACCCATTTTATGTTCTGATCCCCCACTAGTTAATTTATTAACTGAAAGGGCTGCCATGTAAACAGTGTTTCTCTGAGGTCAATTTCTCTTGAAGGTATTCTGTAGGGAGTAGATAATTTTTTTTTAGCAAACTTTCTGTCACGTGACCATGAAAATGAACCCACGTTCCCGTATTGGCGCTGCTACTACAGGAGGCGCAGAGTCTAAACGTGACCCTGGGACCCCCGCAAGGAGGTTTGGACTTTGTGGCAGGGACACGCAGGTCGCGGCCCTCCCAGGTAGCCACCAGACGGGCGGCGAGAATGAATGGTCGTACAATCCGGGTCGAGCCTTGCAGGTATATGGAAGCCAAAGGGGAAGACAGATCCGGAGTCAGGGATAGCCGAGGTCAAACCAGGAGTTCCAAAGTATGCCAAGAGAAGTAACCGAGAGAGAAGTCAGGAGAACCGGGTCAGAAGCCAAAGGAACAGTCAGGATTCAGGAGAATAGATATAGGTGCTGGAGCAAGGGGGACCTTGATACTCTGGCACCAGGAGGGTGCCAGAGCCTCCCTTAAATGGACAGAAATTGCCTCTCATTGGTGGCAGTGGAGTCGGCAGTCAGAATTAGCTGACCGCCGACAGGAAGCAGAGCCGAGCGTCTCGTTGCTAAGGCAACGTTACGACTCTGCGCATGCTCCGGCGGTCGCCGGGTATAGTCGCGTCCCGTTGTCTAGCAAAGGGAAGCAGAGGGGCAGAGAAGGAAAGAGCCCGTCCCCTGGCACTTCCTGTCAGTGCGGGCGCCTGACACTTTCTCACTTTAACTAGCAGAACTGTAGGTGTCCCTTCACTGTGTACTAAGCAGTGAAGTCTCTAACACACACAATGACTGGACATTGCTCTGTGCAATCAGAATCTGAGTTAGAAACTAACCCCCTCTGATGTCAGAAGAGAACAGCAGCACATGAAGCACTGGTGAGGGTGAAACGAGGGCATTCCTATCAAAAGTTCCGCTAAATGTTGGAGGGTGGATATTTGCAAAAAACAATGTTAGACTGTAATTAGTCTTTAACAGTCTCCATAATACTTTTCATTGAGGTTGTCTCTCTATATGCTGTGTTGAAAATAAGGTTGAAGGAGTTCGTCTACAGTTGGGATTTTGTCTCGGCACTGACTCTCTCATTCATTGAATATCTAGGCCACTATTTATTATTCTGCAGCTATAAGGCTGATTATATATTGCAGCTTATCACAGTCTATACTAACCTTACCAATCTCCAGGGATATAAAGGTGCATGACTGAGCTAGCCAGCTCAAGCATGCGCAATAAACCTGAGAGCCCAGGCCTAGGTTTTGGGTTCTACTTGTTGCAAAAAATAAAAAAATTCTTAAAGTAGTACAATAAAAATATATTCTTTAAAATAATCACCATGTGAAAAATTGCTTTAATTAAATATCAATTTATATGTCTATCATTATCCTGAGATGGTGTTCTGTCGGCTAATCAAGTATGCTAGAAAACGATACAATAAAGCTTCTTTCATAACAGTATTGCTTACAGTGTGTGTGGTCGACAACTCCCAAAGTTATCCAACCAGACACTAATGTTTTACATATATAAAGCTGTTCAGATCTTCCAAAAGACACATCACAGTACAGAAATAGAAATGCAGCCTTAGGCCTCTTAACCACTGACATCAAACTACATGCTTTCACTAGCACAATCAAAAAATACAGGAAAATACAGTCAAAATATAATTTGTATTATTTTTCTTTTTGTAACAATTTGTCCTCAACCTTTGTTATTTTCTTTTGACAAATGTGGTAACAATCGTGTGTTAGTAAAATAAATTAAATACCGTATATACTCGAGTATAAGCAGAGTTTTTCAACACATTTTTTGTGCTGAAAAAGCCCCCCCTCGGCTTATACTCGAGTGATGCTCCAGGACCACAATGAAAATCGCCCTTTTTACTCTATATTCCCGGGTATTCATATACCGCGCATGCGCGGCCAGCAGCACTCATCGGAAACAGGCAGCAGGGAGGTCACACAACGCCCGGCGTCCAACCACACAGCCTGACCGGAACACCAGCGCCCGCCCGATCCCATCATCAGCAGTTGTCCATGGGCAGACCGGTTCACACCACACACAGCCTCTACGGACAACAATCGGGACCCGACACTGCATCCAAGGCATCCCACATGATGGTAGCTTAAGCGCATTAACTACCATCTAAAGGTAATTGCACAATATCACCACACCTGCAAGAATGGAAGTCACTACCTCTTAAACATTATTCCACTTTGAACACTATTCCACTGTGCACCTATAACGCCTACCTTGCAGACACAAGTACTGCAGATCCATTTGTTTATCGGCACATCCAATTACTAATTCAGTAGCAGTATTACTTGTTTGTTTTCACATACTGTTTGCTTGTTTTCACATACTGTTTTACTGTATACCACTGCATTTATTCAGTGTATTATCCATTTCCTTGCCCATCATCTTAACCCCCAATCCTGCTGCTTCTAATGAATGTGCTTCCACTGTAGTGAAAGCATGGGGTCTCAGCTGAATGTATAAAAGTAAAGTAAAAAAAATTACCAGTAGCTGCTGCATTTCCCACCCTAGGCTTATACTCGAGTCAATAAGTTTTCCCGTTTTTTTGTGGTAAAATTAGGTGCCTCGGCTTATATTTGGGTCGACTAATACTCGAGTATATACGGTAAGTTTGCAGAGTGCAGCCATATTGCTAGAATACAGATGTCAAGAAAAGTATATTTTACACTATAAATAAACCAAAAAATAAATGTATAACTACAGGAAAGGTCATGCAAATGTGGAGGTCCAGCACATCTATGCATTTTATGAAACATGTGAGATTGCTGCCAAATAACAAACAGAAAGCATTATCAAGTTCAAACAGTGAAAAACCGTGTGCAATGCTTAACGGCCTATTTAGTACTATACCACACATTGTGGTGAAAAGTATGTTTTTTTTTTCTTGACGCTTATCATTGAGATAAGAAAAAAAATCAGTTATAGCTTGCATTTATTAAAAACAGCCCCACAGTGACTTACCACTTTGCCGGTTTTGCCTCCATCGTCCTGTGAATGCGAGAGTCAGCTTGCTGGCTCGTACATTCACAATAGAACTTTAAGTTCAGATTTCGGCTTTCAGTTCCATTTGTTTAAAAAAACTAAATTAGATAACAAGCATACACACACACACACACACACACACACACACACACACACACACACACACACACACACACACACACACACACACACAGAAAACATCACATATAATGAAGATCATACACTGTATAATTTATTTAAACCACCAACACAACAACCAATACCATAAAGGAGGGGAGGTTGCATTAGTGTCAATCCAGGTAAATAAGACAACAGTGAGATTAATTATATGGGGCATAATCAATTGACGGCGGGATCGCTGAAAATCCCGCACTCCAAAAATATTACTGTTAATATGGTAATATCTCGCTGGACTTCAGCTCGCAGCTCCCTGAGCTGCAAGCTGAAATCCAGCGAGTAAATTACCGTATTAACGGTTTTCCCGCGCAGGATTACCGTAACAACGGTAATATTTTTGGAGCGCGGGATTTTCGGCGATCCCACCGTCAATTGAGTATGCCCCTATATGTAAGTAAAGAAATCAGAACCTAATACAGCATCAAACCAACAGTGGCACCCACCAATTCTAAGTACTGGAAACCTGTTAAATTAAGCTACTAACTAGGGTACTATAGGGAGATTCATAAGAAACCCTCTTACTACTCTAAATGTTTAGTTATGAACAATGAAAGTAACAAACATTGATCAGTTTTCTTATTTATTGACAATGGAAGTCCATCCCATATCTTTAAGACAGTGCCCTAATGAGACACAAAGGCAAAAAGCTGAGATTGCTGTAATATCAGCAGCACTGCCTTTGCATCTAAATCTACCAATCCACACAGAGCATTTAGGCAGAGCAAGTATTAAAGCTGGTCAGACATCATCTCCTCACTCCTTCCCATTAGTGAATCAGAGCACTGTGATATATTTATAGAAGCATAATATTTCAGTTATTTCATATATATTACTCAACTCAAGAATGCATAGCCTTATTTATATGTCAAATAATGGTTTTATTTGCCCTATAACTTAGAATAAAGATTGCGTGCAGAAAGAATAACTGATATATAAAGAGGGACATCCATTATGTAAGAGAACAATCAAACCAAACTAGAGGCAATATGTATCCCAAATTTCCTATCATACCTGCAATTTGAGATTTATTATTACTGTTGCATTTTCCTCACCCAAAATGTCCACATAAAGGGATTCAATATCAGAACAAGAAGCAGTGTGTAATGAGAAACAGGATTGAAGGTTAGTAACGGAAGACAGCCTGGTAAGATGTGGCAAAAAATGACAGTTTGATGTATTTTATCACTCTTATTGGAAAAAACAACATTTGTGGGACAAGCAGACAACCATCTAATGAAGACATGAAGAATCCATGTCTAGTACAGCGTAATCTGTTAGGCTGGGTACACACAACAGAAAATTTCTCCTGGTGTGATATCGTTAACGATTTTACTGAAAAAAAAAAGTCCCGATCAGCATGCCGATTTATGTGTACATACTAAACACGTTTTACAAGATTTACCTTCAGATCTGGGCTCATAAGATTGTGACACTGCACACTTCCTAGAGACCTATGGAAAGTGCTGGTTGTGAGTGCATACACACTGCAGGATTGGAACAACTTTGTTCCATCATTGAACGAGATTTTTAATTCAGTTTAAAAATCAAATGAAATGGTACAGTTTGCTTTGGAACGATAATCGTTCATTGTTGTAGCCTTAGTTCTTACAATCAAGATGTCCTGCATTTATTGAAGTGAAATTTGCTAGTGACTTCAAGCAGTTTCAAATTGGTTAAAACTCCAGTTTGAAAACTGACTTTATACATTATTTTTATATATGGACATTTCTTGCAATTGGTCTGTTTCATGCAATGCTTTACGGACTGAGCAGAGCCAATCTATATCTAACTCTGATGGGTTTTTAATTGAATTATAAGTGGTTAATTGATAAAAGTATGTCTCATTTACAGGGACTGATTCATGCTAATTCTGTTAATCAGGGTGCATCATAATTGTGGGAATGAAACATTATGTTTAAGGGCAATGTCACACAGGAGTTTTAGAACACTGTCGGCCTGAGTCATTAAGGAGAGCAAAGCATAAAAAAAGAGTAACTTTGCACCTAGGCAAAACCATGTTACATTGGAGGGAGAGGTACATTTAAAATGTGGGGACATATTTATAGTTGGGATAGGGCATTTCCTAGATCAACGTTAAATTTCAGTGTAAAAATAAAGCTATCAAGTATTTGTGTGCTAGATGAAAAAGCAGCCAGTATTTAACTTATGTGCAAAATAATAAACTAATTTGCACCCCTTGCATTGTAACATGGTTTTTCCTGGAGAACATTTACTCCCTTTTTAGCCTTACTTTCCATAATGACTCAGGTCCTGTGACTTTTTGGCCAGAAAATCGCAGCATTCTGAAGTTATCAAATAATGCTCCCACGGTGTGAACTGAACTGTCACACCAGAGCATGACTAAACATGACTATGGGTCAATTAAAATAGAGATAAAAGTCTAAATGTTTTTAGAGCTGTAAAATCACACTTGCCAACTCTCCTTGAATGTCAGGGATACTCCCTGAAATAGGGGTGATCTCCCTCATTCCCTGAAGAGTCTGGCATTCCGCCTGATGCTAAGCCAGTACAAGACGTGGTTGGCTTCGTCATTTGGGACATGATGACACAGTTCAGAAATTATGTCCTATGTCCATGTATTGATGCCTATGGAGGTGGCCATTTTCATGGAGACCAAGATTTAAACAAAAACTGAAAGGTAAGACAACATGACTTCAATAATGGAGACAGAAATGTAAAAGACACTTCAGTCTCTAAAGATTCATTAGGTGCTTTTCTTTACCGCATAGTTGCCTACTCTGCCGGAATGTCCGGGAGACTTTCGCATATCTGGGAGACCTCCCGGGAGAGCAGGGCAACCTCCCGGTTCTCTGGCGGGGGGGTTTAATGAAGCAAATGTCGCATCATTTTAGACCTGTCCCCTGCTGTAATTGGCCAAAATTGTGACAACCGTTTAGGGGTGTGGTCAAAATTATGCAATTCATCGAGCCCCGCCCCCACATGCCCAACTCGCCCGAGATCTCCCTGAAGCCAACAAGGAAAAGTTAGCAAGTGGGAGGGTCCTCTAGCCTCCAAAGCTTTATGGAATCATCACCTCCGGGACCTTTAGCAGCCGTGACCCACTTTCCCTTTAGTGCTGTCACAGTGACGGATAAATCAATATCATGCATTTCTGACAGGTATCCACTAAATAGAATAGTAGATTGCCTTGTAATTGTACAAAGATTTTCGCACTTTCAACAGTGCTTGAATGGATCTTGAAACCTGACCCGTGCTAAATTTAATACTGAACCAGAGCCTCCATCTGCAAAATACAGATACTGCATCGATATCAGTTAATTTGCAACTTGCCCGCACTCACCATGTTTGTCTGTTTTAGAATACAATCCTTAGTATTGCTATCGGTAATATTTGTAAATGTGGTTGGAACATACCGTACACACAGGCAATGGTGGTCATTTTCTAACTGCACTTGTGTGACTTCAGGAGTGATCAGCCAGATCTCATCCAATTTGGCCTCAAATGAACAGTACAGGGACAAATTGCACAGTCAACCTGTCACCTGACTTCCCTCAGTACATGTTTGACCAGCTTAAGACTCATTCTACTGCAAATGTACTTAAAACTAGAGATGAGCGGGCTCGGATTGCGCTAATCCGAGCCCACCCGAACAGTGCGGATCCGACGGGATCCGAGCACTGTTCGGGTATTTCTGGCGGAAAAACAAACTCAAAATGAGGCTCTGACGTCCAAGTCTCGCGTCGGATCTCGCGAGACTTGGATTGCATAAATTCCCCGCTCAGGTCTGGCAGCAGCTGAACATGTGACAGGATCAGTGAATGGTAACCTGACATTATCTGCCACGTATCTGCCACTTCCGGTTGTGCACATCCGGTTCTGGACATCCAAGCAAGCGTGCGCTCCACGGTTTGGCGTGCACGCCGCCAACAGAATTATTGCCACTGAACTACTAAACTCTGCTGAATTTCCTCATCGGATAATTCATTATTGACTGCCAGGACTACTCGTCTTCCAATCTATCCTGCAGTGGTTCAACTGGACACTCAAAGGAACAACCACCACATCGGACATTACATCAAAGCGCAAGTATATTAACCAGTGTACTGTCGACATCAGTTTTACACGCTGGACCTCTTCTATCTCTAAAGAATATTATCTGATCCTATCCTGGATCACAGCTTTTCTTCTGCCAATAGTGCACCCTGCACTCCACAATTAGGTTTTATATGTGAACTTTGACAATAGATAATGTTTGTACGAGATGTGCATTCTGTAACTTATGCTTAATATTGATGTTGTCTACCCATGTTTTTATCAAACCCTTGATAAAGGTTTTTTTCCCTTATACATTAGGGTCATATTTTAGTTTCCAATTTATTTTACATCCACAATTTAGATTCAAGCGCAGAATATTCTGTATTCACTTATGCTCCCAGGCTGGACTATCCTGTTATTCCGCTGCTGAACCTTATATAGCCCGTAGTGCACTATCCCCTTGACAAATATTGGTAACCTGACATTACACTGCACATATTCTGTCAGTGGTGGTACAACCATCTATATGTAACAATGTGATCATCTGGACAGACGGCAGCAGGGTGACCTGGAGGAAATCTGACAGATACCAGTTATTGGGGAACATATCACAGGGGGACCTGTCCCTGACCATCACTGGGGTGACTGAAGAGGATGAAGGAACGTACTGCTGCCGGGTGGAGATCCCAGGATGGTTCAATGACCAAACAAATGATATAAATGTGAAGCTACGAGAAGGTTAGAAACCCTTTTTTATTTTCTTAAAACAACATTTTACACAAACAGGTTATAAAAGCAATGTCATTTTAGCACTACATTTAAAGGAGGTAAATTTACTAAAAGGTAAGCATTTGTGAAATCCAAATCCTAACCATAACACTGCTCTTGTAATATAAGATTGTAGGGAAGCTTTAAACACAGATCTGTAATCTCTTTATATGTGATTTTAGGGCTTATTCGCACATATACACTTGTCATGTTCAATTCATGGCTTAATAAACACAAAAATCACATTAAAAACAAGACAGAACTACAGATACACAATGATCTGTTTGGACATGTTAAATTTACCTGAACTGTGATGAGTCTATCCCGAACCTGACTTGTGTGATGACACACTTTATTATGGCTCTGGCTGCTGAGTTCATTTATGTGGTGATAAAAACTAGGTATTTCTGTGAATAGTTGGGAGTATCTTGTATGGAGAAAACTTTTTGGTTAGCTTCTCGGCATGAAGTGTAGTGACATTGTTTATCCATAAAGTATGTGTTCCATATTTTACTGCCCATGCCCCTGTGTGCATATTTGTACAGATTATTTGTGTTACCTAGGAGACTGCAAGCAAGGCACTGATCCTGCCGTATAAGTCCAGTGGTACTGCTGTTTAAGTCCACTGATCCTGCCACGTGTTTGTGCCTCCCCTTTGTGCCTCCCACTTGTGTCGCTTAGCTTAGTCATCCAGCTACCTCGGTGCAACCTTTTGGCCTAAAAACAATATTGTGAGGTGTGAGGTGTTCAGAATAGACTGGAAATGAGTGGAAATATATGTTATTGAGGTTAATAATAGTGTAGGAGTGAAAAAAAAGAAAAAAAAAATGGATTTTAGCACTTTTTATACTAATTTAAAAAAAAATCAGAACCCAAAACCCAAAATCAGAACCAAAACCTTTCGTGGGGTGTTTTGGCAAAACAAATCAGAACCCAAAACCTCAAGCTAATCAGAACCCAAAACCCAAAACCCAAAACACCAAAAGTGGCCGGTGCACACCCTTACTTAAAACAATATAGGACAATTTTAATTAAGGATGAGTGGGCTCGGATTCCGCTAATCCGAGCCCACCCGAACAGCGCGGATCCGACTGGATCCGAGCGCTGTTCGGGTACTTCCGGCCGCCAAAGGAATCTGAAGCGAGGCTATGACATCCAAGTCTCGCGTCGGATCTCGCGATACTCGGATGTCATAGATACTCACCTTGCGGCCGCCATCTTCATTTCGCCTGACATCAGGGAAGAGGGAGGGTGTGTAGGGTAGTGGTGCTCCTGCGTGATCAGTGCTCTGTCCTTGCTGAGTCCAGTGGTGCTTTATGCCTGTGTCCAGTGCTCTGTCCTTGCTGAATCCAGTGGTGCTTTTGTCCTGTGCTCTGTCCTGCTGAGTCCAGTGGTGCTTTTGTCCTGTGCTCTGTCCCGCTGAGTCCAGTGGTGCTTTGGCCAGTGTCTGTCCTGCTGAGTCCAGTGGTGCTTTAGTCCTATGCTTTGTTGTGCTAAGTCCATACAAATTTTATAATTATTAAAATCTCTTAAAAATTACTAAAAAAAAAATATTTTAAAAATTATACAAAATTAATAATAAAAAAAATATTTCAGCAGTTCTAAAGAATAGGTACTGCAATCTATATTACATTTACTACGTTCATTCGTTAAGCAGTTCCAGAGAATAGGTACTGCAATCTATATTACATTTAATACAGTCAATTTTTAAGCAGTTCCAGATAATAGGTACTGCAATCTATATTACATTTAATACAGTCAATTTTTAAGCAGTTCCAGATAATAGGTACTGCAATCTATATTACATTTAATACGTTCAATTTTTAAGCAGTTCCACATAATAGGTACTGCAATCTATATTACATTTACTATGTTCAATTTTTAAGCAGTTCTAAAGAATAGGTACTGCAATCTATATTACATTTAATATGTTCAATTTTTAAGCAGTTCCAGAGAATAGGTACTGCAATCTATATTACATTTAATACGTTCAATTTTTAAGCAGTTCCAGATAATAGGTACTGCAATCTATATTACATTTACTACGTTCATTGTTTAAACAGTTCCAGAGAATAGGTACTGCAATCTATATTACATTTAATATGTTCAATTTTTAAGCAGTTCCAGATAATAGGTACTGCAATCTATATTACATTTACTACGTTCAATTTTTAATTAGTTCCAGATAATAGGTACTGCAATCTATATTACATTTACTACGTTCAATTTTTAAGCAAAAATGTGTGTGGTTTAGGGGTACACTCATTAGTGCTGCATATAATGGAGTACAAAAATTTGGAGGATAAAGTAGGGAAAGAGCAAGACCTACTTCCTCCTAATGCTGAAGCTGCTGCCACTAGTCATGACATAGATGATGAAATGCCATCAACGTCGTCTGCCAAGGCCAATGCCCAATCTCCTAGTAGAGGGCATGTAAAATCCAAAAACCCAAAGTTCCCAAAAATTAGCAAAAAAAGAAAATTAAAATCATCTGAGGAGAAACGTAAACTTGCCAACATGCCATTTACGACACGGAGTGGCAAGGAACGGCTTAGGCCCTGGCCCGTGTTCATGACTAGTGGTTCAGCTTCACCGATGGATCTAAGCACTTCTCCCCCCCCCCTCTCTAACAAATTTAAGAGACTTAAGCGGTCATCAACAACTAGTCCAAGAACAGCGATTCCAAGGGTTTTTGTGGTTGCGAAGACTGACCTTTCCATCACTGTATGGGAAGAGGTGGCTCCTTCAACCATTTGCAGCACGCCCTCTGCATATGCTGGAAGGATCGCCCACAGTCCAGTTACAGATTTTGTTAATGAAGGTGTGAATGTTGTACACCGGGAGGAGGATATTGATGTAGCTGGCGCTGAGGAGGAACTTGACGAGGAGGATGCTGATGTGGTTATCATAAATGAGCCACCAGGGGGGGGAACAGTTGTTGTCCATGGGATGAAAAAACCCATCGTCATGCCTGGTCAGAAGACCAAAAAATCCACCTCTTCGGTCTGGAGTTATTTTTATCCGAATCCGGACAACAAATGTATGGCCATATGTAGCTTATGTAAAGCTCAAATAAGCAGGGGTAAGGATCTTGGCCACCTAGGGACATCCTTACTTATACGTCACCTAAAGAACCTTCATAATTCAGTGTTTAGTTCAGGACCTGTGGCTAGGACCGTCAGCAGTCCAGGGACACCTAAATCCCTTGGTCCTGTTGGATACATACCACCAACACCCTCCTCATCAACTTCCTCCACGATCTCCATCAGATTTAGTCCTGCAGGCCATGTCACCAGCCAGACTGAGTCCTCTTCAATCCGGATTCATCCGAGGAATCCTGCAGCGGTATGCCTACTATTGCCACTGCTGCTGTTGCTGCTGGTAGTCGGTCATCTTCCAGAGGGGAAGTCGTAAGAACGCTACGTCTTTCACCAAATAGTTGACCATCCAACAGTCATTTGCCATGAGCACAAAGTACGACACTAGTCATTCTATGGCAAAGCGGATAACTGTGTCAATAACAACAATGTTGGTGTTAGACGTGCGTCCGGTGTCCGCCATCAGTTGAGTGGGATTTAGACGGTTAATGGAGGTTGTCACGGGCACTAGGAGTCTTTACCCAGGGATCACCAGGTGATAGGCTTACCAGAGCAGTATAGATGGTAATATGGTACTCTGGTAGCAGGGTGATCACGGAACAGGAAATAGCAGATGATGGAGATGCTCAGGAAAGTCTATGACTAGCAGCACTGGTAATATGGATGTAGAAATACACGAGGAACTGTATGGACAAAGGACACGTGAAGGTAGTCAGTGGTCTGCGGTAGCAAGTTGTACCACTGCTATAGTGAGGAGGAATGTCCAACAGAAACGAGGAGGTGATGAGAGTCAGCGGTCTGTGGATAGCAAGTTGTACCGCTGTCTGAGTGAAGGAATGGAATCCACGTGGAGGTATCCGGGGAGTCAGTGGTCTGCGTTAGCAAGTTGTACCACTGCTATGTGAGAGGATACTGGAACAGGTGACACAGGAAACAGGGATCAGTGGTCTGCCTCTAGCAAGTTGTACCACTGAATATATATGTGAGGAGGAGCACGGGGAGAGACTGCAATACAGGGGATACACGGGCACCTTAAACTTGATCCACAATAACATGCACAATATATTAATGACTGAACAGCACTGCAATAATAGAAAGTCACTTGAGGTAATCCGGCACAAGATAACACAGTCAATGATGGCAATAGTCTCAGCGGATAGTAAACTCCAGAGGAGAACAAACTCAGTCCAGCAAGATATGCAATACACCAGCACAGTCAATGAGAAGTATGCATACCGTGGTTCAGAAGCAGGCTGTCAGACAGGAGTGCAGAGATACCTGAACGGCTGGAGGCCGGCAGAATGCGAAGTCCCTGGAGGGGTGAAGCGGTAATCAAGTAGGTGCAGCGCACAGGTAGGTAGACCAGCAGGGGAACAAATACTCAGGAAGCAGTAGTATGTAGGACTGGACTCCTGGAGGACCCTGAAGAGTAGCGATGATCTAGATGAGATGAAAACAGTGAGGCGCAGATCCGATGCAGACTGGCGAGTAGAGACCAGCGGGAACACGGAGAAGCACGGAGAGCGGGTCAGCTGTTGTAGGACGAGTAGAACTGAGAAGTAGCAGCAGCAGGACTCTGCAGATACACGGAGGTAGCGGATGGCAACCAGCAGGTGCAGCAACGATGAAACACGGGAGAGCAGAGCTGAGCTGGAACTGTTGAGCACGGAGAGTAGCGGATAGGAATCAGTTGTAGCAGTCTCGAGGAAACACGGGAGAGATGAGATGAGCTGAAGACTGAAGCGCACGGAGGCAGCGGATAGGAATCAGCCAAACAGTCACGATGAAACACAGGCGAGTTGAAGTAGATTGAAGACTGTAGTGCACGGAGGCAGCGGATAGGAATCAGCTAACAGTCATGATGGCACACAGGTGAGTTGAAGTAGATTGAAGACTGTAGTGCACGGAGGCAGCGGATAGGAATCAGCTAACAGTCACGATGATACATAGCAGAGTTGAAGTGGCTTGAAGACTGTAGTGCACGGAGGCAGCGGATAGGAATTAGCTAACAGTCACGATGATACATAGCAGAGTTGAAGTGGCTTGAAGACTGTAGTGCACGGAGGCAGCGGATAGGAATCAGCTAACAGTCACGATGATACACAGGAGGGTTGAAGTGGTTAGGAAACCACAGGAGTGGAAGTGGTCTGGAAACCACAGGGGTAGAAGTGGTTTGGAAACCACAGGAATCAGCAGCGCTGAATACACGAGGAAACACCTTCAGAGGCTCATGGGAATGAGACTCCAAGATCAGGCAACGTGGTATTGACCACAGGTGCTTAATATAGGGAGTGTTGCCTGATCTGCCAATTAAGTTAAAGGAACAGGTACTGAAGGGTTTGAAAGGGCTGCGCATGCGCAGACCCTCAGGATGGAGGACGGCCACGGTTCCTAAATATACGGGAAGAAGCACTCACAGTCTGGTGAGTGACAGAGGTATTGTGTCCCCGGTACCAAATCCCGTCGAGATTCCACTTCACTAGGCAGGCGATACCAAAGATGTACAGAGAAGTAAGAACAAGTGTCCTCAGTGCTCTGAAAAATGCGGTTGTACCCACTGTCCACTTAACCACGGACATGTGGACAAGTGGTTCAGGGCAAACTAAGGACTATATGACTGTGACAGCCCACTGGGTAGATGCGTCGCCTTCCGCAGCAACAGCAGCACCTGCATCAGTAGCAGCATCTCCACAACGGCTGCTCGTGCAAAGGCAGGCAACGTTGTGTATCACAGGTTTTAGTAAGAGGCACAACGCTGACAACCTCTTAGAAAAACTGAGAGAAATAATCTCGGAGTGGCTTACCCCACTTAGACTCTCCTGGTGATTTCTGGTGTCAGACAACGCCAGTAACATTGTGCGGGCATTACACATGGGCAATTTCCAGCATGTCCCATGTTTTGCCCACACCGTTAATTTGGTGGTGCAGCATTAACTGAAGAGTGACAGGGGTGTGCAGGAGATGCTTGCGGTGGCCCGCAAAATTGCTGGACACTTTCGGCATTCTGCCAGTGCCTACCGCAGACTCGAGCAACATCAAAAAAGGCTGAACCTGCCCTGCCATCACCTCAAACAAGAGGTTGTGACGCGCTGGAACTCCACCCTCTATATGCTGCAGAGGATGGAGGAGCAGCAAAAGGCCATTCAAGCCTACACAGCCACCTATGACATAGGAAAAGGAGTGGGGATGCGCCTGAGTCGAGCGCAGTGGAGACTGATTTCCGTGTTGTGCAAGGTTCTCCAGCCGTTTGAACTTGCCACACGAGAAGTCAGTTCCAACACTGCCAGCTTGAGTCAGGTGATTCCCCTAATCGGGGTGTTGCAGAAGCAGCTGGAGAAAGTGAGGGAGGAGCTGGTAAACCATTGCTATTCCACCAAGCATGTAGCTCTTGTGGATGAAGCCCTTCGTACGCTTTGCCAGGATCCGAGGGTGGTCAGTCTTTTAAAGTCAGAGGAATACATTCTGGCCACCGTGCTCGATCCTCGGTTTAAAGCGTATGTTGTGTCTCTGTTTCCGGCGGACACAAGTCTACAGAGGTGCCAAGACCTGCTGGTCAGGAAATTGTCCTCTGAAGATGACCGTGACATGCCAACAGCTCCACCTTCATTTTCTTCCACACCTAAGGCTGCGAGGAAAAAGCTTAGTTTTTCTAAAAGACCCACTAGCGGGGATGCAGACAACATCTGGTCCGGACTGAAGGACCTGCCAACCATTGCAGACATGTCTACTGTCGCTGCATTGGATGCTGTCACAATAGAAAAAATGGTGGAGGATTATTTTTCTGACACCATCCAAATAGACATGTCAGACAGTCCATATTGTTACTGGCAGGAAAAAAAGGCAGTTTGGAAGCCCCTGTACAAACTGGCTCTATTTTACCTGAGTTGTCCCCCCTCTAGTGTGTACTCGGAAAGAGTTTTTAGTGCAGCGGGGAACCTGGTCAGTGAGCGGCGAAGGAGGTTGCTTCCGCAGAGCGTTGAAAAAATGATGTTCATGAAAATGAATTATCAATTCCTCAATCAAATACAGCACTGGCCTCCAGATCCTACAGAGGGACCTGTGGTTGTGGAGTCCAGCGGGGACGCATTGATAATGTGTGAGGATGAGGAAGTACACACTGAAGGGGGAGAGGAATCAGAGGATGAGGATGAGGACGACATCTTGCCTCAGTAGAGCCTGTTTAGTTTGTACAGGGAAAGATGAATAGCTTTTTTGGTGTGGGGGCCCAAACCAGCCAATCATTTCAGCCACAGTTGTTTGGTAGGCCCTGTCGCTGAAATGATTGGTTTGTTAAAGTGTGCACGTCCTATTTCAACAACATAAGGGTGGGTGGGAGGGCCCAAGGACAATTCCATCTTGCACCTTTTTTTTTTCTTTGCCAGCTCGTTTTGTGGGGGTCCAAACAAACCAATCATTTCAGCCACAGTTTGGTAGGCCCTTTCGCTGAAATTATTGGTTTGTTAAAGTGCGCATGTCCTATTTCAACAACATAAGGGTGGGTGGGAGGGCCCAAGGACAATTCCATCTTGCAAATCTTTTTTTGGCATTATGTGACCGTCCAACAGTTGTTTGCCATGAGCACAAAGTACGACAGTAGTCATCCTATGGCAAAGCGGATAACTGCGGCCTTAACAGCTATGTTGGTGTTAGAAGTGTGTCCAGTGTCCGCCATCAGTGGAGTGGGATTTAGACGGTTGATGGCTTACCCCACTTAGACTCTCCTGGGGATTTGTGGTGTCAGACAACGCCAGTAACATTGTGCGGGCATTACATATGGGCAATTTCCTTTGTGGCTCCATTATCCCAATTAAAAGGATTTTTACCTGTTGGTGTATTGATGTTATAAACACTACACTTGAAAGCTTGAGCCTTTAAATGAAAAGTCACTCTTCATTGCACGAAGATTTGCAACAGGGACAGTTTTTTTGTTCCCAAAGTCAACAAATAACACTTCAACGCTGTCTGTCTTTGACATACTTGATGGGATTTCAATGATGAATGCTCTGTACCATGGTCGTCGAAAACAAGAGGTAGTGATGCGCTCGAACTACACCCTCAGTTTATATGCTGCAGAGGATGTAGGAGCAGCCAAATGTGCAGTGGAATTTAGACCAGTTGGAGGAGGTATTGTGGCCCCGGTACCATATTGGGTACCGGGGCCACTCCACTACGCAGTCCAGATAGCTGCGTATCAACTACATTCAGTGTTGGGGCCAAATCCAAAGTTAATGAAAATGAACTGTCATCGTCAAAAACAAGAGGTATTGACGCTCTCGAACTACACCCTGTATATACTGCAGAGGAAGTAGGAGCAGGCAGCTGTGCAGTGGAATTGAGACCATTTGAAGGCGGAGGTATTGTGGCCCCAGGTACCAAATTGGGTACTGGGCCCACTCCACTACGCAGTCCAGAAAGCTACCTCGGTGCAACGTTTTGGACTAAAAACAATATTGTGAGGTGTGAGGTGTTCAGAATAGACTGGAAATTAGTGGAAATGATTGTTATTGAATGTTATTGAGGTTAATTATAGCGTAGGAGTGGAAAAAAACCAAAAAAAACGGATTTTAGTGCCTTTTATGCTTTTTTAAATATAAATCAGAACCCAAAACCCGAAATCAGAACCAAAACCTTTCGTCAGGTGTTTTGGCAAAACAAATCAGAACCCAAAACCTCAAGCTAATCAGAACCCAAAAACCCAAAACACTAAAAGTGCCCGGTGCACACCCTTAATTTTAATGGTACAGTGCAGTCATCCCAAAGTACAGTATAAAACTAAATACTGCATATAGAACAAAAGAAGTGATACAGTGGTAAATCTTTGCACTCATCTCATCAGCTCACCCTACAACCTGTCCCCTTAACCCTATTCCTTACCAACTTCTCCACTCCCTCTCCTCCACTGCATGCCCACTTCTAGCTTACCTCTTCATCCTGTCTCTCTCCACTGGCATATTTCCATTCTCCTTTAAACATGCGTTCATCTTACCAATTCTAAAGAAACCATCCTCTCTCTCTCCCACTATGCCCTATTTCTCTCCTCCCATTTGCCTCAAAACTACTTGAGCTGTTAGTGTACAAACACCTGTCTCACTTTCTCTCCTCTCACTCCATTCTCGACTCTCTGCAATACGGCTTCTGCTCCTAACTTTCCACTGAAAATGCTCTCACAGAAGTGATCAATGATCTACTTACTGCAAAGTCTAAGGGGTATATTTACTAAACTGCGGGTTTGAAAAAGTGGAGATGTTGCCATAGCAACCAATCAGATTCCAGCTATTATTTATTTAGTACATTCTACAAAATGACAGCTAGAATCTGATTGGTTGCTATAGGCAACACTTTTTCAAATCCGCAGTTTAGTAAATATACCCATAAGGGTCATTTCTCAATACTCATTCTCCTGGACCTCTCTGCTGCTTTCGACACCGTTGAGCACTCTCTTATCCTAAATACCCTTCACACCAATGGCCTTTGTGACACAGTGCTTTCCTGGTTCACTTCCTATCGAACCGCTCCTTTGGTGTTTCTACATCTAGCACATCCTCCCTTCCACTCCCATTATCTCTTGGGTCCTACAAGACTCTGTCCCTTTACTTTTTTCCTTCTACACATCTGCTCTTGGAACAGAAATTCGCTCATTCGGCCTCCAGTACTATCTCTACGCTGCTGACACAAAAATCTATAACTCTTACCCTGACCTCCCCATTCTGTACTATCTTGTGTAACCAAGGTCTTTTCGATATCTCCTCATTGATGTCCAAATACTACCTAGAGGTCAACATGTCCAAACCACACCCCACAGAGATGACAAGAGTCACCACCTCCCCTCAAATCTCCTTCACTGTCATTAACACTACAATTTCCTTAGTCTCCAAAGCCTGCTGTCTTGGTGTCACATTTGACTCCACTCTCTGCTTTATTCCTCACATCCAAACTGTCTCCCAGTCCTGGCGACTGCACCTTAAAAACATTAAGAATATGCCCTTCTCTTACTTCATATGCTACTAAAACTCTTATACGTTCTCATTATCTTCCGTCTTAACTACTGCAACCTCCTGCTATCTGGCATTCCCAACACCCAGGTATCCACACTTCAATCCATTCTAAATGCTACTGCAATACTGACCTTCCTCTCCTCTCTGCTCCCCATCTACTGCAAATCCCAACATTGACTCCCTGTGTCCTCCAGAATCCAATTCAAATTACTTACCCTTACCTACAAAGCCCTCAACAACACCACCAGTTGCTACATCTCAAATCTCATATCAAAATACTCTCCATCCCGCCCTATTAGACCTACCTTTGACATGCACCTTGTCTTGTCTCTGGTTACCACCTCTTACTTCCACCTACAAGACTTCTCTTGTGCTGCTCCCCACTTATGAAATTCCTTACCACACCCAATCAGACTTTCCCACAGCTTTCAAATCTTTAGACGCTCTCTAAAATCCCTTCTCTTTTTAAGAGCTTTTCAGAGCTATGCACCCTGACAACTGTCCAAATCTCCACTCTAAGCCACATTTGCTCCTCTTGTTTCAGCCGTGCACTTTTTCAATTAGAATGTAAACTCTCTAATGAGTAGGGTCCTCCATACCCTTTGTTTTCATGTCTGTATTTATTTTGTGTACCTTGTATGTCACTGTTTTCGTATGTCTTGTTTTTGCTACTATACGGAGCTGCGGAACACTCTGGCGCTTGCCAAATCTACGATAATAATAATAATACAGTACCAATGCCTACAGCAAGAGTCACAATTTTTGAGGGACAAACCTAATTCCCCACGGCAGAACAGGGTCTGATTTGGCTGAAGAGATCAGGGGTGTGGCCTATTCAGGACTGATTATCCAATAGTCTAAATAGGCTGCAGCCAAAGGCGCAAGGTATTTTAGGGATGGGGCAATACTTTGCCAAAGAGAGGCATAAACTTAAATTACTTTGAAAATATAAGAGAATAGTTGTTCTCCAAAGTAAAAAGAAAATATAAAAGAAAAATGTAATAAGGATTTAATCTTGACTATTCCCATTGCAAAGGCTGAAGACAATAAGCTATCTTCAGGCAGGTGCTTGAGAATAAGCGAGTAGAAGAAACAATGATGAGCACAGGCGTGACAGCCCCTATCCCCTCCACTGTTATATCGCCACCCTGAGTAGCACTCGTTCATACCTCCATTCCACTATACACGTCCGATTTTAAAGAAAATTAAATGAGGGACAACAATTTAAAAAGTCAAGGGGAGCTTAGTTTTGAAAACAGTTGGGCTGAACAGACAATGTTTTAGGTGTGACCGGACAAAAAGCTTTTTTAGGATATCCTAGCTATGGCCTTAGGGGGCTTCACTGCGCATGTAACACTCCCCATACCCAGGAACCTAATCTGGTCCCTTCTCTGTTCAAAGCGGGAACTCTTATGTTAAGGAGCCAGGTGCTGGTGCTGGAAAAATAAATACATTTTAGCATAGGCGGTTTGGCAGGGTGACCCATTAAGTGAATGCCCTCCTGCCACGCTTACCATCTTCCTGTGGCCCTGATCCTATTACTAAAATCTTTAGTTTAGTAGTAGATATCCCCATAACCTATCACCTATGCCTGCCCAACACAACTTAATTTTATTTACAACAGTAACACTACATCCTCCTGCCTGTGTAATTTCCTCTTTTCTGCTTCTTCATCATCATCATCATCATCATCATCATCATCATGTCTCCTGTCATCGTATGTCTCATTTCTCTTATATTGATTGTCTTGCAAGTAGTAGCAAGCCTTACCTACCAACTGTCCAAATTTAGGTGGGACAGTCCCAAATTGATTTGATCTCTTGCCTTCCAGCTTGGGACAGCTTCATCTCAATCAGATCAAAAGGTATATTCCATTCAGTGCTACTCTGCATAGTATTCTAACCATGTTTATAGGGGGAAGAATCACAGGGTACGTCTCATGGGGGACGTGGTTTCGTCCTCTTCTCGCACAAGTGCTTTTGTGATGCTGCAGTGCGCACACATTGTCCAAGTTCCTCAACTTAAGAAGCTGGGAGGTATCGTAAGCATGGTCTTCTCACCATCTGTTTTATTATTTGATAACATATTGTTAATCATGGTGTGCTAAATGTGTTCTCACTGATTATACAGTGCTAGAGAACATGCTGGTTATATTAAACAAATTAAAACAAAAGAATGAGATATAAAAGAAACAAATGCCATTTTAAATATTGTATTTAAATTACCAGTAAGTAACCCAACACTGTTCCAAACATGACATTGGCCATTGCAATGGAGGTGCAGAGTTATTGGCTGCTATATCTCTATTACTTCATGTAACCCACCTCACTGACCAGGGGCATGGAGGGCAGCTATTTAGTATTGTTGCTGGTAGACCATATGTTGACTGGCCAACAGTTTAACATTGTTGTCACACAAGCAGAGCCGGATTAACCCCAGCGCTTTCTGGGCTATAGCCCAGGGGCCTCAAGCAGCTGCCATTATGATAAGGAGGGGGTGCATGTGTGTGTGTGTGCCATTAGGAGAAGGGGGGATATGTATGTGTCATTAGGAGGAGGGGGTGTGTCATTATGAGGAGGGGGAGAGAACACTGTGTGTCATTAGGAGGAGTCGCTTGACAAATGGGGGCCTCACAGTACCCCTAGCCCAGGGGCCTACAATGTCTTAATCCAGCCCTGCACACTAACAACATTATCATGCCAAGCAAATACACATCAAACAAACAAAAATGAAATCAAGGGTAAAACTTACAAGATATTAAGGGGGGTATTCAATTGACGGCGGGATCGCCGAAGAATATTACCGTTAATATGGTAATTACTTGCTGGATTTCAGCTCGCAGCTCTCTGAGCTGCGAGCTGAAATCCAGCGAGTAAATTACCGTATTAACGGTTTTCCCACGCAGGATTACCGTATTAACGGTAATATTCTTTGAGCGCGGGATTTTCGGCGATCCCGCCGTCAATTGAATACCCCCTAAGGCTCCTTAGAGACTTGAGAATCTGGCCAAATGTCATCTTTGACCTGCCCAAATCTCACCCCTGCTAGTTTGCAGACGGTGTCCCAGCACAACACTGTAGATCGACACAAATTACTCAACCCCATAAACACATGAAGCGCAAATTTAAAGTTCTACATGAAATACAAGCCCTCCTTCAAGACATACTTATATATAAGGAGATTAAACATTCTCATCATATTCCACTGGTTAAATCTTTAGAATCACAGGACTGTAATCTGAGGTCTAAACTTTAGAAGCCACAGTAGACTGTCTCTCAGACAATTGGGCCATATCCCTACAGAGGAGGTCATAAAACTATTTGAGAACTCCAGACCGACTTGAGGTAAAGTATTTAGGCAGGAACACAGTTCAAATATATAGTCATCAATCTGAACATATTCAGAAGCAGATCATCTAAGATGAGATACTGTAAAGACACAATCAAAATGCAAGTACAGGTGGAAACACAATCAGCATACTCTACCTCAACTCGAGCATAGACACAGCAAACCAGCACGCACTCATTTCCACCTGCTCAGACACTCAACTCAATCAAGTCAGGCACAAAAAATCAAGACACAACAATTTCTAATAACTCTGGTATCTCACAGCTGAGTACTATTGTAATGTTAGTGTTAATTACAGTGCTATGTGTTGAACTAAACAACAGATTCTACAGTCCTCCTGGGTGCAAGTCTATGTTTTCCAGGTCACAACTAAGAGGGATCAGTAGTCAAAACCAACACTTACCTCTTCCAACTTAGACAAACACAAGTAATCTACACTTCCAGCAAGAGAAAAACGAACACTCAGTTATTTCAGTTTAGACAAACATGACCAACACTCATTTTTATCAATATATAGCTCAGAGGCACTCATCCCTATCAGCACTGACACAATACACACTCATCTCCCTCAGTGCAGATATACAATCTACAATAAATGGCTTCTGTACAGGCATATACAAAACCAGTACTCATCAACATCAATTCAGGTACAGAAAGAACCCACACTCTTCTCTCTCGGCTCAAGTACTGATGCAGCCTACACTTATCTTCCTTAATTTATGCACATACAAAATCAACACTGATCTCAGCCTCATTTATGGTAGAAACACAACCCCACACCCATCTCCCTCAATTCAGCCACAGACAAAAACAATTATTTCCCTCAATTAAGATACAGTCACAACCCACACATATAACCCTCCTTTCAGGCACAAACATCACATCGCATACTCCTTTCCCTCCAATTATACAGGCACAACTAACAATTACATCTATGAAATTAGATTCCAAACCAAAACTCAACTCTTTGGGTAAAGGCACTACCAACACATGCTCATCTCTGTCAAAGTGGGCAGAGACATATAGGACATATTGCACAGCCTAGTGCCAGCTTTACAAAATTGGGCATGTAGATTAGATTACAAAACAATCACTAATTCTTATAGCAAGAAAAATCAAGTCAAATGCAGAAGATGATGTGACTGCATAGAAAGACAGAGATATCTCGCAATTTAGTCACATATATAACTCGCACACCATAAATGTAGGACCAAGTCATATCATACAGTACAGAGCAGGACAAAGCCAGAGATGTCCCAGTTCTCCATCCAGGGGAACGCTCTCAATACAAAGGCTCGCCCAGGAGAATGCTCTCAATATAAAAGCATCAGTTTCTGTAGCAGACAATTGTTCACTCCCAAACACATCTCTACAAAATATACTTCCCTATCCATGTAACATGCATGATATCCGCTAGTTGCACAGGAAGATTGTTTTAGTTGACCTTTTTTATTTGGCTGGGACTTCAGTGTGCGATTTCTCTGGTAGCCTGAGAGTAAGTATGCCATTGTTCAGTGACGCCAAAACGGGTGACTCCCAATAGAATATATTGAATATCTGACACTAAGGGGACACCAAACACAGAATCTGGGGCCCGACCATAAGTTGCCCATCTCTGTCTTAGTGTAAAACACACACACACACACACACACACACACACACACACACACACACACACACACACACACTATTCAGGTGACAAACACAAAGTGCCCATCCTCAGTCTCTCACCTATTTTACCCGGATGGGTTTGGAGGCGCCGGGTGTGGCAGGAGATCCATGCCCAGTTCGAGGGTCTTGGAGTCCGCTAAAACTTCACAGCTCGGGAATAGTTGTGCCACCAATAAGCCGAGCACAACACTTTGCTCTGGGTCTTCCCCAATAACAGTAACGACTAGCTCAGCTGTATGTCCCTGACGCCAAGTGATACACTGTAATTAAAGTATTTGGGTAACATTCAGAACCGCTAAGTGTGACACTGTAACAATGTAGCACCGACAATTTGCCGGGGTCCGGAGATACAGTCACTCAGAACGGGGCAGTCGCCAATGAGTTCCGGCCGCTCCTCTCTCTTTACCCAGCTGAATGTGTGGAGAGAGGCGGCACGACGCATGCTCCACAATCCTATTTATGCACGAAGTGACAGTGAGAAGAGTCACTGATAGTGACAGGGTCTTACACACAGCAGAGACAGACACGATGTGCTACAGATACTAGATGCCAGACACACACACAACACACACACACAGAGTTAAAGACACAGATAACGACAGCATATGCCAAATGTATAGGAAAATACTTAAAGTAATCCGTCAGATGTAGCAAAAAGAGGTTTGCTACTTCTCGGTTATCTGTTTACACCCATAATAAATATAATCTGCGCCAATAAAGTAATACTGCAAGATTCACCAAGGAATGCAAATTTAGCACAATTTGGGTTTTTTAAAATGGATGAAAATTGCATGCAATTGCCTGTATTCAAGTACAAGCAGATTAGAAGAAACGTTTCCATTTGAATACGTGTATAAGTATGCTCTAAAATCATAAATAAGAATGCATTTACATTATTTGTAACATGAAATACATATATCAGGATGTTTTTAATGCCTACTGTACATAAAATGCATTTTACAGTTGCATCCACACTGTACATTGCCTAGGTGCATACTCTCCTTCTTTTCCCTGTTCCGAACTTCAAATTGTAGGCTGCCGGAAGTGTCATTTGCGTTCGAACGTCAATTGAATGCACTTGTATTCACTGGTGTAAAATCCATTTCTGAAAATGCACAGAGCAATTTCACACAAAATACAGCACGAAACAGGACTTATATTCCTTAATAAATCAGGCCCATAATGTTAAATTAAATTTGTAAGCTTAACTGATTCTGAAACTGTAACTCCAAACTTCTTGGAAAGGAACCTCTGCCATTTCATTTTTTGGGGGAAAAGCTGCCAAAGCTATATTATTAATACTTAAAAATATTACCTGACATCTAATTATTATTATTATTATTAAGATTATTATTTAAATATTTACAGCACCACATGATTTTTTAAGGAAAATATAATGGCTTGACTGTCCATTTTGATAAAAAAAACAAATTGAGACAATTTGACATATGTATTTATATATTGAACAAGTATCAGCGGTAGTAGGGTCTTTGTTGTTGGAAGAAACCATGATGGGGATGGAAACCTTTCATGAACCCACATGCCCTGCCTCCATACAGACAAGAACATCCACATCACTGTTCGCCAGTTGTAATCCAGTAACTTCACTTCCTCCTTTTACATTCTTTCACTGGTTTCTCGCATACATGGACACGCTGAGTTTATTCAAGGCTGTCTACAGCAGCAGCACTAATTCCTGATTCCTTGTCTTTTCTTGTTGCCTGATAGCCATGATTCTGTCCGTTGGGTCTGCTGGTTCTCCAGAATGTACAAAGTCACCACCTCCTCTACATTACCTAACCCCATCACCCTGCTCCACAACACCAGTCCACACTCCTCACAGTGAATTGTTCTTATGGTTAATGGAGGTTGGTAGAGAGGGACTGTTGGACACAACACCGAGATTCTCCTTCTCTGTCCCCATCATAGGTCGCTGCTCACTACTTTACTCACACACACTCTAAGGGTCAGTTACAAAAATGCAGAAGCACAATGCATATTATTTTGCCCAAGTGCACCTATTTGTGAACCCGGAGCATACATTAGTGCTGGTCTCCTTTCTACGTTTTGATGCTTGTGTATGAAGATACTTCACATAACATTGTAAAGGCTAGTGGTCCTCGGTTTGTACGCGCATGTAGGCAATAACACAACTTCATCTCAAAGTGCTGCCTACTATCAATTTTATTTAATGAATTACAGCTATTTCTTATATCGCCTAAACCACTGCTCCTTGGAACCTTATTTATGAATCAAGAGGATAAGGGGACATTGAGAATGTATACATTATTTTATGTGCACATTTAAATGCACTTCCCCATATAAATTGCACCTAGATGGAGCAACTTTTGTTACACTGAAAGTAGATGGCTCTGCCTGATTACTGTAGAAAGAAAAAATGTCATCAGTGAATGAACATTATAAGTGTGTAGTGTGACTGGATCACTTATAAATAACTTATTAGTGTGACTGGATCACTGATAAATAACTTATTTGTGGCTGGATCATTAGAAATAATTTATTGTAGAAATGTATTTCAATCAGAGGTGCAGGCACCAATGTATAATTTGAAATGCACTTATTGTGTTACATTGGGATGTGTTTTGTATGGAAGTGTCATTATTTGGGTTTGTAACTTTGCTAGAGGAAGTCTGTTTGCTGATGGCAGGAAATGCTAAGTAAGTCTTTATGTAAAGTGACAAACACCTGTTTAGCCTGTATACCCAGCAGGGGCATCACTTGCTTCAAAGACCTGTTTGAAAACGTTTTCCATGCTGAAAATCCTGTGACCTACAGATTAGACTCAAAAACTAATCAGGGGTTTCGACCGAGCTTCCCAGCAGGGGCGGGCTGGCAACATGCAGCCCGAGGGGCTCACAGGCGGCCGCATCACATGACACGCGATTCGGCCGCGTCATTGATGACGCGGCCGCATCACGTGTTATGTGATGCGGCCGCCTGTGCACTGACGTGGCCGCATCTCCTATCATGCGATGCGGCCGCCTTGTTATATATAGGTAATTATGCATCCGGGGGGGGGCTGCCGGCCCTAACAGGGGTTAGACTGCCCCCCGGCCCAGCCCGCCCCTGCTTCCCAGCACCACCGTTTTGCCCGCTACCCAGTGTGTGATAGGCCAGGGGGCATCCATCCACAGCAACCCTGATCCATAGTAAGCGGTCAGGGGTACCAGCCTAGGTGTACCAGTGAGGGGGTACCCAAGCAGTGACAGTTACTCAGAAGGAACCCGGTACTGGATGCCGGTAAGGAGTCCAGTGGTGTCAGCATTTGTAAGCCCCTTCTACTACGGTTAGAGGGAGCATTTGGGATAACTAAAGGGAATGGTGGCAAAGTAAGCCCAGCCGGTTCCCAGCAACAACAGACAGGGTGGCATAGGTGGTCCATCCTGTCACACGCGTCTTATGTAAAAATCAAATTCCACAAAACAGTTTAAGCCTTATGATGGAAAAAAAATCAATGGAAGTCCCAGAATTCCTTCCATTTCATGTAGAATAACAAATAATTCTGACCTAGAAAAAAAGAATGTAATATATTGTTGTGTTCAAGTAGGTGCAATAAATGATCATTAACTTTCCAATTTCTTCATCAAACTTGTGTATCTTATGCTCCAAAACTATGAAAAAATATGTAGTGTACAATGTGCAGATTTGTTTTTTATTATAAACTTTTCAAACAATATGGCGTTACACTCACCTAGTTGATAAAGTGCCAACGTGGGTTGATATTTATGCCAAGTTTGTTGGAAAAAGCATGAGCAATATTCTGAGACCTACATCAGCATGTGCCATTGAAATACAGACTTACTACTAGAGATCAGGCAGGAATACCTGCTAAAATTTTCTGAAAGGGACTTATTCTTTTTTCACGTCTGAATTTTTTTTTTAAATGTAAGGGAATAGAAAATCACATCTGGATCAAAAGTGACACAGAGAGCGATTCCTGACAACTTGATAAATTATATCACAGCCTTCAAACACCTTACCTCAAGTCAGTTTAACTGTATAGGGAAAACTAACCATCTTACTCATACAAATTCATTGAAACATCATTATTACAAAGAAGCTAATATCATTTTGTGCTCAGACATCTAAATAATATATTGGACATATTACCATTTGCATCTCAGTTGTAATATATATTCTTCTTTATGGTATTGAATAATATTATAATATTATAATAAGCACCATATATTAAGCCTTATTTACTGACTTTACATTACATTTCTGTGTGGTGGCACTCTGCAGTTCTTGATTAGGCTGCCTGGTGTATGCTTTGTTTTTTTAAAATAACTTGAGGAGTTTAATTTTTTGATTCGTCAATAAATTAATTCCAAATACACAGCAATGTTAATAAAAGTAAATTTCTGAATGCAATACTTATAATGGGAAGCAAATGAAACATACAGGAACAACAATCATAATAGAAAATGAGGCAAATGTATGTTTCCAAATCCTATGTGAGAGGTATGTATGGAGCAGTTTGACATAGTTCATAATTCAGGTTTAAGTGTCATATGGATATTTTGCTCGGTGGAAAATAGGAATCTTATAGTTTCACAGCCTACCCATCGTATCATAGATCATAAGTAAAATATCACCTAAAATATAAATTTAATGTAAATCAATTTGTTTTTACACATGCACACCTCCTCCAAAATGCAGTATAATGCCTGAAGAATATCAGGACTGGTGTACCCTGGAAACCATGGACACAATAGTGACATAATCATGATGCAATGTTGGGTGACTGATGTCACCCATGCATTCGAAGTCATGACACTTGTCACCATCATGATATAATTGGTTATTTATTGTAGAACAATAGACATCCCTCCACCAAGGTTCAGGGAGCAGTCAGTCAAGGTCTACTACTGAGAGCTGTTTCAAATCCACAATGGGAATGTTTGTGGAGGTTGGAAATCACCAAGCTACATGGCTTTCACATTATTCTAAATACTTCAGGCACCTGTTTGTGCACAATATCTGACCTGCTATTTTAAACATTGTATATTCTTAAAAGAAAAATGTAATTCAGAGCTCACACCTCATATCAATATATAGAGTTCTTGCATAGATCAAAAAGCACTTCCCAGTCTTAATATGACATCCAGATACTGATGCTAGTGTACCAATAAAACCATACTTTTTTAATCTAAAGTGTTCCATTAAAAGGTGCAATTTGTGTGACTCATGGATTAATGAGTCTTTGAATAATTTCATGTAAGTGAGACAAGGAAATATTTTCAGAGAATATTCTGTCTTGTCTTTAAAGTCTTATTTAGATTCAAAGCCAACATTTAAAGCCATCTAAAATGATGAAGTGTATTCTGTTTATTGGAATCTATATTTCCCACAAAACTGCCTGCTTTTTATTCAGTAGATGTACTCACTTAACAAATACTTATATTGTTACATTGCAAATTAACAGATCATTGTTGAACAGAATGTGCAAAATGTCGGAAACAATACATATTGAATATATATACTGTTATTTGTTTTTTGCTTTTGTCTTTTGTTTACTTTTCTATTAAAATAGCACCTTTTATATAAAATGTTTGGACTATCACATTATTTTTTCTAAATTTTAACATCACTTTTTATTTTATTATCGCTAACATGTATTTGTCTTCTATCTCCCTTTTCATATCATTAAATGGTCAACTATTTCTCTCTAGGTACTGTATGGTGAGAAAAGGAAACTAGGCATGTATCTGCCACATGTCGGGACCCTGTTTTTGGTACTTGCCCATTTATTAGGTCTATGCTGAGTTTTGTGGAATGAAGTTCTGATGCCCAGTTGCAACCTTTATATGAGCCCTACTGTACTGGCATAAAGGGTAGAATGTGTCAGTGATAAGTAATGAAATGTCCAACCATAAGGCAGTCATAGACTTAATATCTAAAGCCTTATTCTTAAAAGAAAGACTGATGACGTGGGACTCCAAATTGCTTGGTCTATTCATGAAAGAAATACTGAGAATGGATGAGTGGTGACCTGTCTTCAGCAGGGACTCAATTTGCATTTATCAGAATCATCATCGTCAGCTATTTATATAGCGCCACTAATTCCGCAGCGCTGTATAGAGAACTCATTCACATCAGTCCCTGCCCCATTGGAGTTTACAGTCTAAATTGCCTAACATATACACACACACCAAGAGAGACTAAGAATAACAATTTAAAAGCAGTCAATCAACCTACTAATATATTTTTGGAGTGTGGGAGGAAACCGGAGCACCTAGAGGAAACCCACGCAAACTCGTGGAGAACATCCAAACTCCACACAGATAAAGACATATTCAGGAATCAAACTCATGACCCCAGTGCAGTGAGGCAGAAATGCTAACCACTAACTGGCTAGCCCATTTAAGTGCTCAGTATAATGGTCCACTGGGGATCTTCTCAGTGTAATTAAAAAGTATGCAGCAGTGTTAATCTGTAAACATCTGTAAGCATTGCTTATATTAGTCAACTTTATTCCAATGTGTGCAGGGCTGGATTAAGGAAATGGAGGCCCCCGGGCTAAGAGGGCATCCATTCCCCCGCAAGCCCCTCCCCCTCCCCAGAGCGCTTACCTGCTTCCGCTCCTCTGTCACTCCCTGTAGTGCTCCCACGGCGCACAGTAATCTCTTTACTTAATCTACCCTTAGATTAGTATTTTAAGTATCTCTAGGAGATGTACTTTGCAAATTAAGATGGAAGGTAATGTTGTTTTCAGGAGGCAAAGTATTTTTGGCTGTGGTTTATTATTTCACTGCACACATCTTGTTTTAGTTTTATCTAATAAATTGACAGATAATGTAAGAGAACTTTACCCTTGTTAGGGCTGCTGCTGGACACCAGATGAATCTCTAGGACCAGTAATAGTGTACAAGGGGTCTTTATCTATAGCATGCTGCCTTCCCAATAAAGTGCTGTATACACAAAGATAGTAAGATTCCACTAGGACAGGCTCAGGGTAGTATGGATTTATCATGAGTGCCAGGTAGTGAAGGGATATGGAGACTGAGAGAACAACTGATGGTACACAAGAGAACAAGAGATAGGTCAAAAGTCAGTAAAGGCAGCAAGCGGGAGAATCTAAAAGACAAGCTGAAGGTCAAGGCAGACAGCAAGCAGGCAGGTCCGGTAACTCAAGTCGAGACAGGCAGCAGACAGGGAAATCCAGAAACCAAGCGAAGGTTTGGAAACAGGAGAGCAAAAATAGAACTGTAGGCAAAAACAAAAGGCATCATGAATGCACATAGCAAACTATCACTAGCAGGGGGGCTCTGCATTCTCTGCCATTTAAACTAATGGTAGCCGATCAGAGCACTCCATTCGGAGTGAGTGCCTGCAGCCTATTGCTGCAATTGAGGTCATGTGACCACTGACAAACAGCAACCAGCCAGGATGGAAATAACATTATGAGCTGTTGCAAATAGTGTATCGGCTCATGAATTGTGTATCGGCTCTTTGTGAACTCCTAGTATGTTAGGCAGATTTCTCTTGCCTCTGGACCCACAAAATCAGAAAATGATAAATTACTAAAACTATATTTAAAATGATTAATATAATCATCAGAAACAGGTTCCCACATTTTTTATTTGGTGATTAGCCAATGTCACAACTATATGTTGCATACCTGCTAGTGTTGACTCTACTTGGAGGAAGATGCAGAATCTAACGTACCCCTGGTATTCACTAGGGACCCCCAAAAGTAGGTATGGACTTAGCCGCAGGAGACACGCAGGTCGCGGTCCTTCTCCAAGTCAGATAGCGAGGCACGAGAAGAGAGTGGTCAGACAAGCCGGGTCGGTAACGGTGCTGGCAATCGAAGTACACAAGGAGTATCCACAGGAATAGTAAGACAAGCCGGGTCGGTAACAGTCTGGTGATGCGGTACAATAGGGAGATCCAAAAGGGTTAGTCAAACAGTCCAGGTATATAAAGGCCACAGGCAGGCATAAGAGTCAAGACAAAGCAAAAGATACTGGAACACTGGAGGCAGGAATAGACTTGATACTCTGGCACTGGGAGACAGACAGGATATGCCTTATAAAGGCCGAGCAGCCAATGAGGAGAGAGTGGGCGGCGGTGCAGTCATCATCTGCAGCCGAGGGTTGAGAGTAGCATCCCATTGCCTGGCATCGGGACGCGCAAGCGCCAATGACCGGGCCGGGCAGCCGGAAGTGCCGTGTCTGGTTGCCTGGCAACCAGACACACAGGGAGACAGAGCAGGCGGCCGTCTCCCAGAGAGATCGCGGGCCGGCGCCTGACAGCCAATTCCTCAGGTAAGGAGATGTGAGGTGATAACCCATGTAAAGAAACATTGTATCAGGTAATCCCGCAGTCTCTCCGGGACGGCACCTAACAGTATACCCTCCTCCTCCCTATTGAAGAAATCTTTTAAGTGAAGATCTTGTTTGTCCGCACATAATCTCTCTTCAGGACCAAGTCCTTTCCAATGGACAAGAAATTGCTGCCGGCCATAAAGAACACGGGAATCCAGAATCTGGCTAATCTCAAATTCAGTTCCTGTGGAAGACTGGACCGGAGGAGGTCGGGAGGGAGGTTGAAAGAATTTGTTCAGCACAAGGGGTCGTAATAATGATACATGGAAGGTATTGTGGTATCTTATCAAAGGAGGCAGCTTTAATTTAAAGCAGACAGAATTAATGACTTGTATGATGGTATAAGGACCATTAAACTGTGGAGCCATCTTCATGGAAGGGACCTTTAGTTTTAAGTCCTTGGTGGACAGCTATACTTGGTCCCCTAATTTTAGGAGAGAAGTGAGTCTCCGATGGCGACCTGCAAAAGTCTTGTGACGTTGAGTGGCTTTTTGTAGAGCCGTCTTGGTTCTAGCCCAACTGGTGGCAAATTCCCGACAGCATCCACCGCCGGAACTGAGGAGGTGGAGGCAGGGAAGGGATCCAGAAAAGTAGGATGTGCTCCAAATACGATGAAGAATGGGGAGAATCCTGTGGATTCGTGGACGTGCTGATTGTGAGAAAACTCTGCCCAGGGAATGAATTGAGACCATTTACTCTGGTTGTCAGAAGTAAAGCACCGTAGAAAGGTTTCAAGATCCTGATTAACTCACTCGGTCTAGCGGGTGGTTTGGGGATGGTACCCCGAGGAGAACTTTAAATCTGTACCCAGGTTTTTACAGAAGGTTCTCCAGAATCTAGAAGTAAATTGGACCCCTCGTTCGGAGATCATCTCCTTGGGACAACCGTGTAACTTAAATATCTCCTTGATAAAGATGTCAGCTAAGAGACTGGCAGTAGGCAAACCAGTGAGGGGGACGAAGTGGGCCATCTTGGAAAACCGTTCGATGACAACCCAGATGGTGTTGAATCCGGCACTGGAGGGAAGGTCGGGGATAAAGTCCATAGCAACACTTTCCCAGGGGGTATTGGGGATGGGAAGTGGACGTAGCAGTCCAGCGGGAGCTTTCCTGGAGGTCTAATGTTAGGCACATGTAGTGCAAGCTGCGATAAAATGACATATGTCTATGCGCACAGTAGGCCACCAGAAAAGGCGACAAAGTAATGCTGTGGTCTTCTTTACACCAGCATGGCCGGCAATGCGGGAGGAATGAGCCCAATGTAAGGCCTTGAGTCGCAAGTGGGGTTCCACGAAGGATCGTCCGGGTGGAGGAGTGGATGTCTCGGCTCTGGTGAGAGATACGATATTAGAGGGATTGATGATACATTGAGGCACCAATGGGTTTAGGCGATCTGAGTCATTAAAAGAGTGAGATAAGGCATCCGCTCACCCAATCTTAGCACCAGGACAGAAGATAAGAGTCATATGGAACCGAGCAAAGAAGGATACCCAGCGGGCTTGCTGGGGATTAAGGCAGCGAGCTTCACGGATGAACACCAGATTCCGATGATCCCTGAATACAGTAACGGGATATAGAGCACCCTCCAGTAGATGATGCCATTCCTCCAGTGCTGGTTTGCTGGCAAGAAGCTCTTTATTCCCGATTCCACTAGGAAGGAATCGTCTGGAGAAAAACCCACATGGAGTGTGTGTGCCAGAAGAAGATTTTTGGAACAGCACAGCTCCGATGCCTACAGAAGAAGCATCAACTTCCAAGAAGAAGTGTCATTCCTTATCTGGCTGAGAAAGGACCAAATCCGAGAAAAATGCTTTCTTTAGGGCAATGAAGACAGTAATGGCTTCTGGAGACTAGATCTTGGGGTTAGCAGATTTTCAGGTTAACGCCATGATAGGAACAATAATGGAGGAGAAGTCTTGAATGAACTGCCAATAATAGTTAGCAAAGTCAATGAATCTCTGGATAGCTTTGAGACCCTGAGGTTGGGGCCAATCCACGATAGCAGGTACCTTGGTGGGGTCCATTCGTAGTCCCTGGTCAGACACAATAAAACCAAGAAAAGGCACTTCGTTCACTTCAAAGACACATTTCTCCAATTTGCATTAGAAATGGTATTTGCGTAATCTGCGTAAGATCTCTTTGACTTGTTCCCGATGGGAAATCAGATCTTTGGAAAACACTAATATGTCATCCAAATAGACTACCACAGAGGTATATAATAAGACCTGAAAGATGTTGTTGATGTTTGAAAGATGGGGGGGTTTCAAAGGTCAATGGGCATTACCAGACACTCGAAGTGCCCATTCCTGGTATTGAAGGCCGTCTTCCACTCATCCCCCTTCTTGATACGAATCAAGTTATAGGCTCCTCAAAGGTCTAGTTTGCTGACCACTGATTCCACTGATTCTGTCGAAGAGATTGGAGATGAGGGGTAGTGGATAGCGGTGCTTGATGGTAATGCGATTAAGGGGACAGTAATCAATACATGGGCGGAGTGAACCGTCTTTTTTCTTGACAAAGAAGAATCCTCACCAGGCAGTAGAAGTAAACTTGTGGATAAACCCTCGTTTCAAGTTCTCAGAAATATATTGGGACATAGCCAAGGTCTCAGGATGGGATAATGGATAAGTTCGTCCCTTGGGTATGGGTTGACCAGGAGTCAGTACAATGGAACAATCCCAGGGGCGATGAGGAGGCAGGATTTCTGCTTTAATCTTACTAAAGACATCCTGGAACTCCGCATATACAACGGGAAGGATAGAGTCTGTAACTGTGTAATGGGCCATCACCTGAGATCTGGGGGAAGGAACCCTGACATGCATCTATGATGACATTCTGAATCCCATACAGTAACTTGAGCACGGTTCCAATCCATCTGTGGTGAATGCATCCGGAGCCAAGATAGTCCCAAGATGAGAGGGTTAATGGATTTAGGCAACACCAGGGACTGAATCATCTCACTATGAAGAGTTCCTACCATCAACCGGACAGGAGAGGTGATGGAGGAGATGGAACCGTTAATGACACGATCAACATCTACTGCCACTGATAGTGGTTGAGGCAAAGATACTACCAGAATTTGGAGCCGTGAAGCGAGAGGAGAAGAAATGAAGTTCCCGGAGGAGCCGGAATCCACAAAGGCCGTGGTGGAAAAGGGGCCTTTAAGGGTGTTCAGGATGACAGCCATGAGGAGTTCTGGAGAATTTTTGGAGTAGGAAGACAAAAGTATCAAGATCTGAAGGAAGGTCCCTGGTAATCAGTTTGTCTTTAATTCGATCAAAAAGACCTTGCCAAAACGTTGCCACCAGTGCAACGTTGTTCCACTTTAATTCAGACGCCAAGGTCCGGAACTGAACTTCATATTGTCCCACGGACAGGTTACCTTGACGGAGACTCAACAGACTTGTAGCCACAGAAGCTACCCTCCCTGGGTCATCAAAGACCCTTCTGAAGGCTTCAATGAAGGACACTGTATTTCTTTGTAGGAGATGACTCCATTCCCATAGGGGAGAAGCCCAGGCAAGAGCTTGACTGCTCAGGAGGGAGATTATGAAGGCCACTTTGGTCCGTTCAGAGGGAAATGTCCCGGGGTTACACATTCAATGTTTAGAGGCTCGGGTAGAGACTCCCGGAGAACGGAGTGTGACAGTACCCCTACTTTAAAGGTGGTCACCGAACACCTAGGACTAGGCTTCCTGGGAAATTTGGCATGAAATCTTTTTAATAGAAGAGGTGCATTGACATCAGATTCTCTTACCCAAGATCTCTCCTCAGGACTAAAACCTTTCCAGTCAACTAAGTATTTCAATACCCCTCTAGAGTACTTGGAATCCAATAACTGCTTAATCTCAAACTCTTCAGACTGCTGGATTTCAGGCTGAACATGAGAGGAAATAGGAGAAGAGAACATATTTATAACCAGAGGTTTCAAAAGAGAGATATGGAAGGTGTTGGTAATCCGAAGAGCTGAAGGAAGCTGAAGTTTAAATCACACTGGATAAATAACTTGATAGATCTTTTAAGGACCAATATAGAGAGGAGCAAACTTCATACAAGGAACCTTGAGACGAATATTCTTAGTCGACAGCCAAACCTTGTCACCAACTCTCAAAGGAGGCACATCCCCTACGTTTCTTATCTGCAAATAATTTGTAGCGAGAAGAAGAATTCTTTAATGCTCTTCGAACTTGTGCCATGTGGAAAGAAAGTCCTGTCTCAATGAATTGACAGCTGGAACCTGGGTAGAGGGTAAAGCCGAAAACTCAGGAATTTGAGGATGTATACCATAAACAATAGAAAAAAGATCTGCAGAAGTTGATTCATGAAAAGCATTATTATGCACAAATTCAGCCCATGGTAACATATTAACCCAATCTTCTTGGTTAGTAGATGAAAACATCCTAAGAAAAGTCTCTAAGTCTTTGTTAACTCTCCTCCTTTGCCCATTGGTCTGAGGATGATATGAAGAAGAAAACTTTAGCCGGATTCTCAAAAGATGACACAGAGATCTCCAAAACTTGGACACAAATTGGACCCCTCTATCCGAGACGATCTTTAAAGGACAGCCATGAAGACAAAAAATCTCTTTCACAAAATGTTGGGCCAGAACAGCAGAAGAAGGCAAACCAACCAGATGGACAAAGTGTGCCATTTTGGAAGAAAGGTCAACAATAACCCAGATAGTATTATAATTTTTGCTAGCAGGTGCATCAGTAATGAAGTTCATCGAAATGTGAGTCCATGGTTTAGAAGGTACAGGAAGAGGCTGAAGAAGACCCAACGGAGGTTGGCGAGAAGATTTGTGTTGAGCACAGATTGCACAAGTAGCTACAAACTCTTTAACTTCAGACTGAAATTTAGGCCACCAATATTTTTGGGAAATCAATTCAAAAGTCTTACGAGCTCCCAGATGTCCAGCAAAACGTGAGGCATGAAACCAAATCAATAGTCTCTTCCGTAAACTGAGCGGAACAAAAGTTTTCCCTGGAGGAGGAGTAGGATTCCTGGAAAGATTAATTGCATTAAGACACTTTAGATCCAGAATGGAACGATCCAGAAAATTTTCAGGTTCAACATTATCAAAAGCTCATGACAATGCATCTTATTCTTTGGTCCAGGCTTGAATGTAACATGTAGATTAAAACATGAGGCGAAAAGCGACCAACGGGCCTGGCGAGGATTTGGGCATTGAGCAGTTTGGAGATATCGGAGATTTTTGTGATCAGTAAAGACTGTAACAATATGTCAAGCCCCTTCCAACAAATAGCGACACTCACTCAATATTAACTTAATAGCCAACAACACTTTATCGTCTATGGAATAATTCCTCTCTGCTGGTAAATATTTACGGGAAAAGAAAGCACAAGGATGAAGTTTCTCTTGAGTAGATCTCTGTGAAAGAACGGCTCCAACTCCCATTGTAGATGCATCAACTTCGAGAAAAAATGGGAGGGAGAGGTCAGGTTGTTTAAAAATAGGAGCAGTGGAAAAAGTCTCTTTAAGGAAAGAAAATGCTTCAAATGCTTCTGGAGGCCAATGTTGAGGGTCAGCACCTTTCTTGGTAAGGGCCACTAATGGAGCTACAATGGTGGAATAACCAGAGATAAAACATCTGTAATAATTGGCAAACCCCAAAAACCATTGGATAGCTTTAAGTGTGTTACGATGAGGCCACTCCAGAATAGCCCGAACTTTCTCAGGATCCATCCGCAAGTCAGTTCCGGACACAATATACCCCAAGAATGGTATCTCAGCGACTTCAAAGGAGCATTTCTCCAATTTACAATACAGACTGTTCTCCCATAATCGAAAAAGAACTTCAGCAACATGAAGGCGATGGGATAGGAGATCCTTTGAAAAATTAGTATATCATCCAGATACACTACTACAGAAGAATACAGAAGGTCACGGAAAAATTCATCTGGAAGACTGCAGGCGCATTACACAAACCAAAGGACATAACAAGATATTCATAATGGCCATCTTGTGTGTTCAATGCTGTCTTCTATTTATCTCCAGCTCGTTTGTGATAAGATTGTATGCTCCTCGAAGTTCTAATTTAGAAAAAATGTTTGCATCTTTAATACGATCAAACAATTCAGTAATCAATGAAATAGGATATCGTTTTTTTACTGTGATGGTATTTAAACCTCTATAAATCAATGCAAGGACGAAGGGTTCCATCTTTCTTCTTTACAAAAAAGAAACCAGTTCCAGCTGGAGAGGTGGAAAGTCTAATAAAACCTCTTTGTCGATTTTCCTTAATATAATTGGTTTACAGCCTCAGTCTCAGTCGGCAATGATAAAGGATAAACACATCCTCTGGGTGGTATTTTACCTGGAACAAGATCAATAGAGCAATCCCATGGACGATGAGGAGGCAACCGTTCAGCATTAGATTTATTAAAAACATCAGCAAACGAGGAATACTGTGATGGCAAAACAGAAGTATTAGAATCTGGTAAGGTAAGAAGAGTCCTCAAAGGCTTGACTTGAGTGAGACATCTTCCTAAACTTGCTTTCCACCATGCTGTAATATCAGAAGAAGGCCAATCCAGTTGTGGCAAGTGGAGATAAAGCCACGGTAAACCTAGATTAAGTGGACTAGTAGAAAAAGGCAAAACAAGAAAGGAAATTTTCTCCTGATGAAGTGCTCCCACTTGTAGACAAAGTGGCATAGTGCAAAACTGAATAGAACCATTGGTGAGGCTAATTCCATCAATTCCAGTAATTGTAATAGCATTCTCCAGAGGCATTGTAGGAAGAGCCAACTGTTTGACAAGATGTAAAGAAATAATGTTTCCCACAGCTCCTGAATCCAATAGAGCAGTAGTATGAACAGTTTCAGAGGACCAATGTAAACTAACAGGAAATGAACAAACTTGATCAAAAGAAAAGAGAGTGATGAAAAGCCCCTAGCCTAACCTCTCCTGAACAGGCTAAGGTCTGGCATTTCCCGACCGTTTGGAGCAAAGTTTAAGAACATGTTCAGCATCCCCGCAGCAAAGACAGAGTTTATTCCTGATTCTCTTCTCTCTCTCCTCAGGAGTCAAACGAGAATGACCCAACTGCATAGGTTCAATCGAAGAGCCAGGAGATTTGAAATTGAGGAATTACTCAAGAAGGCGGATATCTGGGATTATCTATTCCAGAAGATCTTTCACGGAATCTAATATCCACTATTACACATTGAAATTAAAGAATCCAATTGATTTTATATCGGAGAGACCATGCCAGAAAATAGCCACCAGGGCTTCATCATTCCACTGTAATTCAGAAGAAAGAGTCCGAAATCCTATTACATATTGGGCCACAGAACGCGAACCCTGACGTAGGTGAAGGATACTGGAAGCTAAAGAAATAACTCGTCCTGGATCATCAAAAATCCTCCTAAACAAAGAAATAAAGGCAGTACAGTCATTCAAAAGATTATCATTCCGTTCCCACAGAGGGGAGGCCCAGGCCAATGCTTGCCCAGATAAAAGAGAAATAATATATGCAACTTTTACCCTTGAGGAAGGGAAATTAAATGTAAGAAGTTCAAACTGAATGAGACATTGATTCAGGAAGCCTCTGCAAGACTTAGGGTTGCCATCAAATTTAGAAGGCGTTGGCAAACGTAGAGTAGAAGAACTTAAAGACGTCTCTGGAACAACTGGGTGCGCTGATGTTTGTATTGTAGCAGACAAAGGTGAGACAACTTGAAACTTGTCCATACAAGCAGGCAGTGACTGAGGACACTGGAACAATTGAGTCTGCATAGCATCTTGACGTTCCAATCTACCAAGCATATGTTGAAGTAAATCTTTAGCAGAGGGTTCTCTCTCAGGATCTGTCATGGCTGGTTCTTAGTGTCAGGTTAGCTCACGAATAGATGAGTGAGATCCTGCTGTCTCAATAGGAGTTAGCTAGACTTCCCCAGAGGCGTGGAGTCTAACAAGGTGGAAGGTATTCATCCCGCAAGGGAATTTGGGCTTCAGCGGCTTCTACCCTGCAGGTCACGGCCCTCTAGGGAAGTTCCCAGTGAGATAGATGGAGAATACTTGATAACAGAAGAAATCCAATTCGGACATCAAATGGTGATAATAACGATTACCACTTTATTGTAAAATATTGTACAAAGTTCACTGAAGGTTGAATAAATTGTAAATGTTGATAGCGATAATATACAAGAATAGGAACCATCAATGAAATCCAATAATGAAGACTGAAGGCTAATAGCAAATTACCACTATACCACTGAGGAGTGGAACATAATACAAAGTTAAATGGAATACTGGAGATGAACAGTTCAATGAATCCAAATGCAGCAGCGAAGAATCACAGCTCACTATAAAGATGTCAACGAGCCAGCATTGACAACAATGAAGATGAAATAAATAGCAATTGTTGTTCCCACAGATAACCGCCACAGAATAATAGAGCAAGCAGCAGTAGTCAATAATGCAGGCCAAATAGGTAGCAGATGTTGATCACAGTGATTACCACAAATAGTGGAACTGGTGCATGGAAAACAATAAAGTCCAGAAACACACAGCAACGATGAGCCACAGCTTACCACAAGATGTGGAACGGAATAGCAGCAATCAACGGTGCAGACAAGATGAATAGCGGGCGTTGAACATAACGATTACCACTGTAGTGGGACTGGTGTACAGCAATTAGCCCAGATACAAGCAACGATGAGGCACAGCTTACCACGAAGATGTAGAACAGAGCATCAGGAGTCAATGACGCGGACCAGGTGGACGATGGGAGTTGATCACAATGATTACCCGGAGATGTAAAACCTAACAGTAGTAGTCAGCGGTATAGACCAAATAGGCAATAGATGTTAATCACAGCGATTACCACAAGTAGCGAAACAGTTACATTGAGATCAGCAAAGTCCAGACACACAGCAGCGAAGAAGTTCAGCTTACCACAGGGATGTGGAGCATGGCAGTAGTAGTCAGCAGTGCAGGCCGAGTAAGCAGTGGATGCTGATCACAGCAATTTACCACAGGTAAGCCGAACAGGTACGTTGAGATCAGCAGAGTCCAGACACACAGCAGTGAAGAAGTACAGCTTGTCACAGGGATGTGGAACACAGCAGTAGGAGTCAGTAGTGCAAGCCGAGGAGGCAGTGGATGCTGATCACAGCAATTTACCACAGGTAAGCGGAACAGGTGCATAGAGGTAAGCATAGTCCAAACACAGCAGCGATGAAGTACAGCTTACCACGGAGATGTGGAACACGGCAGTAGTAGTCAGTAGTGCAGGCTGAGTAGGCAGTGGATGTTGATCACAGCAATTACCACAGGTAAGCAAACAGATGTGTAGAGATCAGCATAGTCCAGACACCCATCAGCATAGAAGCACAATTACCACAGAGATGTGGAACACAGAGGAGGCATCAGAATCAGGTCAGGAATTACTTCACGAACCAGCAATGCACAGGTGAAAGTAGGGACCTTATAAAGAGAGGCTGACCAATAGCAGAACTGACCAATACACAGGTGAACTAATCATGGATATAAGGCATAGCTGACAGCTTGTACTAAGAAAAGAGATTTAAAGTGACAGTCAATGTTTAGAGGCTCGGGTAGAGACACCCGGAGAACGGAGTGTGGCAGCGTCTTGGCCGCCTGTTGTTGTTCGACCCGCTGAGCCAGGTGAAAAAGAAGGTCCCAGGCAGATGGTTACCCAGATCCCTCCTTAGTCATGGCCAGAGTATACTGTCACAACTATATGTTGCGTACCTGCTAGTGTTGCTGCTACTTGGAGGAAGGTGCGGAATCTAACGTGCCCCTGGTATTCAGCAGGGACCCCCAAAAGGAGGTATGGACTTAGTCGCAGGAGACACGCAGGTCGCGGTCCTTCTCCAAGTCAGATAGCGAGGCATGAGAAGAGAGTGGTCAGACAAGCCGGGTCGGTAACGGTGCTGGCAATCGAAGTACACAACGAGTATCCAGAGGAATAATAAGACAAGTCGGGTCGGTAACAGTCTGGCGATGCGGTACAATAGGGAGATCCAAAAGGGGTAGTCAAACAGCCGGGTATATAAAGGGCACAGGCAGGCAGAAGAGTCAAGACAAGGCAAAAGATACTGGAACGCTGGAGGCAGGAAAAGACCTGATACTCTGACACTGGGAGACAGACAGGATATGCCTTATAAAGGCCGAGCAACCAATGGGGAGAGAGCGGGCGGCGGTGCTGTTAGCAGCCGCCGCCACCGGGGGTTGAGAGTAGCGTCCCATTGCCTGGCAATGGGACACGCATGTGCCAATGGTCGGGCCGGGCAGCCGGAAGTGCCAGGCAACCAGACGCACGGGGAGACAGAGCAGGCGGCCGTCTCCCAGAGAGACCTCGGGACAGCGCCTGACAGCCAATTCCTCAGGTAAGGAGATGTGAGGTGATAACCCATGTAAAGAAACATTGTATCAGGTAATCCCGCAGTCTCTCCGGGACGGCACCTTACAGTATACCCTCCTCCTCCCTATTGAAGAAATCTTTTAAGTGAAGATCTTGTTTGTCCACACATAATCTCTCTTCAGGACCAAATCCTTTCCAATGGATAAGAAATTGCTGCCGGCCATAAAGAACACGGGAATCCAGAATCTGGCTAATCTCAAATTCAGTTCCTGTGGAAGACTGGACCGGAGGAGGTCGGGAGGGAGGTTGAAAGAATTTGTTCAGCACAAGGGGTCGTAATAATGATACGTGGAAGGTATTGTGATATCTTATCAAAGGAGGCAGCTTTAATTTAAAGCAGACAAAATTAATGACTTGTATGATGGTATAAGGACCATTAAACTGTGGAGCCATCTTCATGGAAGGGACCTTTAGTTTTAAGTCCTTGGTGGACAGCCATACGTGGTCCCCTATTTTTAGGAGAGGAGTGAGTCTCCGATGGCGACCTGCAAAAGTCTTGTGACGTTGAGTGGCTTTTTGTATCAGGTACTTTGAGATATTTCATTACAGGAACTGAAATTTAAAAGTACATTTCAAGTTACCAACAAGTCTGAGACTCAATATGGATGAAGATCCCTAATTATGAATAGTTTTAGTTGACAGCATCACATTGTATCCTGTCTGACAAGCAGTCTCCTCACAACAATGTTTTTAATTGAGCTGTGTGTGGTGATTAGTGGCAGTGAGAAGTTGTTTGCCAATTTTGTTCCTTATACTTAACCATAGTACATACAGAAGGTGCATCTATACAAGAACACAAATGGGGAAGGTTTTTATGTTTGCCTTATAAATAAAGAATGAGGTATTTCAAGAAGTCTATGTGAAAGAATTGTGAACAATCTCTCACCCAGAATAAGAAGTCAACCCAGTCATCATGGCAATCAGACATAAAACAATATAAAGAGAAATCATCTGGATGTTTATTTGTCACCACTGTTTGCCCAACAAACGTATACTAATTTGATTGCATAAGACTTTAAAACATAAGTGAGGTAAATGTTTAAACCTCTTTCTGACTTTGACTGGAAAGTTTCCTTTTCTACCAGTGGCAAATTATTGCCAAGGGAGAGAGAGAAGACCTACTCTAGACCTTAGTGACAGATTGACAGTAGAAAGAGGTTATTGATGTCCAGAAGATATCCATCTTCTTGCCCTCTGGAGTGGATGTCCATCCTTATTCTATTTCTTACCCTCTGGTGTGGATGTTAGGGTGTCCATCCTTATCCTCTTTCTTACCCTCTGGTGTGTCCATCCTTATTCTCTTTGTTACCCTCTGGTGTAGATGTTAGGGTGTCCATCCTCATTCTCTTTGTTACCCTCTGGTGTGGATGTTAGGGTGTCCATCCTCATTCTCTTTATTACCTTCTGGTGTGAATGTTAGGATGTGCATTCTCATTCTCTTTCTTACCCTCTGGTGTAAATGTTAGGATGTCCATTCTCATTCTCTTTCTTAACCTCTGGTGTGGATGTTAGGGTGTCCACCCTTATCCTCTTTCTAACCCTCTGGTGTGTCCATCCTTGTTCTCTTTCTTACCCTCTGGTGTAGATGTTAGGGTGTCCATCCTTATTCTCTTTGTTACCCTCTGGTGTGGATGTTAGGGTGTCCATCCTCATTCCCTTTCTTAACCTCTGGTGTGGATGATAGGGTGTCCATCCTCATTCTCTTTCTTACCCTCTGGTGTGGATGTTAGGGTGTCCATCCTCATTTTCTTTATTACCTTCTGGTGTGAATGTTAAGATGTGCATTCTCATTCTTTTTCTTAACCTCTGGTGTAGATGTTAGGGTGTCCATCCTTATTCTCTTTGTTACCCTCTGCTGTGGATGTTAGGGTGTCCATCCTCATTCCCTTTCTTAACCTCTGGTGTGGATGATAGGGTGTCCATCCTCATTCTCTTTCTTACCCTCTGGTGTGGATGTTAGGGTGTCCATCCTCATTCTCTTTATTACCTTCTGGTGTGAATGTTAGGATGTGCATTCTCATTCTTTTTCTTACCCTCTGGTGTGGATGTTACGGTATCTATCATCACTCTCTTTCTTACCCTCTTGTATAGATGTTAGGATGTCCATCCTCATTCTTTTTCTTACACTCTTTTTGTGGATGTTAGGATGTCCATCCTCATTCTCTTTATTACCTTCTGGTGTGAATGTTAGGATGTGCATTCTCATTCTCTTTCTTACCCTCTGGTGTGGATGTTACGGTATCTATTGTCACTCTCTATCTTACCCTCTTGTGTGGATATTAGGATGTCCATTCTCATTCTTTTTCTTACACTCTTTTTGTGGATGTTAGGATGTCCATCCTCATTCTATTTCTTACCATCTGGTGTGGATGCTAGGGTGTCCATTCTTATTCTTGTACTTACCCTCTGCCCTTTACCTACTAACTGTTAGCCCTTCACCTCTAACAATAGAGCTTTAATAAATGACTCGTTTTGCTATTTATTTGTTTTGTGTTTGGGAATAAAAAATAGTTTGGGCCTATCCACACATTATATTTTTTTGACCTAGACCTAAATGACTACAGTAACGCTAGATTCAGTAGCGACAAGCCCCTGCCTTCTGCAGCTCTGTATGCTTAATTATATGTACAAGAAATGATGCATAAGAATATGATAATTGACACATTTACATTTATGAATATACATTAATATGTTGACAAGCTTAACTGTTTTACTGCCTAATGCTGGGTATCACCAGAAGCAACAAACATGTAGAAAAGCTGGTATGACATGTTGGATGGTTTATTATACATATCTATATTTAGATTACAACCTAGTTTTTAAAGGTATCATAAAAATTGTATTTTCTCTTTTTTTTCTATGCTTTATTTCTTCTGCAAGCACCTTCATGCCTTGGTCTTAATTTGATTAAACGCCCCATTTACCACAGACTTCAGGGAAGCTCCTCATACGGCTGCTCATCTTTAGATTATATTGGTTTTTCAGACAGCTTCTTTTCGCTACATCATACTGATTCTTATGTCAGATGTCTCATCTAATTCTGCAGAAACACAAACATTACTGGGGGTGGTCCAGACATGGAGAACCTAGATATGTGTTGACTCTTTTACTCAAATCACTCATCTATTTATCCACCTAGACTGAAGGTTCTAGTGTTATTTCTCAGGGCATGAAATAGTGAATATACCCAGGACTTCACAACTTGAACATAAATGGAATCTCCCAACTGACATATTCCTGACAACTGTATTGCTGCTGTGCCCTGGAGATTGGAATTGTGACATATCTATGATTCTTAGAAAAGAGCTCTGCTTGCAAACTTGTATTCCAACTGCACAATAATTTTTTTTATATAAAAAATAATAAAATATAGAATTTTTCTTCCCCTACTTTAACAACATTTCTTTGCTGTCTCACTTGCAAATTCAGCAGTGGGTGCTTCCTCTTATAACCCAACATTGAACAGTAAATTGTTTCTCAAAGAAGCAAGTGATTATTTTTACAGATGATGCACTATGATATCAATTAAAATAAATGTCTTTATTGGTATGCATTAAAAATGGACCTTTATCCTTTGTGAGTACTTTTTTATAATAAAAATCAAGTGTATAAGTAAGTGTAACAAAATTCAATTCTTAAATGGCATATGTCACGTGTTACTGATTTATGTACTCCTAAATTTGATATTACAATCAATAAACTAATTTCTTACATTTTATATTCCTTAATTATTCCCTAAATATCTATCGTACCCTTGATCACATGTCTTCATTGGAATGACCCATTCTACAAACAGGTAAATTATACTATGTTTTTCTTTTATGTAAAAACCTTCCAATAGTCCTTAATCTTTAGGCTGCAAATCTGTAACAATTTATTGATGGTTTCTCTTATCTATTGCTATTTACTGTCCCACAGTAGTACTTACTAATACATTATGTCTTTATTGCTCTTTGTCTTAGTGTTCAAAGTTTTTAGGTTCTTTATTAGACACTTTATTGATCCATATTCCACTATCTATATGTTCTATATGTAAAATTAGATGTGAATATTATGTTTACTAGTATCCTAGCATCCGGATTAGGATCACTTCAATTATATTCTGCCACTTCTCAGCTACATACTGCTGTTATTCTGCATCAATTTGTCTGAGCCACAACATGTATTTTGAATTGTGGGCAAAGCGAATCATTGCCATTTTATTTTTGTACAACTTTTGTACAGACCTCCATAATAGTGTTATATTATGAAATATGAAAATATTCTGATGCAGTTCATTATTTTACTTTACTAGTGTACATTATTCTTCATTTTTCTTGCTGACCTCAAGCCATGCTCATGCCCTGGTCCTCAGGTATAACACAGGAGAAACACATACATCTTGTTGTGTGCAATTTGGCCTTCAATATAACAGCAGCAAAAGGAAAAACACACAATGTATCAAATGAATAACCAGCTGAAATGTAGCACTGAGCAGTTGCATAAAGCTGTTTAGTTTAAGTAAGCAGCCAGAATTATTTTGTTACTAAGGACAATAATAACCACATTATGTCCGCTAACGTAAATATAACGAATTCAATGAAATAAATTGAACAATGGCCAATACATCAATGCAGGTGTAGTTTTTTTTTTTATATATAGGCAGTAGTGGTCATTTATGAACTGCAAAAGCTGTGGACCTGCAATGCTTCTTCTATAGGAACAGCAGCGGGTAAATGTATCAAGCTCCCATTTTTTACCTAATGACGGGAGAGTTAACTAAACACGGGAGAGTTGGCTGGCCGATTTTTTCAGAATCGAGGTGATAACCTGCGATTTTAGTTCCCAAGTCGCGAAATATATTAAGCTGTGTTTTTAACTATGATCTTCAAAATTGCTAGTCATCTCTAGCAATTTTCTGGCATTTCAAACACGCCCATGTTTAGCAGCCAACTCTCTGTTTAGGTAAAAATTGCTTTTTGAAACACGATACTCATTTCTGATTGATTGACAGTAAGAACAGCAAAACCCGCGGGATTTTGACTTCGCTAACATTATGAAAAGGCAGCTCCTTCCTTATTTGAGTTGAAAGGGGTTTAAGGAGTTAGAGTGAGAGAGAGAGAGAGAGAAGTGTTAAGGTAGGAAGAGTGTTTTTGGTGTGAGAATGTTGGTAAATGATATATTTTTTTGTTTTGGTTCATTGTTTGCCCTTGTTTGACTTATTATCTGCGTTTGTATTTTTTTTGGGCTGTTTGCAGAGTTTTTGGGCTAATTGTTTTCTGAATTTCCACTGTGTTTTCTTAGTGTGTGTATTTGTTTGTTGTGTTGTCTTTCCCTTGTGTTTCACTTGTCAGTTTTATTGTTTGATTTTTTGTTTCCCCTGTGTGGGAGCATGGTTAGAGGAAGGAGAGTTGAGGAGGCTAGTGAGAGTGGGGAGGAGGAGAGAGATGAGCTAGGAGGTCTGAAGGTGCAGGAGGAAGAGACAGGGCCTTCTGCGGGCAAAATGAAGTCTGGCTGCAATGTACAGTTCAGTTGTGAAGAAAATTGTGTTCTTGTGCACAATTTAGTGCCCATCTATGAGCACATTTTGGGTAGCCTTGCTGCAAACACCGCGTTTGCCCGCAAAAAACAACTGTGGTCACAATTGACAGATGTGGTTAAAGCAGTGGGTTCATTGAAAACTGGCGCAAACGGATTAGCGATATCAAACGGTGGGTCAAGAATAAGATGGCCGAGGAGTGACAAGCTGCTGCAGGTACTGGCGGTGTGATTTTCAGTAATATATCAGATAGGGTGATAAAAGGCTCAACACATTGTTAAAAACCTACAAATAATAATTAATGATATGATAATTTATACCCCTGGCTAAAACGTTTATATTCCGAAAATTGGGATCTACATTACCCCACACTACTTCACACTAATACTGGTACATCATTTACAGAGTGTGAACATCACCGTACCAAAACCTTAAAGGGAATATCATAACATAAGCATGAGCTACCATAGGATGTGTTCATTTACACATCTTTTAACAAACTTGAGGGGATTAATGTGCGGACACAGAGAAACCTGTGTCTCAACCAATGCCTAATGAGTATTGTATAATGGTGCACTTTGATAATTTTATGTCTAAACAGTTATCCTGCAGCCTGTATAAAATTTTACAGAGAAGTCGGAACATTTTACAATGTGATTTTAATTTGTACACAAAGGAGGAATTTTATGTAACATTTCACATGTGTCTCCACACAGCCTCCGCACAACAGCTGTTAAGTCTAGCGCAAGCAGGACCAGTCAGAGCTGCCGCATGCGCAGCAGCTCCATTTCGGCGGCACTGCACTGAACAGCAGCTGCGGCGCTGTCAAAAAAGCGTCCACACTGATCTTCGCGGAGGGTCGGAGTTTCTGGGGAACCAGAAACTCCCCCTGCGTGCGGCCCTGCCAGTAGTAGCGCCAGTAGCATCAGCACTGGAACCACATAAGGGGGAGGAGTCTGTAGCAGGTAAATCCACCTATGTTGTAAAAAAAAATAATATTTATTAATCATATACTTGCTAAGTATATGCTGCAAGTATATGCTAAATAAATCTACTAAAATTTTTACTTATCTTCATTAAAGGAATTTGTGGTAATGAGTATTACCATTTTAACTCGCTTTATTGCTAAATCACAAACAATTAGAGTTAATTAAAAACCATACTCACCTGCAAAATGTCTTTGGATTATCGTTTCTTTCACCTGCCTTCTCTCCTCTGTATTATCCACATCAGCTGATGGAATGAGCTCTCCTGCTTCATTACTATTACTGCAGGTGTTACTGGTAAATTTTGATTTAGGGCCAATTTATGCAGCAGACAGAATGCCAACACAATAACTGTCACCTTACCTGGGGCATAGAGAAGCACACCACCATAAGTATCAAGGCACTTGAAACTGGTCTTCAAAATACCAAAGGTACGTTCTATCTAGAGATGGTCACTGACCCCCGTTTTTTGATATTGGTTTTGGTTTTGGATCTGGATTACCTTCGTGTTTTGGTTTTGGTTTTGGCAAAACCGCCCTTGCGTGTTTTGGTTTTGGTTTTGTTTGGTTTTGTTTTGCTATTTTTGTAAAAAATACAATTGTTTTGGTCTAAAATAACCTATTTTAGTGCTCCACCAGTTTCTTGGATAAGTGAGGTAATTCTAAAGCTAATAAATTATAAAAAAAAAACAGTTTAATCCCTGGTAGGCTGTCCTTAATTCTGCACACAAACCTGATTGTCTTCCTCACCATCTATGCCTATTGTCAATGCAGCCATCATCTTTCGGTGTATATTACACCCTACACTTGTAGTTAAATAGAAAAAAAACAGCCTGCATTGACTGTATGTTAAATAGAAATGGACAAAGGCAGTTTGGCATCTATCTGCATCAGACTCCCTCTCCACTAGTAGTAAAATAGAAAACTATTTAGCCGTTATAGACTGTAGAATATAAATAGAAATGGACAAAGGCAGTTTGGTGGCAGTCTGTATCAGACCCCCCCTCCACTTGTAGTAAAATAGAAAACTATTTAGCTGTTATAGACTTTAGAATATAAAACGAAATGGACCAAGGTAGTTTGGTGGCTGTCTATGCCCCCCACCTCCACTTGTAGTTAAATAGAAAAAAACAGCCTGCATAGACTGAACAATATAAAAATAAATGGACAAAGGCAGTTTGGCATCTGTCTGCATCAGACCCCCTCTCCACTAGGAGTAAAATAGAAAACTATTCAGCCGTTATAGACTGTAGAATAGAAATAGAAATGGACAAAGGCAGTTTGGTGTCAATCTGCATCAGACCCCCTCTCCACAGGAGTAAAATAGAAAACTATTTAGCCGTTATAGACTGTAGAATATAAATAGAAATTGAGAAAGGCAGTTTGGTATCTGTCTGCATCATCCTCATCAACATCCTCATTAGCGCCCTCGTTGCTTACACAAATCTCCCCCTCATCCTCTTCTAATTCCAAAGAGGCATCCTCAATAGGTGTATCACCGGCTACACTCGGGCTGTTCAGGCACACATCAGCAGAACTGCTGAAAGGGCCCTTCTTTATGGGTACACTATCAGAATGCTCACGATTACACATACCACTGTTGGATGGACTCATGTCGTTTTTGATTCTGAGCATATATTTTCTTCTACTGCCTTACTGTTTTCGTGCAGCTCGGCTTTCACGCGTAACAGTAGTTAGTTGTGCACCACTTTTGGACTGCAAATTACTTGGTCTTGCTTGGTCACGAGTGACCGTACAAGAAGAAGGCTCAGTAACATTTTTTGATCTGGCACTAATAGAGAAAGGCCTCATTCTTTCTTTGCCACTGCGTGTGTAGAATGGCATGTTGGCAATTTTTTTTTTATCGGCGCTTAACTTTTCCTCAATTACACTTCTTTTTCGCTTCAACACGGTAAAAAAAAAATTGGGGTGTGTTTTTTTGCCTGATTTAAAAAGACTATGTACTTTTACATAGGCTTTACCAGATGACATACTGGGAACACAACCATCAGGACTGGTGTCAGCACCTGCTTGCTGATCCTGCTCATATGTGGAATGCTTAGAATCCATTTAAATGAGTCCAAAGCACTTGTAGTGCAAAATATTCAATAGATAGTGCTGCTAGATATGACTTTTTGCAGCCAGAAAAATTATTGTTTCACACTGGGGAATATGGGACACCCCAAAGCACTTGTAGTGCAAAATATTCAATAGATAGTGCTGCTAGTTATGAATTTTTGCAGCCAGAAAAATTATTGTTTCACACTGGGGAATATGGGACACCCCAAAGCACTTGTAGTGTAAAATATTCAATAGATAGTGCTGCTAGATATGACTTTTTGCAGCCAGAAAAATTATTCTTTCACACTGGGGAATATGGGACACCCCAAAGCTCTTGTAGTGCAAAATATTCAATAGATTGTGCTGCTAGATATGACTTTTTGCAGCCAGAAAAATTATTGTTTCACACTGGGGAATATGGGACACTCCAAAGCACTTGTAGTACAAAATATTCAATAGATAGTGCTGCTAGATATGACTTTTTGCAGCCAGAAAAATTGTTGTTTCACACTGGGGAATATGAGACACCCCAAAGCACTTGTAGTGCAAAATATAAAAAAAAAATGCCTTCTCTATCCTCCTCTCTTCCTGCTCTAACAATTGCTAGAAGAATTGCTAGCAGAATTTCAATAATAATTGAAAGAATAAGGTATACAATAATTGCTCTGTCCCTGCTCTACTAAAGCCTGTGACCTAACCCTGCTCTCTCCCTCTGTCAAATGGCGATGGATTGCTGTGGAGGCGGGTATTTATGCATTTCAAATATCGTGAGAACCGAGCTCTGAGATCTGATGATGTCACAATGGAGTTTGGCATCGATTTAGAATCCGAATGGGCGGGAGCAGTGCCGTAACTAGACATTTCAGTGCCCTGGGCGAGACAGGGCACCGGCGCCCCCGATCGAAGTGGGAGTGACATTTGCCAAGTGGGTGTGGCCAACCTAATGTGGGGGTGTGGCTAGCACTTTACTGAAAGAATTCTGCTACACAAATTTATAAATGCATGATATATATATCTATATACATATAGCTTTCTCTCTCTCTCTCTCTCGCTCTCTCTATATATATATATACATATATATATATATATATATATATATATATATATATATATACATACATACACACACAGTGGTGGGATGCAAATAAATTAACAACCGGTTAATTTAACAGCTGCTAAGACAACATAAGACTATATTTTGAGGAAAAACAACTCTCAGAAATCACTATTTTTAAACTACTTACTACCTAGTTCTTCCTCTAACGCTCCTCTCCTATGTCAATTCTTCTCTGGCCCCTGTCAACGATATTGAAAAAGTACCAAGTATTTACAGATGATCTTAAGGCACAATCTCGCTTTTTAATGAGCCAATTGAAATGCACATTGTTTAAAACAGCACGTGTTTTGGGTCTTTTCAAAAACCACCAATCATTGTATGCTATACAATACAAACCACAGGTTTAGCTCTCTGTCTGCCTGTGTTACCCACACACCCACAATACAAATATGCTGGCCCCTCATACACACACACACACACACACACACACACACACAATACAAATACAATGCCTGCGCCCACACACACACAATACAAATACAATGCTTGCGCCCACACACACACAATACAAATACAATGCTTGCACCCACACACACACACAATACAAATACAATGCTTGCGCCCACACACTACAAATACATAGCTTGCCCACACACACTACAAATACATATCTTGCCCACACACACTACAAATACATAGCTTGCCCACACACACTACAAATACATAGCTTGCCCACACACACTACAAATACATAGCCTGCCCACACACACATAATATAAATACAATTTTACTTAACTTTCATCACCTTTATCTCTTCTGTTCTTATTTCTTCTGTGTTGCGCTGCCGCTGCTTCTATCTTCCCCAGCAGTGCTCCTCGCTGAATCCTCACTGAAAATGACGATGTCATCACGCCCGACATTCAGTGGGAGCGAGGAGACTGCCGGGAGCCGCCGCGAGATCAGGTGACCTTTTTTTTTATTAACACTGCTGCAATTTATTTTTATTTACAATGCCATAGGGGAGGGGAAGGTAGCGGGCGGCTGCTGCTCCCCCTTGGGCTTGCGCCCTGGGTGACGGCACTGCCCGCACCACGCTAGTTACGGCTCTGGGCGGGAGAGTACCGAGCCTGCCCAGATTGGTACTCAGATAGGTGAAGTTCGGGCGGGTTTGGATCTCGGGGAACCGAGCCCGCCCATCTCTAGTTCTATCACCCTTCAAGTGGCTGTGTGCGACTCATAATATCTATGTTGGCAGGAGTATGTGGATTCAACAGAGGTGTCATTAACCAGAATTGACACCCATATCCGGAGTCACCAAGAATGAAACATAAATACATTTAATTGCTGAAAACAACAAATTTAAACAGCTGAACATCCCCCCCTATAAATACATACCCAGTAGCCAACCCTCAGGCATTTCACCATACTCTAATTGTTGATAGAGGGATGACTGCAGCAGATATAGGCATCATGGCAAGAGCCAGGGAAGCCTGCAACCACACTCATTATTTTTATTTTATGCATCACAGACCACCTGCCCATTAATCGAGTAGGAATGGTGCCTGTTTGTATACACTTGTGCCCTTGCACAAGGGGATCTAAGCCCAATGTGTGTGCAGTCTATAGCTCCCAGGACATTAGAGAAGCCTGAGAGCCTATAGAAAGCTCCCTTCAACTCATGCCAATCACAAAATCACAATCCTGGTGGGGGGAGCAGATGTTGGTGGGCACAAGCTTGTTCAGAGCCCTTAAGACGACATTAAATTGTCTGGAAAATGTTGCCTGGGTGAGGCCTACTACCTGTGCACATACAGACTGAAAAGAACCTGTAGCCAAAAAATGTACTGCACATAATAATTTTCAGAACTCCTGTTAAAGCCTGTGTTCGACAGGTTAATGGCTCTAAATCTGCTTTAATCTTGTCATAAAGCTGAAATTATTGAAACCTGCCCTCAAATTATTATTTTATTGACCCTATTGTTAGTCCAACAAATAGTCCAGCGTCAGAAATGCTTGCAACTTCCATTGTGGCTGCTGTTATATTAACATTTGTCAACAGGGGAGAGTGAGGAAATGTTGCCCTTGAAAGGGCATGACCACAGTAAAATAAAAGTAAAGTAGTCCACCCAAAACCCAAACAGGCGCAGGACACATAAATATATGTGGTATGGATGAGGATGTTTGGTGTATTTATTGTTTTTTTTATTTTTATTAAATTTGTGTGGTATTAATCAGGGTGTGGTGGTTTTTCAAACATTTTGCTTTGTGGAACTACAGGTCGCAGCCAGCCATGGGTATCAAGTCATGTTGGCACTTGTGGTTTTCCAAGTGCCAGCATGGCCTGGCTGCCATGGGTATACTGGTGCTTGTATTCAGTGTCGGACTGGGGCATGAAGGGCTCACCGGCGGGGGACTGCAATGCTAGAGGCCCACCAGAGTGGGTGTGGCCAGACATCATAGAGGCGAGAGTCTCACTAGACCAGGCTTGGCTAACCTGTGACACTCCAGATGTTGTGAAACTACAAGCTCCAGCATGCTTTGCCAATTATAGCAGCTTATTACTGGAAGGGTATGCTGGGACTTGTAGTTTCACAACACCTGAAGTGCCACAGGTTAGCCAAGCCTGCACTAGACTCAGAACATTTGATACTGTCCTACCTGTTCTTGTCACTTTTACCACCTGTGGCTGCTGGTTTCTTTAGTTGCGGCTTGTCTGGATCCTGGAATGTTGAGGGCCCTATTTGGAAAAAATAATGGGTACATTTAGAAAATTCCCCACAATTCCTCCAGCCCCAACATTAAAGTAATAGTATTCCCATTTAATAAACCTATTTCCCTCCCTCCAGACAGCCCCTGCAATAAATTAATAGCATTTACGTATAGTAAATATACCTATTTCCCGCAACCATTACTGCCATTAAATAATTCATATTCACATTTAATAAATAGACCTCATGCTCCTCAAACTCAACCCCACATTCAATTAATAGTCCCCACTATAAAATTAAATTTCCCCACCTTCACCCTACAAACAAAATAGCACCCATTATTTAGCCACCACCTACCACACACACATTACATTGCCACAAGCCCGCTGTGCCATCACACACACATTACTGTGCCCCTTCATCACAATTCTTTGCCTCCTTATGATCACACTGTGCCCTCCATGCTGCTTTTGCCAACCCCTTCTCCTGGCCCCCCTTCATCACCCTGTGCCATGCTGCTTTTGCTCCCCATCACTCTGTGCCATGCTGCTTTGGCTCCCCTTCACCCTGTGCCGTGCTGCTTTGGCTCCCCTTCACACTCTGCCATGCTGCTTTGGCCCCCCTTCGCACTCTGCTATGCTGTCTTTACCCCTTTTCACACTCTGCCATGCAGTCTTTGCCCGTGTTAACTCTCTGCCATGCTCCCCTTTCACTCTGCGCCATGCTTCCCCTTCACTCTGCCGTGCACCCCTTCACTCTGTTCCCCCCTTGCTTCCATTCCTTCACTTACCTTTTGTATCTGCTTCTTTCTTCTCTTCTTTCCGACTCCTCTCTGCGGCCCTTCTTACTGAACGTCGGGCGTGATGACATCACGCCCAACATTCAGTGCGAACAGAGTGAGAGGAGTCACGGAGCACCGCGGTCACGTGAGTATTTTTTTTTTATTTTCCGCTCCCCCCACCAACAAAGAGGGGAACGATAAGGGTCTGGGCCTACCGGGGGATAGCCTGGTCCCCTGGTGGCCCAATCCGACCCTGCTTGTAGTTATACAAGCATCAGCATACCCAGACTGTTTATGGCAACCTGACATGGCTGGGACTTGTAGTTCCACAAAACAAAATGGCGTATGTTTGTTTTTTAATACATTAATCGCCGTTATTGTCCTGCACCCACCACCTAGGAGTGTAGGAAGAGCCCTAGTGCTTTCAGCACTGGGCTGGTTATTCCTAGAGGGGGGGGCCCGCATTTTTTTTTTGTGGACCCCACTCCCTAGAGAATCCAGCCCAGTGCTGAACAGCCTGGGGTTTAAATTAGAGATGGGCGGGTCCGGTTCTCCGAGAACCGAACCCACCCGAACTTTGGGTATCCGAGTACCGAGCTGAGCAGCTCGGTACTCTCCCGCCCATTCCGAATCCAAATCGAGGCCGGACGTCATTGTGACGTCGTCGGATTTCGGGGCTCGGTTCTCGCGATACTTCAACTTTATAAATACACGCCTCCACAGCAATCCATCGCCATTTGACAGAGGGAGAGAGCAGGGTGTAGTCATGGGCTAATTAGAGCAGGGACAGAGAATACAATATTGTTCTTGCAATTGCTCTAACCAAAATCGCTAGTGCAGAGAGGAGGATAGAAGTTTATTATTTTTTCTTCATATTTGGCACTCCCCAGCGCTTTTGGGGTGTCCCCCATAATTGTGCATAAATATTTCTGGCTGTCAAAAGTCATATCTGTCAGCAGTATCTACTAAATAATTTTTAGCACTCCTCAGTGCTTTTGGGGTGTCCTCCCTAATTGTGCATTATTATTTCTGGCTGTCAAAAGTCATATCTGTCAGCAGTATCTACTAAATAATTTTTAGCACTCCTCAGTGCTTTTGGGGTGTCCTCCCTAATTGTGCATTAATATTTCTGGCTGTCAAAAGTCATATCTGTCAGCAGTATCTACTAAATAATTTTTAGCACTCAGTGCTTTTGGGGTGTCCTCCCTAATTGTGCATTAATATTTCTGGCTGTCAAAAGTCATATCTGTCAGCAGTATCTACTAAATAATTTTTAGCACTCCTCAGTGCTTTTGGGGTGTCCTCCCTAATTGTGCATTAATATTTCTGGCTGTCAAAAGTCATATCTGTCAGCAGTATCTACTAAATAATTTTTAGCACTCCTCAGTGCATTTGGGGTGTCCTCCCTAATTGTGCATTAATATTTCTGGCTGTCAAAAGTCATATCTGTCAGCAGTATCTACTAAATAATTTTTAGCACTCCTCAGTGCTTTTGGGGTGTCCTCCCTAATTGTGCATTAATATTTCTGGCTGTCAAAAGTCATATCTGTCAGCAGTATCTACTAAATAATTTTTAGCACTCAGTGCTTTTGGGGTGTCCTCCCTAATTGTGCATTAATATTTCTGGCTGTCAAAAGTCATATCTGTCAGCAGTATCTACTAAATATTTTTTAGCACTCCTCAGTGCTTTTGGGGTGTCCTCCCTAATTGTGCATTAATATTTCTGGCTGTCAAAAGTCATATCTGTCAGCAGTATCTACTAAATAATTTTTAGCACTCCTCAGTGCATTTGGGGTGTCCTCCCTAATTGTGCATTAATATTTCTGGCTGTCAAAAGTCATATCTGTCAGCAGTATCTACTAAATAATTTTTAGCACTCCTCAGTGCTTTTGGGGTGTCCTCCCTAATTGTGCATTAATATTTCTGGCTGTCAAAAGTCATATCTGTCAGCAGTATCTACTAAATAATTTTTAGCACTCCTCAGTGCTTTTGGGGGGTCCTCCCTAATTGTGCATTAATATTTCTGGCTGTCAAAAGTCATATCTGTCAGCAGTATCTACTAAATAATTTTTAGCACTCCTCAGTGCTTTTGGGGTGGCCTCCCTAATTGTGCATTAATATTTCTGGCTGTCAAAAGTCATATCTGTCAGCAGTATCTACTAAATAATTTTTAGCACTCCTCAGTGCTTTTGGGGTGTCCTCCCTAATTGTGCATTAATATTTCTGGCTGTCAAAAGTCATATCTGTCAGCAGTATCTACTAAATAATTTTTAGCACTCCTCAGTGCATTTGGGGTGTCCTCCCTAATTGTGCATTAATATTTCTGGCTGTCAAAAGTCATAACTGTCAGCAGTATCTACTAAATAATTTTTAGCACTCCCCAGTGGTTTGCGCTCAGAATGGATTCAAAGCAGTCCACATATGATCTGAATGAGCAACCAGGTTCTGTCACCAGTCCTGATGTTAGTGTTCCCAGTACGTCATCTGGCCAAGGCGATGTCAAACAACAGAGTGTTTTCAAATTAGTGCAAAAAACAAAAACCAAAAATTTTTTTACTGTATTGAAGCGAAAAAGAAGTGTAACTGAGCAAAAGTTAAGTGACGATAAAAAAAAAATTGCAAGCATGCCATTCTACACACGCAGTGGCAAAGAGAGAATGAGGCCTTCACCTTTGGCTATTAGTGGCAGATCCCAAAAAGTTACCCAGCCTACAATTGGTGCACAACTACTGTTACGCGTCAAAGCCGAGCTGCAAGATAACAGTGAGGCATTACAGGAGAATATTTGCTCTGATTCACAAATGACAACAATCCCTGTGGAGAGTCCATCCAACAGTGGGATGTCTAATCGTAAGCATTCTGCTGATGTGTGCCTTAATAGCCCGAGTGTAGCCGGTGATACCCAAATTGAGGATGCCACTTTGGAATTAGAAGAGGATGAGGGGGAGATTTGTGTAGGCGACGAGGGCGCTAATGAGGATGTTGATGAGGATGAGGTTGTTTGTGTAAGTCCTGCACCAGTGGCAGCAGTTCTGGCACGTGACAAGAAAAAGGCCATTGTCATGCCTGGGCATAAAACAAAAAAATCCACTTCTTATGTGTGGAATTATTTCTACCCAAATCCAGACAACAATTGTATAGCCATTTGTAGTGTATGTGAAGCTACAGTCAGTCGAGGGAGGGACCTTAACCATCTTGGAACCTCGTCTATGTTACGCCATTTAACGAGAGTTCATGGCAAAGTGTTGGGAAAAGCTGAAAGTTCTTCCCAAAAGAATACAAGCACTCCCTCATCAGCTAAGACCCTCCGCTCACCGACATACCGATGGCTACAAAATACACCCACCACACCATCCTCATCAATATCCTCAGTAGCGCTCGGAGTTAGCCCGGCATCCCACTTAAGGCTGGATGACTCCGGCACTATTATTGATTCCTCTGAAGAAAGCGTTAGTCCTGCTGCTGCTGTTGCTGCTGATGGGGGTGAATCGTCATCCCAGAGGCAAGTTAATAAAATGAGCAGTCCTACATTTCAGCAATTAACTGTGAAACAATCATTTGCGAGGGGAAGCAAATATGACAGCAGTCACCCAGTCGCCAAGCGAATCACAGACGCCATGGCTGCAATGTTAGTGTTAGATCTGCGTCCAATCTCCACAATAAACGCAGCTGGTTTTTCACAGTTAATTGAGGTTTTGTGTCCGCGTTACAGAATTCCATCGCGACACCATTTCTCCCGTAAAGCTATTCCACAACTATACCAAAAAGTGTGTAAAAATGTAGAGATTGCGCTGAAAAATGCCATTCTGCCCACTGTTCACTTAACCACAGATATGTGGACAAGTGGAAGTGGCCAAACCAAAGACTATATGACTGTGACAGCCCACTTGGTTGGTCATTCCCCTTCACCAGCAGGAACAGCAGCAGCATGTACACCACTACGTAACATTTGTCACAGGCAGGCCACTCTTTGTATCACCGGCTTCACTAACAGGCATACGGCTGACAATTTGTTACGCAAACTGAGAGATGTGATTGATGCATGGCTTATACCACTCGGACTCTCCCCAGGGTATGTCATTTCAGATAACGCCAACAATATAGTGCGAGCATTACAGCTGGGTGATTTCCAACATATTCCCTGTTTTGCTCACACCATCAACTTGGTGGTGCAGAGCTTCCTACGAAATAACCGTGAGGTGCAGGAGATGCTTTCGGTGGCCCGTAAAATTTCAGGCCATTTCAGGCATTCAGCCACAGCATGTAGGAGATTACAGCAGCTCCAAGAGCAGTTTAACTTGCCCTGCCACCAACTTAAGCAAGAGGTGGTAACTCGGTGGAATTCCACCCTGTACATGCTTCAGAGGATGGAAGAACAGCGCAAAGCCATCCAAGCATATTGCACAAGTCATGACATTGGGAAAGGAGGGGGGATGTATTTCACTCTTGCACAGTGGGGAATCCTTTCAGTGCTGTGCAAGGTGCTGAAACCATTTGAAGTTGTGACATGTGAGGTCAGTGCAGACTCTGCTAGTTTGAGCCAAGTCATTCCTTTAATTAGACTATTGGAAAAGCAGCTTGAGAAAATGAAGGAGGAGCTGAAAGCAAGCAATTCAGCAAAGTATGTTGGCCTTGTCGATCAAGTACTTAATTCGCTTCACAATGATCCTCGAGTTATTAAGATCTTGAACTCGGATCAGTACGTTTTGGCCACTGTGCTTGATCCAAGGTTTAAAACCTACATTGAGTCTTTACTTATAAATGAGCGAGATGTGAACTTTTGCAAGGAGCTATTGCTCAGCAAGTTGGCCGCTGAACTGGGCCTCGGCTTGACAACGTGTCCTCCTTCACTTTCTCAAGCTGTTGCTCGTAAAAAATTAAATTTCCAAAAAAGAAGCATGGAAGACACAGGGGGCAGACCAGAACAATTTAACATCTGGGCTGGTTTGAAGGATTTTTCAAAAAAATGTGTCACTTTGCCCATAACTCCATCCAATATGAGTATAAACATGCAAAGGATGGTGGAGGATTACTTTCAAGAGGTAGTTGATATGGAAATGTCAGACAGTCCCTTTCCTTACTGGGAAGAAAAGCAGGCCATTTGGAAACCCATGTACAAACTTGCTTTGCAATACCTAAGCTGCCCACCCTCCAGTGTGTACTCTGAACGAGTGTTCAGCACAGCAGGGAACTTAGTCAGTGATCGCCGTAGAAGGTTACTTCCCAAAAATGTGGAGAAACTGATGTTTATAAAAATGAACTACATCTTCCACGAGGAAGGCCTTCACCATCCAAGACATCCAAGCACTGACTGTTCTCTAATGGCGGATTCAAGCGGCGATGAATTGATAGTCTGTGATGATGACGTACACACTGATGAGGGTGAGGATTAAGCTGAAGATGATGCCGATAACATCTTTTTAAAACTTTCTATGTAAGTGTAGGGTGCAATCTACCCCCAAAGAGGAAAGGGACTTGTGGCATTTCCATATCACATACCATCTTGAAAGGCTGCTGTTAGGGCAATTTATCCTTAAGGGTAGGGTGTCATAGACAGAGTGACCCTAAACTGGCTTTGTCCATTTTTCATAATATTGTACAGTCTATAATGGCTGAATTTTTGGGTATTTTATACAAGTGGAGGGGGGCCTAGAGAGACAGAAACCAAACTGGCTTTTTCCATGTCAATTAATATTGTACAGTCTATAATGGCTGAATTGTTTGGTATTTTATACAAGTGGAGGGGGGCCTAGAGAGACAGAGTGACCCCAAACTGTCTTTCTCCATGTCAATTAATATTGTACAGTCTATAATGGCTGAATTTTTTAGTATTTTATACAAGTGGAGGGGGGCCTAGAGAGACAGAAACCAAACTGGCTTTCTCCATGTCAATTAATATTGTACAGTCTATAATGGCTGAATTTTTTGGTATTTTATACAAGTGGAGGGGGGCCTTGAGAGACAGAAACCAAACTGGCTTTTTCCATTTCTTTACATATTTAACTATAAGTGTAGGGTGTAATATACATTCAAAGACGATGGCTGCATTGCCAATATGCATAGATGGAGAGGAAGACAATCTGTTTTGTGAGTAGAATAGGCCTACCAACGATGAATTAAACTGTTTTTTTGGATGATTTATTACCTCAACAATTAGATTACTTGTCTCTAAAACAGTTGGAGCAATAAAAATGGGTTAATTTAGGCCCAAAAACATGGATTTTCCAAAAAAAATAGCAAAACAAAACCAAACAAAACCAAAACCAAAACCAAAACACGCAATGGCGGTTTTGCAAAACCAAAACCAAAACACGACGGTAATCCAGATCCAAAACCGAATCCAAAACCAAAACACGGGGGTCAGTGACCATCTCTAGTTTAAATGTCATTATGGCAGGGGGACCCCTGCCACGTGTCATGATCTGCCTACAGCGTATGCATTACATGCTGCTTTGCATGGCAGCTCCTGCCTTTTTGTCATTCTATTATTTGTATTTCTATTTTGTGTTCCAGCAGTACCTCTTTTCACCAGAGGTGCTGCTATTGTGCATTATTCTTGTGCTTAAGGAGTTAACCTGTATGTTCACTAATTATCTCATGCACCTGGGTGTGTCTCATTCCCCTTATATATACCTGTTCCTCCCAGCAGTCATTGCTGGTTATTGTTGTCCCATCCTGTGTTGTCCTTTGCTGTTGTCCAATCCTGATGTAATTTCCTGTTGTCCTTACCTGATTGTTTCTGGACATTCATGCTACTTTCTGCATCAGCTGGAACCTGGTATTTATCACTGCTCCTTATTACCTGTTGTTAACACCTCTCTGCAAATAAACACAGAGTGTTTTCACCTATCCATGACTCCTAGCTGTACTTCTGTTTGAGATCCGTGACAGTATAACCAGCCTAAAATACAGCTTTGGAGTCAGGTGAAAGTTTTGTTTTATTCTGGGACTTTTTTTGCTGCAATCAAGTTTTCATTTGTCTTTTGCAACATGTCTGTTTTACCAATCATGGAATTACCACTGCTACAAACCTTACAAATGGACATTATATTGCTACGCTCCCAGCTGGCTAAATTTTCCACTTTGCTTTTGGACCCACTTAGGAGACTATCAGAGACTGTTTCACTGAAATCTAATACTGTTGATTTGACCCAGCCAACTCTGTCTGCTGCTGAATCAGTGCCGCCAACACCTTGCTATAATACCATGCCAAATTTGCATTTAACTAACAACTGCAGTTTAACTAATGCCCGGTTCACAAGTGGGCCACGCCCCCATCTGACCGAAGTGGAGCAACAGCGCAGAATAACCAACAAACTGTGTCTCTACTGTGCCAGCAATGCACATTTCTTGCAGGACTGTCCTGTCCGTAGACCACGTCAGCTTATTGAACAATCTCCTGTTGTTTCCTCTCGGCACTCCAAATCTGTTTATGCTCCAGCATTCCTGTTCTCTGCGAAGAGACCCAATCTGCCAGCTCCAGCCGCCTGTCCTGAGGCACCTACTCCCTCTGTCTCCCGTGCCGAGGTGCCAGCCTCTGTCTCCCGTGCCGAGGTGCCAGCCTCTGTCTCCCGTGCCGAGGTGCCAGCCTCTGTCTCCCGTGCCGAGGTGCCAGCCTCTGTCTCCCGTGCCGAGGTGCCAGCCTCTGTCTCCCGTGCCGAGGTGCCAGCCTCTGTCTCCCGTGCCGAGGTGCCAGCCTCTGTCTCCCGTGCCGAGGTGCCAGCCTCTGTCTCCCGTGCCGAGGTCACATCATCTGCCTCCAGCTCTGAGGTCACATCATCTGCCTCCAGCTCTGAGGTCACATCATCTGCCTCCAGCTCTGAGGTCACATCATCTGCCTCCAGCTTGGAGCCTGCTGCCACTGTGTCCGGTTCCGAGTCTCCTGCCACTGTGTCCGGTTCCGAGTCTCCTGCCACTGTGTCCGGTTCCGAGTCTCCTGCCACTGTGTCCGGTTCCGAGTCTCCTGCCACTGTGTCCGGTTCCGAGTCTCCTGCCACTGTGTCCGGTTCCGAGTCTCCTGCCACTGTGTCCGGTTCCGAGTCTTCAGCCGCTGTCTCTGTTCCTGAGCTCCAGTCTGCTCCAGAGGGGACGCTGCCCTTCCAGTCTGCTCCAGAGGGGGCGCTGCCCTTCCAGTCTGCTCCAGAGGGGGCGTTGCCCTTCCAGTCTGCTCCAGAGGGGGCGCTGCCCTTCCAGTCTGCTCCAGAGGGGGCGCTGCCCTTCCAGTCTGCTCCAGAGGGGGCGCTGCCCTTCCAGTCTGCTCCAGAGGGGGCGCTGCCCTTCCAGTCTGCTCCAGAGGGGGCGCTGCCCTTCCAGTCTGCTCCAGAGGGGGCGCTACCCTAAAAGACTTCTCCAGAGGGGGTCCTGTCCCTCCAGTCTGCTCCAGAAGAGTTGCCAGTCCATGCGGTCCAGCCCGAGTTGCCAGTCCATGCGGTCCAGCCCGAGTTGCCAGTCCATGCGGTCCAGCCCGAGTTGCCAGTCCATGCGGTCCAGCCCGAGTTGCCAGTCCATGCGGTCCAGCCCGAGTTGCCAGTCCATGCGGTCCAGCCCGAGTTGCCAGTCCATGCGGTCCAGCCCGAGTTGCCAGTCCATGCGGTTCAGCCCGAGTTACCACTTGGTGCTGTCTGCCCTCAGGCTTCTCAAAGTGCTGTCTGCCCTCAGGCTTCTCAAAGTGCTGTCTGCCCTCAGGCTTCTCAAAGTGCTGTCTGCCCTCAGGCTTCTCAAAGTGCTGTCTGCCCTCAGGCTTCTCAAAGTGCTGTCTGCCCTCAGGCTTCTCAAAGTGCTGGCAAGCCTGCCGCCCAGTCCGGGCCAGCTCCCAAGCCTGCCGCCCAGTCCGGGCCAGCTCCCAAGCCTGCCGCCCAGTCCGGGCCAGCTGCCAAGCCTTCCGCCCAGTCCGGGCCAGCTGCCAAGCCTTCCGCCCAGTCCGGGCCAGCTGCCAAGCCTTCCGCCCAGTCCGGGCCTGCTGCCAAGCCAGCCGCCCAGTCCGGGCCTGCTGCCAAGCCAGCCGTCCAGTCCGGGCCAGCTGTCAAGCCTGCTGCCAAGTCCGAACCATCCGTTGCCGAGGGTGCCAAGTCTGAGCTGCCACCTACCTTTGAGGGGCACCTTTCTCAATTTAGTGCTCTACTGAGGTTTTGTGCTTCTTATTTCCCCTCGGTACCTAGCCTTGTCAGTGACCCAAAGAGGCAAGTTTTGTTTTTGTTAACACATTTTAGAGGAGAGGCTATGGAATGGGCAAACCCTTTTGTTGAGTCTGATCACCCCATTCTTTCTGACTTACAACTATTTGTCGAGGCAGTGATCAACAAGTTTTCACCAACACCTCCCGCTATGCCTTGTTACGGGGCCTCTGTATTGTCAGCAGGTCCACCCATCTCACCTGGCCTAGAGATTTCATTGTGCTCCACCCAATTGGTTCAAACTGCTGTTCCAGGGAATTCTCCCAAAAAGAAAAAGCGAAAGAAGAGAGCAAGGTCTACAGAGCTTGAACTGGCAGCTGGCATAGTCTCCTTTGCCCGTCCACCCATGGACGAGGACTTTTCTGCCGAGCCCCCAATTCTGGACTATGATTCCGATGAATTCAGACATTTTTGGTAATTGGGCGTCTGGAATCCGCCCTTAAGGGAGGGGGTACTGTCATGATCTGCCTACAGCGTATGCATTACATGCTGCTTTGCATGGCAGCTCCTGCCTTTTTGTCATTCTATTATTTGTATTTCTATTTTGTGTTCCAGCAGTACCTCTTTTCACCAGAGGTGCTGCTATTGTGCATTATTCTTGTGCTTAAGGAGTTAACCTGTATGTTCACTAATTATCTCATGCACCTGGGTGTGTCTCATTCCCCTTATATATACCTGTTCCTCCCAGCAGTCATTGCTGGTTATTGTTGTCCCATCCTGTGTTGTCCTTTCCTGTTGTCCAATCCTGATGTAATTTCCTGTTGTCCTTACCTGATTGTTTCTGGACATTCATGCTACTTTCTGCATCAGCTGGAACCTGGTATTTATCACTGCTCCTTATTACCTGTTGTTAACACCTCTCTGCAAATAAACACAGAGTGTTTTCACCTATCCATGACTCCTAGCTGTACTTCTGTTTGAGATCCGTGACACCACGTGTCCTCCTGCTACAGTGTCAACCACACCGGCTGGTTTGCGTAGTCCTGGTTGCTTGAAAATGGGGGGAAACCCACGCAAATGTTTTCCAATTTTTGTGCAATCAGCAGTAGGCTGGCAACACAAGGGTTTATAGTTCTTGGATGGGGGGACCCCACGCATTTTTTTTAAACATTTATCTATTTTTTTCACTTTTGTCAGCCGCTGGAACCTGCAGATCTATAGAGAGGGCAGTGTAACAGTGATATGTTTACTAATCTAGGAAGCAGCGTGTTGTATTAGTAACGATATTTATAGCAACTTGTTTGCTTAATCGCAGCTTCATACATTTGGAGAATTGTATAGCTACAGTGGCAAACAGTCGGGACTTCTATCTCTAGGAATTATTGAAATAGCGATTTTGACAGAAACACAACTCTGGCGATTTTACATCAAATCTCAGGTTAATACATCGGCGAGTTTCAACTCTTCCGAGAAAATCGCGGGAATTTCAAAATCGGAGCTTGATACATTTACCCCCTAGTAACTGCTGTTTTCATTTTGGCTGCTGCAGTGTAGTTGTCAGTCTGGGTGTGATCACATGAACTCCATTAACCTGCAGCTCAATATGACACCTGCCCTGATTGGCTACTATTACTTTATATACCTGTCAGACTCAATGAGCCTTTGCTGGTTATGGTGTTTGCAAGCTTGCTTCTCTGGGTTCCTGTTCCTGAGTATATTCTGCTCCTGTCTGATACTCAATTTTGATCTCTGCCTGTGACCTGTCTACCCCTAATTGCTGCCTGGATAGACCTTTTGCTTGTGACCCCGACTATGTATATTGTTGCCTGGACAGTCCCCTTGCCTGTTCTCTGACTTAGCCTTTTATCTGTGAGACCACCACCCAGCTGCACCATTGTGGTTTCTACTATCTGCTCCATTGGACGCACTTGTGTCAGTAGTGTTTTACCTTCCAGATTGATAGCTTCCCTTGTACTGTGTTATTTCCAATTTCCATTCTCTACACTGCCAAACTGTTATACTGGTGGAGTTTGGTACTACATCCTATTGCAACTCAGTGTATTCTGGTAAAGGCGCCATCCTGCATCTGAGTTTCCATAGAAAGCTCTGTGCAGCATCCCGCTGCCAAGTCCTTTGTGGTGCCCAAATATTCTAGTTAAGTTATCACAACTCGAGATTAAGTCCTAAGGACAATCGAGTATTTTCGAACGTATCTGGTTGCATGGGAAAAAAAGTGAACTCTTGCCAACAACAGGCAGGGGTGTCGGAACGAAAATTTCATGGGGTGCCTTTTGGAGTCCGTTTTTCTCGCGTTTGGTATCTCGCTTTATGACAGTTGTAACAGTGACTGTAGATATACAAAGACTACCAATCCTATCTTTATTTTTTTCAGTGTTTCAGGGGTTGGCTAACCCCAATTTCATTGTTTATTTTTAATATAACAATGTATTTATAAATTATTATTAATATTAACTACCAATTAGTACAAAAGCTGTTAGAAAGATAGATAAATTCAATTGTTCATCTTAAAAATTTACATTTTTCATAGTCATTAACCTAGTTTTTATTCAGATTTCGTTGACAGCATAACCTCATTTGATTGGGAGTATTTTTAAATCTATAGTCACTGCCTCACTGGTGATGGTAAATGCTATAAATTTAAATTGCTATATCTCCTATTTGTTACTGGACCACCACACAAAATTCATGATAAAAATAAAGTGAATAGCTAGTTGTTCATCCTCAATACAGGTTATTTATTACATCTTAGAACACTTAGGGGTATATTTACTAAACCATGGGTTTAAAAAAGAGGAGATGATGCCTAAAGCAGTGGTTCCCAAACTTTTGCAGTTCGCGGCACCCTTAGAGTCTCCAATTTTTTTCAAGGCACCCCTCCAAAATAATTATTGAGCAGTCCTGTTTTAGAAGTAGTTGGGTCAAAAAAATGTAATAAGTATTTAGGTCAGGACAGAAATACTTATTTAGTTGTACGCAAAAATGCCCCCTCTGCATCCAGACACTCTGCCCTCAGGCACTCTGCCCCCTCTGCATCCAGACACATTGCCCCCTCTGCATCCAGACACACTGCCCTCTCTCACACTGCACCCTCTGTCCTCTGTCACGCTGTCCCCCCTCCTCTGCTCTCTGTCACGCTGTCCCCCTCCTCTGCCCTCTCTCACGATGTCCCCCCTCCTCTGCCCTCTCTCACGATGTCCCCCCTCCTCTGCCCTCTCTCACGATGTCCCCCCTCCTCTGCCCTCTCTCACGATGTCCCCCCTCCTCTGCCCTCTCTCACGATGTCCCCCCTCCTCTGCCCCTCTCTCGCTGTGTCCCCCTCCACTGCCCCTCTCTCGCTGTGTCCCCCTCCACTGCCCCTCTCATGCTGTGTCCCCCTCCACTGCCCCTCTCATGCTGTGTCCCCCTCCACTGCCCCTCTCATGCTGTGTCCTCCTCCTCTGCCCCTGTCACGCTGTGTCCCCCTCCACTGCCCCTGTCACGCTGTGTCCCCCTCCACTGCCCCTGTCACGCTGTGTCCCCCTCCACTGCCCCTCTCACGATGTCACCATCCTCTGCCCCGCTGTCAGCCTCCTCTGCCCCGCTGTCACACTCCTGCCCCGCTGTCTGCCCGCTGTCACACTCCTGCCCCTCTGTCTGCCCGCTGTCACACTCCTGCCCCGCTGTCTGCCCCGATGTCACAATCCTGCCCCTCTGTCTGCCCGCTGTCACACTCCTGCCCCTCTGTCTGCCCCACTGTCACACTCCTGCCCCACTCACGCTGTCCTCCTCCTCTGCCCCTGTCACGCTGTGTCCCCCTCCACTGCCCCTCTCATGATGTCAGCCTCCTCTGCCCCGCTGTCAGCCTCCTCTGCCCCGCTGTCACCCTCCTCTGCCCCGCTGTCACATTCCTGCCCCGCTGTATGCCCGCTGTCACACTCCTGCCCCGCTGTGTGCCTGCTGTCACACTCCTGCCCCTCTGTCTGCCCGCTGTCACACTCCTGCCCCTCTGTCTGTCCCGCTGTCACACTCCTGCCCCTCTGTCTGCCCGCTGTCACACTCCTGCCCCTGTCTGCCCGCTGTCACACTTCTGCCCCTCTGTCTGTCCCGCTGTCACACTCCTGCCCCGCTGTCTGCCCGCTGTCACACTCCTGCCCCGCTGTCACACTCCTGCCCCTCTGTGTGCCCCGCTGTCACACTCCTGCCCCTCTGTCTGCCCGCTGTCACACTCCTGCCCCTCTGTCTTCTCCGCTGTCACACTCCTGCCCCGATGTCTGACCCGCTGTCACACTCCTCCCCCGCTGTCTGACCCGCTGTCACACTCCTCCCCCGCTGTGTGCCCTGCTGTCACACTCCTGCCCCTCTGTCTGCCCGCTGTCACACTCCTGCCCCTCTGTCTGCTCCGCTGTCACACTCCTGCCCCTCTGTCTGCTCCGCTGTCTGCCCGCTGTCACACTCCTGCCCACTGTCACACTCCTGCCCCTCTGTCACACTCCTGCCCCTTTGTCTGCCCGCTGTTGCACTCCTGCCCCTCTGTCTGCCCGCTGTCACACTCCTGCCCCGCTGTCTGCCCCGCCGTTACACTCCTGCCCCTCTGTCTGCCCACTGTCACACTCCTGCCCCTCTGTCTGCTCCACTGTTTGCCCGCTGTCACACTCCTGCCCCTCTGTCTGCCCCGCTGTCTGCCCGCTGTCACACTCCTGCCCCTCTGTCTGCCCGCTGTCGTACTCCCTCTCACTCCTCTGCCGCAAGCCAGCTATAGAAAAAAAACAAGGAGCACATAAACTTACCAATCAGCGCGGCGCCGGGACCCAGCAGACTCCTCTCTCCCGCAGCTGTCACTGACGTCACTGTCACTGACGTCGATATTCAGTGACAGCTGCGGGAGAGAGGAGTCTGCTGGGTCCCGGCGCCGCGCTGATTGGTAAGTTTATGTGCTCCTTGTTTTTATCTATGGCTGGCTCGCGGCACCCCAGTGACAGCGCCGCGGCACACCTGGGAGCCGCGGCGCACACTTTGGTAACCGCCAGCCTAAGGAAACTATTCAGATTCTATCTATCATCTCTGTAGAATGCACTAAATAAATGATAACTAGAATCTGATTGGTTGCTATAGGCAACACCTCCACTTATTCAAACCAGCAGTTTAGTAAATCTAACCCTTAGAGTTTTTTTTAAATAAACAAAAGGACTTGTTTGTAGTGGAGCCAGGGTTTGCTGGGACATGCACTTTTACAGCAATACTTAATCCATTTTTGAAAAATATATATTAACCTGTCTACCCCTCAAGTGCATTATAGCGAAGAATACTTATTTTGTGATATAAGTCTGATTAGCTTAGCTGTATTTAGCTACAGAAATTCAAGTTAAGGTAAAAAAAATTGTATATCATGATGCATAGTTCGCTGCAATACATTTGCTCCACCTGTAGCTCGACTTTCTTAAATAATACATTGTATAAATTATTTTTAAAAGAAGGGTTTAGTGTCTTTGGTGTATGACAGTGGTGACTAGGTGTTCCCAGGCTACCAGTCGTGGGGCAGTGACTAGCAGAGTGCAACTGTGGCTCAGTGTGTGTGTACTGAGAATGACTTCTGCTTTTGCTGTCCCCTCTACTGATACTGAGCCAAATCGTAGTCCTCAGAAGCTGTGAGCACTAACCTCTCATAAGCCTGTATGACCCTAACAGTGGTTCTGGTGACTTCACATCACTTCTACTGTCATTCAGGACCAAAAAATACTCACTAAGTTCAGAATGAACTCATAAAAATGAAAATGCATAGGGAGCCACCTGGAGATTGCATGGTAACTTGGGTGAGTTTTCTTAGCAACAATGTGGTAAACAGTATTTGGGGTCCTTGTACAACAGATGCTAATGATTCTGTGCAATATATAGAAATAGAAGATTATCCATTGAGCTCAGCTCAATTAGTCATATAATAACAGCAGCTGTTTTAGGACACTGCAAACCTATATAATATGCAAGCAAAAATAACTAAAACTGTGTCAAAATAAAAAAAAAATTGTAAATGTAAAACAAAAATAAAAGTTTTCCACTCTGTTAATTTGTGAATCACCTTTATAAACTATAAAAAGATTTTTATTGCAATTAAAACAAACTCGTATAACATAGGAGTTATGGATCCACACTATAGTCTAAAACAGTGAAGAACAAATTAATTTATTAAATTTAACAAATAATAGTTCCCTGCTACCAGTATATTGCAAACATCTGATAGCAGATAAAATTTTAGAGGTCACTACAGGTTTTCACTTATATATAGCCACCATATAATCGGCTTCTGAAACAGGAATGAAAATCCCAAATAATTATAGACATATATCGAACTCCATAAAAGTAATACTTAGCAGCGGAAATTCTTACTGGTCCCCGTGAAAGCATTCCTTCTATTAAACTTATTAGTTCACAGACATTTCAGTATAATTACGAACAGGTTAATGAGAAAGCAGAGGCTCCAAGCTAATATGGTTCTCCTATAATAATGGTCAGATCCTCCAATGGTCAGATAAAACCCAACTTACTACTTTCTCTGCAATCAACAACTTCATCAGAGGTAAGTGACCTCTATAATGAATAGAACCAAGGAGCGCTGAATCAGTAACAAGTCTATGCTAAAAATGAATTTAGCAACAACCATTGGACAGCACAATGCAGTTTGGAGTTTGTTTGTTTTCTGTGTGTTGGTTTGCGTTTTCTCCGAGTACTGTGGTTTCCTCTCACAGTATAAACACAATGGTAATACTGGTAGGTTAACTGGCTTCTGACAGAATAGACCCTAGTGTTGTGTTTCTTTAAAAACTACAATTTATGAATCAAACCTTCTCCTGGACCAACAGAATAAGCATAATTATCTATATAAGAAAATATGTTAACCCAGTCCAGAGAATTCGTCAACAGAGACAGAGCTTTTAAACGAGAGCAAACGTCTCTTTCTTGTAATAAGTACAATGTATATGTTGTTTCCACCAAAAGACAAGACATATAGAAAATATCTTTAAAATTTAAATTTCCTTAAAGGCGGGCTTATAACTAGAGATTCTCACTGACCCCCGTGAAGTGGTTTTGGTTTTGGATCTGGATTAGCTTCGTGTTTTGGTTTTGGCAAAACTGCCCTTGTGTGTTTTGGTTTTGGATCTGGATTAGCTTCGTGTTTTGGTTTTGGCAAAACTGCCCTTGTGTGTTTTGGTTTTGGATCTGTATTTTTCTAGAAAAATTGCAAAAATATGCTAAAATCACATAATTTAGGTATTATTTTGTACCTACATTATTATTAACCTCACTAACACTAATTTCCATTCAATTTTAACCACCTCACAGGTCACAATATTATTTTCCTACACTTTCAAACAAAAATTGCAGCAGTTCTTGCCAGTGATAAGAAGAAGGCCATTGTCATGCCTGGGCATAAGACCAAAAATCCACCTCTTGTGTGTGGAATTATTTTTACACAAATCCTGACAACAGTTGTCTAGCCCTTTGTAGCGTTTTTACAGCCACACTCAGTAGAGGTAGGGACCTTAACCATCTAGGATCCACATCCATGTTACGGCATTTGAAGTGAGTTTTTGGAAAGATGTTGGTAAAATCAGAAACATATGTTAAAAAAATAACAACAAGCAGTCCAGCATCATCTACCTCCCTTCTCTCATCTAGATCCCAGCACCTGCAATCTACACCCCAAACACCTTCATCTTCAATATCCCCAGAAGTGATGGGAGTTAATCCTGCATCCAAGTTCCTAATTCTAGATGACTCCTCCACTTAACATGATTCCTCTGAAGAATTATTGAGCGTTAGTCCCGCTGCTGCTGCTGCTGCTGCTGCTGCTGTTGGGGGTGGATCTTCAACCCAGAAGAAGAAAACTAGTAGTTTACAACAATTGATTGTTAAACAATCCTTTGCTAGAGGAAGAAAGTAAGAAAGCTGTCACCCAGTCAAGGCAAAGCAGATCACAGACGCCATGGGGACTATGTTAATATTAGATCTGCGTCCAATGTCCACTATTAATGCAGCTGGTTTTAGACAGTTACTTGAGGTCTTCTGTCCCTATTACCAAATTCCATCATGACACCATTTTACTTGAAAAGCTATTCCTCACCTCTATCAGAAGGTTCATAAAAATGTAAGTATTGGGCTACAAAATGTCATTCTACCCACTGTACACTTAACCACAGATATGGGGACAAGCAGAACTGGGTAAACTAAAGATTATATGACTGTGACAGCCCACTGGGTCAGTGATTTGCCTTCACTAGCAAGAACAGCAGCAGCATGTACCCAAATACGTCACATTTTTCTGAGACAGGCTACTCTGTATATAATCTGCTTCACTAAGAGGCATATTATTATTATTATCGTAGATTTGTAAGGCACCACAGTCCTCAACAGCACCGTACAGTAGGGAAGACAAGGACATACATAAAACAAGACATACGTAAAACAAGAACAGACAAGGCAGACAAAATGAATGGGGGCATGAAAAACAAGGGTATGGAGGACCCTGCTCATTACAGAGCTTACATTCTAAAGGGAAGAGGGCACAGATGAAACAAGAGGAGCGAGTGTGGTTCATAGTGGAGATTGGGATAGTTGTAAGGGTGCATTAGTGTGAATAGTGTTATCAAGGATAAGGTCATCTCTAAAAAAGAGATGGTTTTTCAAAGAGCATCTAAAGCTTTGAAGGCTGGTAGAAAGTCTGATTGAGCATGGTAGGGAATTCCATAAGTGTGGAGGAGCACAGGAGAAGTCTTAAGGCGGGAGTGAGAGGTGGTTATCAGAGACGAGACAAGGCGCAGGTCAGAGGTGTTAAATATGATTTTTTGTTAATGCCTCATAAAGCCTTTGTTCAGCCATTTATTGTAACTTGCATGGAAATATTATTTGCTAAAAGAGATTATTCATTTTTCTGCTGATTTGCAGTCTTACAAGATGTGAGCCTTTGGCCTTGAAGTTAAGCTGACATAGAGAACACCTGAAGAATGTAACAAGATATGAAAACAATAAGTAGCTTCATGTTCAGCTCGTAGTATGGGAGCTGTGCCCTTGATGTTGGACATAGCACAAGAGATAAAACCTCCAGCTCCCCTGTCACGGGCACTAGGAGTCTTTACCCAGGGATCACCAGGTGATAGGCTTACCAGAGCAGTATAGGTGGTAATATGGTACTCTGGTAGCAGGGTGATCACGGAACAGGAAATAGCAGATGATGAGATGCTCAGGAAAGTCTATGACTAGCAGCACTGGCAATATGGAGGTAGTAATACACGAGGAACTGTATGGACAAAGGACACGTGAAGGTAGTCAGTGGTCTGCGGTAGCAAGTTGTACCACTGCTATAGTGAGGAGGAATGTCCAACAGAAACGAGGAGGTGATGAGAGTCAGCGGTCTGCGGATAGCAAGTTGTACCGCTGTCTGAGTGAAGGAATGGAATCCAAGTGGAGGTATCCGGGGAGTCAGTGGTCTGCGTTAGCAAGTTGTACCACTGCTATGTGAGAGGATACTGGAACAGGTGAAACTGTAAACAGGAGTCAGTGGTCTGCCACTAGCAAGTTGTACTACTGAATATATATGTGAGGAGGTGCACGGGGAGAGACTGCAACACAATATATACACGGACACCTTGACTTTGATCCACAGTAATATGCACAATATAAATGTATAAATGACTGAACAACACTGCCAATATAGAAAGTCTCTTGAAGTAATCCGGCATGAGATAACACAGTCAATGGTGGCAGTAGAGTCAGCAGATAGTACACTCCAGAGGAGAACCAACACAGTCAATGATGGCAATAGACTCAGCGGATAGTACACTCCAGAGGAGAACCAACACAGTCCAGCAAGGTATGCAATACACAGCACAGTCAATGGGAAGTATGCATACCGTGGTTCAGGAGAAGGCAGTCAGACAGGAGTGCAGAGATACCTGAAGGGCAGGAGGCCAGCAGGATACAAGTCCCTGGATGGGTGAAGCAGGAGTCTAGCAGGTGCAGCGCACAGGTAGGTAGACCAGCAGGGAACACAGGAAGGCGTGGAGAGCGGATCAGCAGTAGATGGATGAGTAGCGCTGAGAAGTAACAGCAGCGGGTCTCTGCGGGAACACGGAGGTAACCAATAGCAACCAGCAGGTGCAGTAACGATGGGACACCGGAGCAGAGTTGAACTGGAACAGATGATCACGGAGAGTAGCGGGTAGCAATAGTGGCGGCAGACTCAAGGAAACACGGTAGAGTAGACAAGGACTGAAGACTGAAGCGCACAGAGGCAGCGGATAGGAATCAGCTAAACAGTCACGATGAAACACAGACGGGTTGCAGGTTGAAGACTGTAGTGCACGGAGGCAGCGGGTAGGAATCAGCTAGCAGTCACGATGATGAAACACAGACGAGTTGCAGGTTGAAGACTGTAGTGCACGGAGGCAGCGGATAGGCATCAGCCAAACAGTCACGATGATGAAACACAGACGAGTTGCAGGTTGAAGCCTGTAGTGCACGGAGGCAGCGGATAGGAATCAGCTGGCAGTCACAATCATGAACAGGTGAGTGGATGTGGTTGAAGCCTGTAATGCACGGAGGCAGCGGATAGGCATCAGCTAACAGTCCCAATGATACATGGTAGAGTTGAAGTGATTAGAAGACTGTAGTGCACGGAGGCAGCGGATAGGAATCAGCTCACAGTCACGATGATACAGTAGATGGTAGAAGTGGTATGGGAACCACAGTAGCAGAAGTGGTTTGGAAACCACAGAGGTAGAAGTGGTTTGGAAACCACAGGAATCAGCAGGGCTGAATAAACAAGGAAACACAGGAACACCTTCAGAGACTCATGGGGAATGAGACTCCAAGATCAGGCAATGTGGTGATGACCACAGGTGCTTAATATAGGGAGATTGCCTGATCTGCCAATTAAGTTAAAGGAACATACACTGGAGGTATAGAAAGGGCTGCGCATGCGCAGTCCCTCAGGATGGAGGACGGCCACGGTTCCTAAATGTCCGGGAAGAAGCACTCACAGTCCGGTGAGTGACAGTACCCCCCCTTTTAAAGGTGGGCACAGAACGCCTGGAACCGGGCTTGTCCGGATTTTTGGAATAAAACTTCTTCAGAAGGGCAGGAGCATTAAGATCTTCAGCTTTGATCCATGAACGCTCTTCAGGACCAAAGCCCTTCCAATGAACGAGGAAACGGAGGACTCCTCGCGAAATTTTTGCATCCAATACCTCAGTAATCTCGAAATCCTCCTCCTGATGAACTTGAACTGGCTGCGGTGCTGAGGAAGGAGTCGAGAAACGGTTGATGATGAGAGGTTTGAGCAAGGACACATGGAAGGCATTGGAGATCCGAAGATTCTTAGGAAGAAGAAGTTTAACACATACTGGATTGATAACTTGAATGATCCTATATGGACCAATAAAACGAGGGGCGAATTTCATAGATGGAACCTTCAAACGAATATTTTTGGTAGATAACCAGACACGATCTCCAATTTTTAGTGGTGGAATAGCCCGCCTCTTCTTATCTGCGAAAGACTTATATTTGTTAGATGTCTTCTTTAAACAGGTTTTGACCTGAGACCAGATATTTTTGAAGGTCTGACAAGCAGTCTCCACAGCAGGAACTTGGGTGGGCGGGAGGGCAGGAAATTCCGGAAAAGACGGATGGTGACCGTAGACCACAAAGAATGGAGTTTTGGATGATGACTCATGGTACATGTTGTTATGGGCGAATTCAGCCCAAGGGAGCAATTCTACCCAGTTGTCTTGGTTGGCTGAAGAGAACATCCTAATAAAAGTCTCAAGATCTTGATTGACTCGTTCCGTTTGTCCGTTAGATTGCGGATGGTAAGACGATGAGAGTGCTAATCGTATGCCCAAGGTTTTACAAAGGGCCCGCCAGAATCTGGAAACGAATTGTACTCCTCTATCTGACACAATCTCAGACGGACATCCATGGATGCGGAAGATTTCTTTAATGAAATGTTCAGCCAGAGTAGACGAGGAAGGTAAACCGGACAGAGGGACGAAATGAGCCATCTTCGAAAATCTGTCTACCACTACCCAAATAGTATTGTGATTCTTACTTGGTGGCAAATCAGTAACGAAATCCATACTAATATGGGTCCAAGGCTTGGACGGAATGGGTAGTGGTCGCAGCAACCCTGCTGGAGTTCTGCGGGAGGATTTGAACTGAGAACATAAATCACAGGAAGCAATAAACTCTTTGACGTCTCTCCTCATTGAAGGCCACCAGTAACTACGAGAGAGAATCTCAAAGGTCTTATGTTCACCGGCGTGTCCAGAAAAACGAGAGGCATGGAACCACGAAAGGATTTTCTTCCTCAGAGTAGGAGGCACGAGGGTCTTCCCAAATGGTAGCATTTTGGTGGATGAAGCAGCCAGAGAAATACATTTGGGGTCTAGAATAGCATGGTTGGGAACCTCTTCTACATCAGAGGACGTCACAAAAGCTCGAGATAGAGCGTCAGCTTTCTTGTTCTTAGCAGCTGGTTTGAAGGTTATAATTAATTCAAAACGGGAAAAGAAAAGAGACCATCTTGCTTGACGAGGGTTCAAGCATTGAGCAGATTGCAAATATGACAAGTTCTTATGATCCGTGAAGATCGTCACCGGATGGCGAGCTCCTTCCAACAAGTATCTCCATTCCTCTAATGCAGCTTTGATGGCCAGCAACTCCTTGTCCCCGATAGTATAGTTTTTCTCTGCGGGCAGAAGACCCCGAGAGTAGAAGGCACAAGGATGTAATTTTTGTTGCTCCGAGCGTTGGGAGAGAATAGCTCCTAAGCCCACATTAGAGGCATCTACTTCTAGGAAGAAGGGGAGTGTCACATCAGGTTGTCGCAGAATAGGAGCAGACGAGAAGGACTCTTTGAGGATTTGAAAGGCTTGGAGAGCCTCAGATGACCATTGCTTAGTATTAGCCCCTTTCCGAGTTAAGGCCACAATGGGAGATGCAATGGATGAGAAGTCTTGAATGAAGCGTCTATAGTAATTGGCAAAACCTAAAAAACGCTGGATGGCACGAAGAGTAGTTGGCTGAGGCCAATGTAGTACAGCATTTACTTTGTCTGGATCCATCTTCAGGCCAACTCCGGAAACTATATACCCCAAGAATGGAATCTGGGGTAACTCGAATGAACATTTTTCCAATTTACAGAACAATGAGTTTTTCCGTAGTCTGGAGAGGACCTCTGCCACATGTTGGTGATGAGAAGGCAGGTCCTGTGAGAAGATCAATATGTCGTCCAGGTAGACAACGACACATACATATAATAAGTCCCGAAAGATCTCATTGATGAAACCCTGGAAAACCGCGGGGGCATTACACAGCCCGAAGGGCATTACTAAATATTCGTAATGCCCATCTCTGGTGTTAAACGCGGTCTTCCATTCGTCACCGGAACGGATTCTAATTAAATTGTAGGCACCACGAAGATCCAACTTAGTAAATATCCGAGCTCCCTTGATGCGATCAAATAGCTCAGTGATCAGCGGAATGGGATACCGATTCTTGATAGTAATGGCGTTGAGTCCACGAAAATCTATACAAGGGCGTAATGATCCATCCTTCTTTTTGACGAAGAAGAACCCAGCTCCAGCGGGAGAGGTGGAAGGTCGAATGAACCCACGCTGGAGATTCTCCTGTATGTACTCAGATGTGGCTTGAGTTTCAGGTAACGAGAGAGGATAGACCCGACCCCTGGGAGGAGTCTTGCCAGGTAGAAGGTCGATCGGACAATCCCAAGAACGATGAGGAGGAAGACGTTCAGACTGAGCTTTATCAAACACATCGGCAAATGAAGCATACTGAGGAGGGAGTCCCGGGGAGGAAGATGAGATGGAAGATTGCTGTACTTTAAGAGGAATAACTTGAGAGAGACAACGATGGTGACATTCAGGCCCCCAAGACGTAACTTGAGGGGTGCGCCAGTCAATCTGGGGAGAGTGACATTGAAGCCATGGAAGGCCTAAGACAATCGGACTTGTCGTAACAGGAAGAATTAAAAACGAAATTTCTTCATGGTGTAGTACACCAATCTGAAGGGTTACTGGAGACGTACTCTGGGTGATGAGACCATTGATGAGACGTGATCCATCTATAGCCGTCACAGTAATGGGTGTTTTTAAAGTGATCACTGGTAGGGACCATTGATTCACTAGTGATTTAGAAATGAAATTTCCTGCTGCTCCGGAATCAATCAATGCCTGTGACTCAAAGGATTTGGTAGCAAAGGAAATCGTAACATCGAAAGCGCAGACTTTAGATTTCATAGACAATGGAGAGGACTCCAGGGACCCTAACTTCACCTCTCCAGAACTAGTTAGGGCCTGGCATTTCCCGATTTCTTAGGGCAAGAACTGAGCATATGTGTGGAATCAGCACAATAGATACAGAGTCTATTCTTTACTCTTCGTTTCCTCTCTTCTAAAGATAATTTGGAACGTCCTATCTCCATGGGAATCACAGAAGGTGACACTGGACGAAATTGAGGGTTTAAACGAAGAGGTGCTTTAGCAGAAGTTGTTTTCTCAGATTCTCTTTCACGAAATCTCATGTCTACACGATGGCAAAGAGAGATCAAATCTTCTAGTGACGAAGGAAGCTCTTGGGTAGTCAGTGCATCTTTAATTTTATCGGAGAGCCCCTGCCAGAAGGCGGCAACTAATGCTTCAGTGTTCCACTGAAGTTCAGAGGCTAAGATCCTAAATTGAATGACATACTGTCCTACTGTATGGGAGCCTTGTCGCAAACGAAGAATGCTGGAAGCAGCGGAGGTCACACGACCTGGTTCATCGAACACACTTCGGAACGTGGAAATGAATTTGGCACTATCTTGTAGAATTGGATCGTTTCTTTCC